>NW_008825499.1:396005-400874 GCF_000699105.1 Pygoscelis adeliae
GGTGGCAGGGTCATGCTGTGGTGCCATCTAAAGGTCCCTGGCTAGCTGCAGAGGGGAAGGAAAGGCCAGGGGAGGATACTGAGCAAGAGCTCTGAGGTTTTGCACGCTAGCCCTCCGTGAGGCAAGACAGAATCCGTGTGAGGCTGGAGGAGCAGGCCAGACTTTGGGGGTAGAAGAAGACCCTGGCCCAGGAGGGATGAGGGACACGGCTCTGATCCTCGCTGGGCTGCCATGGCTCCAGGCAGGAGCTTATTCTTGGATACAAGCAGGTGGCATGAGAATATTACTTGGTAAATCAGATAAGCTGCAATCTTGTTATGCCAACGAATGAGTGGGCCAGAAAGGTTTGAATGTAGCTGTCTATACAACATCCTGTAAGGATAATGTCTAATCAAATTAGTGACTTGCAGGTCCCCTCCCCACTCTTGATTAGAAGGAAAACATTGTTCCCATGAAGGAGGGGCAAAAGCAGCTTCAGACCTAACATTCCCAACTCTTGCCATCACCCTTTCTGCTTTGCAGGTAGTATCTGCACCATCTGCTTTGGGGACAGTCCCATAAAAGGCTCTAACAGTACTGCTTCTCTTGGGCAGTACGTTTTGCACCACATCAGCTGGATGATTTTACTTCATAATTGGAGCTTTTAGTAGTGTCTGTCCTAGGACTGGGGAGAGACTGTGATATGAGTTGTTGGGAGGGGAGGAATTTTATTCCCAGAGGCTCCAGCTCATTTTCCCAGCCACCAGCCAAGCTTTCAGGGCAGCTTAAGCATTTGAGGTTTCCATCTGAAACACTGTTTAAAGGACATCCAACAACACCCAACAAGGCAGAGGTCTTATGCCAACTCTGCAATTCAGTTTTAAAGCTATTAAAACCAAATGTGTGTAACCACACGTGCTCAGATAGTATTATGCTGTGTGACAGCCTAGTGCAAGTTTCTTAAAATAGCAGCCTCATCCTCCTCCAAAATCCTCCATTGTCTGCCTAAGTCCAATCAAACAGCATTATCCTGTTGCAAGCTTAGAATGTATCCACCTCAGTTATCATTGGTATGCCAGCAATGGCTTTCATGGTGCCACCTAAGTTTCCCTGAAGACCTAGGGAATACCTGCAGCCTTTACACCATGCTTTCAATTCTGGGTACATCAGCCCACCACCCTTCTCCAAGGAATTTGCTCTGGCAGTGCTGGCTCCCTTTGCACAGATGATTTAGATTTCCACCTGACATTCCTACGTGGTTTCAATTGCACTGGAGTTATACAGCCCTGGCTTGGCTTAACCAATATTGCTTCAGTTTCTCCACTTCTGCAGCTATAAACTTCAGTACTTTAGGATCTTTATTCTTTCTCCTTGTTAAGGGGAAATCTTCTTGTTGAGTTTCAAATCCTGCGTGCAGAGGAAGGAGCTGAGCTTGGATCTTTCATATTTTGACCCTGGAGTGTCACTGTTGGACACTGCTTGTTTTTCTTATGAATGTTTCAAAACAAAAACATTTTTCTTGAACTGAACAGAACATTTCATACCAAACAAAGTGCAAATATGTGGGAGGTTTGGATCCAAAAGAGTGCCAGCTTTGATTCAATATGAATAGTTTACCCATTAGCAAGTTTTCATCTCCCGAATCACAACCTAAAAGTGCGTACAATTATTTGCATACCCCTTAATACAGCCATCAAACCTGTCTATGTCAGCTTATACATAAACAGTGAAGCCATACAGCCTGGAAAACACCATATGTTACCAAGCCCAAAGGACCTTCTGTTCAGACATAGGGTGTCCTGAGCACATCCTCCGACTGTATAGCTCTGTGCTATGATATCCATTTCATGCACAGCCTGATTCCAGGGCATTGAAATAATTCAGGGAAGTGGCTATGAGCTCCCAGAAGACCTTCTCTCCTTCCACAAATCTGACCTGGCACAAGGCAAGTCCACTAGATCAGAAAAACTGCCAGGCCACAGTATGCTAGAACATAAGAGGAGCTACACTTCACTTCAGACCTTCTTCAAAGTCCAGGCGATGGGAAACTTCATCCTTTGGGATGCCAGAATCCAAAATGTGTTAGTCCCTGGCAAGTTTTTAAATTGGTTTTACTTTACCCAGTCCTTTTCCCCCTCACCATTGTGGGATGAAACAAGGCTTGTACTTTACAGCACACTGGAAGGGCCCAGGCTGATACTGGGGTGGAGGCCTTGGAAGGCAGAAGGATGCCTCTGGCTTTCGTCATGCATTAATCATCAGTAAAATTACTCCCACCTGGCAGGTTTACACTGCTGCAAATGAAGTTTTTCCTGGTGTCCAAGCAATGGTTTCCTCACATAAAACTGATCTGGGAGGCTGTGGACTGTGGGAGGCTGGACCCACAGAAAAATTAGTTTTCTTCCAACTGTAAGAAGTTGTTTGTCCATACCACTTCCAGCAGGCTGGTGTCATTACACATGCGTCTCTTCTGACAAGAGCTGTTCACTGAGGAAAAGGATGGCGTCTCTGTTTCCAGGGGTATCTAAGATAAGGTGAGAGCCATCTCTTCCCACTGTTGTGGAAGACCTTTCAGTGCAGATCTGAAATCTCCTGTCCTACATGACTATGGAGAACAGACTGTTCCCTTTTTCTTAGTAGTAGGCTTTTATACAATTGGGGACTGTTTTGTTTAGAAAAGAGATGACTCAAAAGAGACATGACAAACCTCAGTCTTTCCTCAGAGGTCACATTTTCACACTGTCTTCCAGGTGACACATCTGTTTAGTACAACTTGGCATAATCTTTTATACAATAGAAGGTTCATCCTAATGGCTGTACACCTCCTTCTGCCTGGTAGTATTGACACATGTTCAGCCTGTGATAAGCCCAGTTAGTGACTCATCCCCATGAATTCACCAGGTGACTGTTCTCCACATAAGTAGGGATTTCCACACACCCTTGGTGAGTTCTAGTCGTCTTCTCCTGTACACACCTGTCTGCAATTTAGCTTTAAGATGGTGCTCAAACACATTTACAGACACCTGACCACAGCTCATATGCTGGCTTAATACGTGTTTTCCACCCATCAGTGGAAAGACTGAGATGCTCTACAATCCAAGACAGCCTCCGCAGAGAATCCTACTGAAGAAATTCTTACATTTCGTTAGTGAGTTACTAACAATGACTCTTCATCTTCCAAACAGATCTGCCATCGCTGTTTAACTATTTCATCTAAGCCTGCACCTTAAGAGACAGAATATCTTGTGTGTCATTTCCTCATGAGTCAAGAGCTGTGACAGTCATTACTTTCCTTCTGTCCACAGACTTCTTACTCTGGCATAGAGGAAATCATGCCAGTATGACAGTTTGCTCTTGAAAAAACCACACTGGCTGTTACTTATCTCCTCTAGTTATTTACAGAAACATGTTTGTTCCTATATTTTCTTAGAAGCTAGATTTAAAGCAGTCTGTTGTGGAATTCTCCAGTTCTTCCTTTTTCCTGTTTTGCTGAAAGAATCATTACATCTACCTTTCCCAGCATTTCAGAACCTCAGAAGATACTTCCTTAATTGTGACAAAAAGCCATTAACAGCTTAGCAGTTACTTCACACAACCCTCTAAGCACTCCAGTCCTTTAATAGTTTCCTTCATATTCCTTCCTACTCTTCCCAATTTGAAAACAGAAAATGCTCATTGCCATTCATGTTCCTAATTTAGTCTCACTTTGGATCATGACCTTTCTGACTTTCCATTTTTACTCATTCACGGTATTTTTATACTAATTTTCAATAATTTTGCCATGCTTACACACTTTCTGTCTGTTTTTCTCTTGCTTAAGATTAACAAGAGCACAGAATTTACAAAATGGCCTGTTTTTTCCAGTTTCAAACTCTCATTTCATGGTCTCACTCACCTAAACTGTCTCCCACCTTCAAGTTCTCAGCTAGTTCTTTCCCTTGCCTCCAGTCTAAACCAAAGAAAATTTCCTCTGCCACTCTTTGTACCCAGAAAACTGCTGCAACTTGCAAGACCTTGCTGAACAGCCTGCAACCTGAAATGTTGCCATTTCTACGCTGATGCCAGGCAATTAAAATTCCCCACTGCCATCAAGTCCTGTGCTTGGGACTGTCCTACTTGTTGCTCACAAAAAGACTTCATTCACCCCCATTCTGGATCTGGAGCAGACCCCCACCATGCTAATGCTGAGCAGGTCCTTGTCCGTCTGTTAGAACATGGACATTGGAGGCAGTGTATGCACACCTGGCACATATCACCTCCTCCAAGTCTTCTTGAACAATAATTCTATTTTAATATCCTGACTACGAGAATTACCAGAGCAAGTCTCTGCCACACTAGCATAAAGGCATCTAAGACATTCAACCAGTTGACCCAACAATTTTCCTACTACATCTCCAGTGATCCATGGAACTGATAGAGGGAATAGGTGAAAACTAACATAAATAATAAATTTGTAGATCTTTGTCTTGGTTTCCACTGTTTTACCTGCAATCTTCTGAAAGGATTTCTCTCTTAACTCCCTTCCCCTATACTCATAGAATCATAGAATCATAGAATGGTTTGGGTTGGAAGGGACCTTAAAGATCATCTAGTTCCAACCCCCCACCATGGGCAGGAATACCTTCCAGGTATTGGAACCTGATCAGGTTGCTCAAAGCCCCATCCAACCTGGCCTTGAACACTTCCAGGGATAGGGCATCCACAACTTCTCTGGCCAATCTGTTCCAGTGCCTCACCACCCTCATAATGAAGAGTTCCTTCCTTATATCTAATCTAAATCTACCCTCTTTCAGTTTAAAGCCATTACCCCTTGTCCTATCACTACATGCCCTTGTAAAAAGTCCCTCTCCAGCTTTCTTGTAGGCCCCCTTCAGGTACTGGAAGGCTGCT
>NW_008825499.1:401542-409300 GCF_000699105.1 Pygoscelis adeliae
TCAAATGCTTTGCACAAGTCCAGGTAGATGACGTCAGTTGCTCTTCCCTTATCCACCAATGCTGTAACCCCATTGTAGAAGGCCACCAAATTTGGCAGGCATGATTTGCCCTGAGTGAAGCCATGTTGGCTGTCACCAATCATCTCCTTATTTTCCATGTGCCTTAGCATAGTTTCCAGGTTGATCTGTTCCATGATCTTCCCAGGCACAGAGGTGAGACTGAACTACTGGCCTGTAGTTCCCCGAGTCTTCCTTTTTTCCTTTTTAGAAATGGGGGTTATGTTTCCCCTTTTCTAGTCACTGGGAACTTCACCAGTCTGCCACGACTTCTCAAATATGAGGGATAGTGGCTTAGCAACTTCATCTGTCAGTTCCATCAGGACCCGCAGATGGATCTCATCAGGTCCCATGGACTTGTGCACCTTCAGGTTCCTTAGGTGGTCTTGAACGTGATAGTCTCCTATAGTGGGCAGTTCATTCTCCCAGTTCCTGCCTTTGCCTTCTGTGACTTGGGCAGTGTGGCTTGAGCACTTACCAGTGAAGACCGAGGCAAAAATGTCATTGAGTACCTCTGCCTTCTCCGTATCCCGGGTAACCAGGTCTCCCATTTCCTTCCGGAGAGGGCCCACATTTTCCCCAGTGTTCCTTTTACCTCTGACATACCTACAGAATCTTTTCTTGTTGCCCTTGATGTCCCTGGCCAGATCTAATTCTATCAGGGCTTTAGCTTTCCTAACCTGATCCCTGGCTGCTTGGACAATTTCTCTGTATTCCTCCCAGGTTACCTGTCCTTACTCCCATGTGTGAGGGTGTTCACCTCCTGTTTCAGGGGTGGACACGGATGGATCAGCAGCTGTCTGTTCTGTCCTCCCTGCTGATGGGATCCAAGGCCCTCCCCACCTGTCCCTCTCCTGAGCTCCAGACCCACCTGCATAAGCTTTTCTAACACTGCCACCGCAGCTTCTTCCCTTGTCACCTGCCTCCCAGACACCCACATTCACATTTGGGCTGGTTTGCACCACTCCTGGCAGTAGTGCCAACGCTTGAGGGATGGGCAGCCTGGACCTTTACTCCTTGAGCAGATGAGCCTTGGTTACCTTCCAGCAATGCGGTGGATGGGACTTGCCCCTGTTCCCCACTGATGAAAACCCTTGTGCATTGTTTAATTTCCCTGAAGAGTAGTGGCCTCCATGGCATTTTGCCTCCCAGCATGACGCTGACACTCACCTGCTGTTTGCACAGCATGGTGGCTTCATTGATGTGAAACAACTTCAGTCCCTCACAACCATAATTCTCACCCTTTCTCCACTGATAGTGATGAGGGAAATTTTTCTACCTTCCTGGATGTTTGGGGTTTTTTTCATCTGCAGGGCTTCCCATGATTCCTCAGAGTGTTTCAACCCAGCCACCCCAACCTGAAGCTTTCCAGATTCCTTCCTAAAGGGATGCCACTAAGAGGCATGTTTTCCTCTTCCTGGTTCTTACTAGCAAGAAGAAAAGGCCACAGACCTTGGAAATTCAGTTCAAATCCTGGGCTAAAACATTCAGGATTGGTGCTTCCATTTGAGAACAGCCCTTACAGCAGCAGATAAAGAACCATGCAATAGTAGAGGGAGCCCCGAAAGAGCAGCATTACTTCACTATTTTTGTCCTGACCACTGTGCTCTCTTGTGAAGGATGCACTTCCTACTACTACTACAGGGAGCTGGGAGAGCAGAAATAATAAGATGCTCACCTTGTTAGCCAAGGATTAGGCCCAAGCAGTATATATTTAATTAGACTTTAAAGAGCTTATTTCAATGTTAGGAGATGCAGTTCTTCCCTGTCGCTGCTGCCTCAATATAATTGTTTCAGCAAGTGTTCTGCTTAACAAGAGAAAGAAGAGTGTTTTCAGATATTGTGAGTACTCAGTTTTTGTTTGCATTTAGATTAAGAAGAAAGTTGAACCAAAGCTCTTGTAGAGGTCATCTAATCTGTTTGGTTGAGAAGATCTGTCCTCCCACAGACTCACCTTCAGCAGTATAAAGGAATACCTCTTCCTGATGACAAGCTCTCTTTGCACTGTTACCTCACCCTTGGTCATTCTAGAAGCAACATCTTCTATTACAAAAATTTAGGAACTACATAGACCACATCTTTGGACTACTACCTACCACAGGACCCAGAGCATTCACAATGAGCATTAGTGAAGACGACGTGGAGAAGTTTCTTGATGGCAACCCTGCTTTTGCCAAGCAGTACTTTGAGAAGAAACTAAGAACAGAGTCCTGGGATAGCAATGAGACTGAAATCCTTTTTGAGTTGATCCAAGACATGCAAGAAAGCATCAACATGGAGAAAGTTGTTTTCAAGACTTTGAGAAGAATCAGGTCCTTTATTCACGCTGACCGCTGTAGTCTTTTCATGTACAGGCAGAGAAATGGCACGCCTGAACTGGCAACAAGGCTTTTCAACATCCAAGAGGGAAGCACCCTGGAGGAATGCCTGGTCTCCCCAGACTCCGAGATTGTCTATCCGTTGGACATAGGCATTGTGGGCTACGTTGCGCAAACCAAGAAAACCATGAACATCAGGGATGTCAGTGAGGTAGGTTTGCCATTTATTAATTCATTCAGTAGAAGAAAGGCTCACATGCTTACTAGCAGGGCATCTCGGTGCTTGGTCAAACCTCTTGCAGTGTAATGGTTGTCTAGTGGAAACAAAAGCACCAGTAAAAATTCTGTAAGTTGCTTCCAGTCAGAGTGAGGTGAAGCTAAGTACATTAATTACACTAGGTGTTAATGCCTGCAAACAAGTGCACTGTCACACCTTGCCTGTCTAATTAAAAGAAAATAAAGATCACATCCAGCCCAGCAGAGAAGAGAGAGTGAGGTACAGTCAGGTCTGCACTGAACGCACATGGAATTTTCCACAGACATTTATATTCCATGAGTAATTGGCAAAGAGAGAGCAATACTTTACAGTGAGTCCAGAAAGGGTTTTCCACCACAAATGACACTTGAAAAAGTTTGCTATCTGATGAAACTTGGGCCAAGGGCACTTAGAGGCATTTTTTTCAACCAGAGGGAGTGGACCTGAGAGCATTTGGGTTAACTGCAACCTGTGTACAGGTGATCTTCATCAGAAGCAGCAAGAGACAAAATTTGACCAAAAAAACTCTTTCAGCAAGCACTGCACACTGCAATACCAGGAGGGATCCAAGGAATTTTAATGTTTTATTTTTATGCCTTTATGACTGTATTTACCCCCCCTACTCCTGGGTTAAATCATGTAAACCTGAATGGCAGCAATAACAATCCGCTTGTTCTAATTATAGGTATAAAACTAAAATCCATGTGACCCAAATATGGCATTTGGGATTACTCCATCTATTGTTTGTTAGTTACAAAGAGGCCATCTGTTTATCCATCCATTTGTTGCACAATACGAGCATATCCAAATGCTTCAGCAGAAACTTCCTTGTCCTCCACAGAACATACTGAGAGATTGGTTTGGTTTTGCATGCTGTTTTTTTTTTTGGGGGGGGGGGGGCAGGGAGGAAACATCAGAATGTGACTTAAACTTTTTAAAGCTCTCTGGCTTCAGACATTTCTCCAAGAATATAGAAGGATTTCAGTGCTGTGAGAGGTGCCACACTCCAACTCCAGTGCTTTCAGGCATTGCCATAAGGCAATTCTTTTGAAGAAAACCCAGAGACTAAATGCTTGGTCTGCCCCAGTCAGCCCAGAAGGCCAGCAGTGGGGGAGGTATGGGGAGAAGGTGCAATAGGAAGTGATTATTCTTTCTGGTGCAGCCTTCTGAATATTATCAGAGCTGTGGGGCTTTTTCTAACCCAACTAGAAGGACTTGTAGCTGACAAGTTATTCAGCTGAGCAGGGAGAAGATCTTGGATCAGCAAGACTGTTCCTGCAACTCCCTATTGGCAGGTGATGATGGTGTCAATAAGGCCCTGTGCAGGCAAGGTGGTGGGCCATCTGCCTTCCCCGCACTACCCTTTCTCTGCTTTGTTTTCTTTTGGGATGGGGGGACAGTGACATTCACATAAGGAACAACTGGACGAGTTCCCTTTGTGCTACCCCTACAGCATGATCTAGCACTCTCCAGTGGTTTGAATGGCAATTCCCTCATGGGTGACTCCTTGGGCAGCCCAGTCTATAGTGGTGCTATCTGCACATTGCAACCACTGCCAAAATGCTCCTGGGGCAGAAGGGGGTGAGTTGCTCTCAGGGACAGGGCGAGAGTACCAGGAACCACACACCGCTGGTGCCAGCTGCATCCTCCATTCGGATACCTTCCCTACCATCTACTATCCCATGCACAAAGGCCCAGCAACATGGAAGGGAATGCCTGGGAGAACATTTTTAAGAGAAACGAGGGGTAGATGGCTTCATGGAGGCTGCAAGCCGACAACAGCTTTGGGACCCAGGCAAAAGCAGAAGAAAAATGAGGGTGAGTGAACTTCCCAGTGACTGTACCAGACAGCACTGGTTTATAAACTGTGGCTATGCAGTGCTGCATGGTAACTGGCTGTACCCACTTCATAGTGTTAACCAGAAGTCGGAGGAAAGGATGGAGGAGGTACTATGAAGGATGTCAGTGATCTGAGAATGACCAGTGGAGAGCCAACTTGTTCTGACAGAGTTTGACATGTTAAACCTTATGTTTGCAAGATCTTTGCAAAAAATGAAAAAGTGCGTGTGTTGCAGTCAGAAGCCACAGCCCGTTCTCTTGATACTAGCTTTATCACCTGTACATTGTCCAATTTTCTGCTAATTCATTTCTCTTCCTCAATAATTTTTAAAGCAAAACTTTCTTTAGGCAGCTTACTTCGAGAGGCTGTGCTTTGACTTGGTTTTAAGACTACAGACATGGTGGAAAATGTTTAATTTGTAAATTCTCTATTGAACAGTGTGCCCAGTTCAGTCCATTTGTTGATGAGCTCACCAACTACACTACGAAAAGCATCCTTGCGACACCCATCTTGAATGGCAAAGATTTAGTTGCTGTCATTGTGGCTATTAATAAACTGAACGGCCCATACTTCACCAGCTCTGATGAAACAGTAAGTGGTCAGTAGCTCAGTTTCTATCAAGCAGTTGTCGCTTTTGCTGTGTAACACAGACTCTTCTACACTAGGGATGTCTGCTTTAGTGAAGATCCACTGTTGCAAATTTCTCTACAGGGGACTCACCCTCTAACAGAAGAGGCTTATTATGAGGATGCTTAGCTCAGAAATCTTTCAGGGAAGTTACGGTGGGATAAGCCTCATCTCACACCGGTGCAAAGCAAAGCACTTATCCAGGGGCATTACCGTGACATTGCTAAGGGGGTGTTATGAAATCCAGTATACACGAGGCTGCTGCTGCATTTGACTCAATCTCACTGTTTGCCTTTTCAGCTTTTTCTGAAGTACCTGAATTTTGCCTCCTTGAACTTGAAAATGTATCACTTGAGTTATCTTCACAATTGTGAGACTCGAAGAGGCCAGGTAAGAGTGAAAATGCAGATTGGGCTGTATCTCAAAATCAGATGAGTGCATTCTTCTGATTTCAAAGGTGTAGCTGATCTGCTTCAGAGATTTGTGCCTGAAGAGCAGAAAGGAAAAGGTGTCCTCATCTGCTTTCCGATACTGCTTCCTCCCCAGAGTCCTTCATTAGTCTTTCTTCCTGCTGCTGTTGGTAAAACTGCAGGAGCTGACGCAGTGGCACCAGCTTCAGCGGGACTGAGCTCCAGATGTCTGGTTGAACTCAGGCTGTGAAACACTCTTGGGGCATTTAACCACTTCAGCCAGCAGCACCAAGAGATTTCCCAAAACAATTAAGAATGTGGTATTTTTTCCTTATCTGCTTATTAAAAAGTGCTATTGAATTTCTTCTTAGTGCCAGTAAAATGATCCTTATATGCCTGTTGGTCTCCCTCAGTAGAAATGAACATAGATGAGGGTTTTAGAGTATTCTGAATTTAAACAATTGAGCCACCATTCTTTTCCATGACTTGGGTTATGAAGGCCTCTTGAATTTATTGGGATGGATGTGAATCCATGCAATCACTTTCTGCAGCAGACAACTGGTTGTCATTGAAGACATGCAATCACGTCTATGCTTCACGGCAGCCATGCTCTTGTCTCCAATGGAGGTTCCCGTGGGGGATAAATGCCTGTTTCAGCAAAATGGATGCAGGATGAAAGTTTATTTTAGAAGCTTTGGGACAGCACTTATAGTTACTAATTCATTATCTCATGTGCTTCATCTAATTTTTTCAGTAATCAAAAACATGAACGATGGTCAGGCGATACAGCCATCTAGCAATGCTGAGTAATTCAACTAAAGTAGAACTAGCAAAGGTTTATTCCTGTTGAGAGCTTAGCAGTAGGACTGGGTGAGATAAGGAAAGGGCTAGAAGACAAAGTGGAGACCCAAGAGGTGGAAGGCCTAATGTCTCCCGCAGGGTGCTCTGATCTGGGGCTGAACCCAGAAGTCCTGTGTTCATATATCAGTGCTGTGCCAGCAGGTCCCACAGAAAGGGAGGAAAGCGAGAATGAGATGCAAGACACACTGCTAATTCTACCAATAGTTCAACTGGCAGACCTTTGGCCATCTAGATCTAAAGGTCTGTGCGGGAGTTAATATGGTTCATTGTGTTGGACTTAAAAGTACCGAAGTACAGAGTGAGCAAATGACATTCTCAAAGGTGGTCTAGGATTTTAATATTGCAAATCCCAACTGCAAAGGCTGGGGGATACTGTAGGTAAAATGCCTTGTGCAAAGACAGTTCAGTCTGCTTGTGCTCACATACTGTGTAAGAGTCTTATTAGAAGACCATGTAACACATTTTGCCCAACTTCTTTACATCGTTCCATGAATTGGCCATTCTTCAGGTGTTTCAGTCCTCCTCATTGGGCTTGTGGCTTTCAGCATTATTTATTGCATGCTGTAAAATGCCAAAAATAAACTATTACTCGTTTTCCTCTAATGGTTTGTATGACAACACCACTATCCTGTCTGAGGGATGCTCAGAGGCCAGTGACTTTGAACACCTCAGACTTTATAGAAGTGGCAGAGTTGTCCCAATTTACAGATTAGAAACAGAGACCGATGCAGCTCAGAATTGTCAAAAATATCTACTAGTGCCCAATGAAGAGGTGAGACACACTTTTCCTGATTGTGGCCATGTAACAGTACTTGTTCAAAGCACAGGTCCAGTCAGCTTCAGGTAGCAGCTCTCAGTGCTTCTGAAGCAGTGCTCCTCATGTCTCCTGGGCTCAGAAAGCGAAGCACACACACTCAGATACAGGCACATATGCACTAGCTAAGCTAGACAATTGCATAGATGGCTTCCTTACCATTTCAGAGAAAATTAAGTTCTCCATTAGGCCCACAAAGACCCTCCTTGTGCCACCAGAAATACTTGCCTAATTCACTGCGTAACCTCCATTTTTACAAATGAAAGAGCCTAATAGCAATAGCTTTCTTAAGGGTACATCTGTGGGGCACAGGATGGGGAAAAGGATCATAGGCTGATGTGCACACAAAGCAGCTGTGTAAAGGCTTTGAGGAAAGTGTTAATTCAGATATTTCCAACTCCAGCCTCCAGAATTTGCAACACTTCTGGTGTTAACTCTTTTTGGATGCAAGATTTTACTTACGGGTATAAAATGTAAGTGGGGCCATCTCTTTGTCTGGCACTACTACTTTTTTGTGCTATATTTGTAAGACTGAACTTTCACATAGTACTCCATGATGACCTGACTCTTCCTCA
>NW_008825499.1:409362-425233 GCF_000699105.1 Pygoscelis adeliae
TTCCCTAGTAATTCCTAGTGTGAATAAGCAATGCTTCTACATTTTGCAGTATAGGTTGCTATTGCACTTTTCAGGAACTGTAGTATAAAAACCCAATTGTTTCCTTGTTGCTCCAAACACATTTGGGAAGCCCAGCTCTCAAGGAGAGGCTATGCTTACATTTGGATTTTATCCTGCAGGTGCTTTTGTGGTCAGCTAATAAGGTTTTTGAGGAACTGACAGACATTGAGAGGCAGTTCCACAAGGCTTTTTACACGGTGAGAGCATACCTGAACTGCGACCGGTACTCAGTCGGTCTCCTGGACATGACGAAGCAGAAGGTGAGTGTTCACATGTGTGTTGTTCATCTTTCTGCATTGCTGCTACCCACTGAGGGGTAATGTGCGGAGATAAGTTTTGCTGGGCAGCCAAAGTGCAAGTTAGTTTTGAGTCATTATTCCTGCTTTGGTTGGCATATTTTTATTTCATTGTGCAAATGAAGGGCCTGGGATGAAGAAAAGAGAGGGAAAGGGAAGAGCTTATCACTGGCATGGGACTGTCGAAGGAGCCAGAGGATGGGAAGACAAAGGAAGGGCAAACGTGTCTGACCATGGCAATCCTGGTCAAAGCCCCAGCATAAGTACAGCCTCACAAAGTTTGTGGATATCAGAAGTATAGTGAGATACTTGTGGAAACCCCCAGCAGCAAAGCAGCCACCTTCCTCAAGGACTCATCCATGTGCACGTTATCCAGGCTTTTAGGTGAAATTTGGCTTCATGAAAATAAGCTGACAGAAGCTATGTTACTTCTGCAGCTCTGATTTGGTCTGCTTGTTTGCACCTCTGGCAAGCTTTATGTGGGGGTTACACAGTATCTTTGCCATAGGAGCCCTGCTTTATTCCATGGTCAGGCTGACTGAGGCTACCATGGATTTTGGTCTCTACCACGTTGCCAGAGCCTTTATAGCATGCTGTCTTGTGAAGAGGTGTATTAAAACATCATTAGTGTGCTAAAGACACTTTGATCAGCTTTATAAGGTAACCTAAGAAAAACAAAAAAAAGTCTTTCACTTTAGCAAGCTAGCAAGTGGTAGGATCAGCCCTATGGTCACACTCTGGAAAACGAAGAACACATAAAATATCGACATAGCCATTTGCTCTGTGAGTACAGCCCATGCTGTTCACTGAATGAAGCAGCATCCTGTGTATAGGCGATATATGACTATATACAGCCATATAATGCACCTGACACTTCCTGATTTAGATACACCATTCTGCTGCCTAGTATGGAACTAGTCTTATTATTTCATGCCTTGTTCACACAATACCAAAACCAGCATGGTGGAGCAGTGGTTACTTTGAGGCTCAAGGCAGAGCACACTTTTCTACTCTAAAAATACTTCTTTCATTTTAAAACCAGGAATTTTTTGACCTGTGGCCAGTGCTGCTGGGAGAGGTTCCCCCCTACTCAGGACCTCGCACCCCGGATGGCAGGGTACGTGAGAACCAGATTTCTTAAACTCTCTCCTGTCTGGCTGGGTTGCCTCACCGCTAATTTTAACGCTGGTCTTCTTTTTATTTTTAGGAAATAGTCTTTTACAAGGTCATTGATTATATATTACATGGAAAAGAAGACATAAAGGTCATCCCGTAAGTGCCCAGTTTCTGTATGCTAGGTCTGACACAGAGTGTAGCTAAAATGAAGGTTCCCCATGATTTAAAGACATTCATGAGGAGATATGCAAAGGACCAGTAGAAGACTGAGTAAGAGAACCAGAATGTAAGTTGGTGCTTCAACTCACATTTCTGTGGGATAAAGATTTCCTCCAGGGCATTGGGATCCTGGCTTGCAAGCCAGGCTCCAAAAGTCACCGCAACCAGTGATTCTTTTTAGATGCAGAAGTGAACTGCCTTGACTGCCTGCAGTTTTGCCACTCTTCTTGCCAGGCTGAGGCATCACTCCTCCTTGGTGCCTTCCCTGTGTCAGCGGGTGAGCCCACACAGGTTGGCCTTGTGTTGAGGCACCTACTGTCCCAGCCCTGCCCCTCACCCCGCTGCTACCCTCCCGATCTCTCATGGTTGCTCCTGCTCCCCTGCCTGTCTTCCAGCTTCCTTGCTTCTCTCTTATCCTCCAGTCACTGACCCCATCTCAAGGCTACCTCTGGCCTTTCCTCCTCTCTTGACACCACACTGAGACTCCTTCTTTCTGAAAACCACCCCCTCTTCTTCCCACTGAATTTTTCAGAGGAGCCTTGGGCACCTTGGACAAATCTGGCATAACAGGAGTTTTGCACGCTTCTGGCCACATCACTTTGCATCAGTGTAAAGGCCCCCATTGCTTAGGTACAGCAGTGTTCAAAATTTAAGGCTGGCAGACACTCTTAGATAGGAACTTTCTTTTATCTTTCTCTGTGCTGAAGGCCTGAAACATGGCCCCCACTCCCAGGAACAACTTCTTCTTAAGTCTCTGCAGACTATGATATTTTATGAGTTATTCTGTATTGAATCCCTGAAGGAAAAGTATTTACTTATGTGAAAAATTTTTGCTTGCACACATGGGTCCTTTGAAAGTAACAGGGACTGTTTAGTAACTGAGGGTGAAACATGTAAACGTGGGTTGTGCAATCAGCTGGATACATTTCAGCTCCATGATAATTTTTCAGTAAATGTACATCCTTAATTTCCCTTATGCATTTTTCTTTCATTCAGAAATCCTACCCCGGATCACTGGGCACTAGTTACTGGACTGCCAACGTATGTGGCTGAAAGTGGATTTGTAAGTACTTAACTTAGGCTTCATCAAGGCTTTCTGAGGTGAAGTCATACTAATGCTGCTTTCTCATCAATTAAGTTTTTTGTTTTGGTATTTAAACTTATTGCCCATATTGTAATACTTTTTCTGTTGTGTGATCCCCTAGATTTGCAACATTATGAATGCTACTGCAGATGAGATGTTTAACTTTCAGGTACCGTGAAAACTTCCAGTCCTATCAAGGATTCTACTTTGTTTGCAGAAATGTAATTTAGAGTCAATATTAGGCATATAAATATTTCTTTAGCCTGTAGTCTTGGTGTAAAATGAGAGTGCTGATGTATTTAGAAAACACATTAAGTACATGGTGTCTTTCCACTTGCTATTGCTTCAAGGAAGGTCCTCTAGATGAATCAGGATGGACTATCAAAAACGTTCTCTCCATGCCAATAGTCAACAAAAAGGAAGAAATTGTTGGCGTTGTCACATTTTATAACAGAAAAGATGGGAAACCATTTGATGAACAGGACGAGACCCTCATGGAGGTATAGTTCCCTGCTGCGGCTGGAAGTAGTTCATATGGTTGAGGGAGGTCACTGTTGCTCATTGTACACCTGCAAAGCATCCCCCAGTCTTTTGCAGCTAAGTAAGTTTCTTTGTTGCTTATAGAGGTGTTATGCATCAGCTTGAAAGTTTTGAAAGCAACTATATGAAATACTGCATTTTTTCAGACTTGGAAACCCAGCTGTGTTTGCATCATTTTGTTTCAGCATTCTTGGACACCTAGCCATGAGCAGCTACAATGTACTAACACGACCATTCTGACCTGTGTTCACATACATGACAGCTGGCTCACACTGGCTGGGCAACTCCCTTGAGAAATTACACAGGAATTGTCTGTGTTGCTAAGATACAAAGGGTGGCCAGCTATTGAATCTACCAACAGCAGCTGTAATTAAAGACCTTGCTGCTTAGAAGTGCTCCTATGCTAGTTTCAATCCAATATAGGCATTCAGCTCTCAGCATCTGTTATCAATCAGAACATTTCCTGAAATAGGCTTTTCTTACCAAACAAAAAGACTGGGGAAAAAAATATCGGTTTGAATTGGCCACTGGACAGCAAACAAGTTGAGAGCAAACACAGGGTGTGAGTAAACATAGGTGAAAGGTGGTGAGACCACCTTGCTCTCCCTTGACCTGAGGGTTCCTGACCTGCTGTCACCATTGTGACACCAGCCTTTCCACAGGCATGGAGACACTTGTAACAACACAGAAATAGCTTTCCATATGCTGAACTGGACAGAAGGCCCTCGAACCTCCACAGCATGGATGCTCTGGAGGCCTAGGCAGATTCAACAGCTGGGGAGCTGCTCTGCTGAGGAGCAAGTAGCAGTTCAGAGCAAACAGACGATTGTTCATTAGTAGACTTGTGGCCAAAGTGGAGCTTGTGTTTCTCTAAAAATATATCATGTGGTGTTATATTTCTGTGTCTTTGAGGAACAGATGTTTTGGTTATTTCACCGTTTGCTTCTTTTCCCCTCACCAAGTCCTTGACACAGTTCCTGGGCTGGTCTGTACTCAATACAGACACGTATGATAAGATGAACAAGCTGGAGAACCGGAAGGACATTGCTCAGGATATGGTGCTCTACCATGTGAAATGTGACAAGGATGAAATTCAGCAAATTTTGGTAATGTAACGTGCAGCACACCCCCAAGCGTACTGGCCTGGCCCATGACTTACAGCACAGACACAGGTCTCCCATCTCCTGGAAATGCTTCCAGCCACCACGGTGTGGAGGCAGCACCTGGGGCCCCAGTTACTGCACAGCGTCAGAACAAGTCTTTGTTTTGACTCTGTGGTCTGCCTTTCACCTTGGCACTCTGCCGCGCTGTGTCCTTTCTAATTTCCTCAGCAAAGCCAGCGCTGGAGGTGGGCTCACGCAGGTGCTGCTCAGGGCAGGGCTGTAGGGGTGGAAGAGGAGCTGATTTATTCCCCAAAACCTCCTTAGTGCAGAGGATGTACAGTTAGAGGACCCAGCTGGGACACTGGCTCTGGGGAGACATCTGCAAGTGGGGGAAACACAAACCAAAATCAAGGAGAGGGAGAACGTTTTTACCAGGAAGAATGGGTTGAAAGACTAGAAATAGAAGTAAGGTCCAGGAAGAAAACACAATTTGCATATGAGAGCTGCCCTAGATTGCCCCAAAGCTCCACAGTACAAAGTCCAGTGGGGTTCGGTCGTCAGTTTAACACGTCCATGCTCTTTGCAGCCAACACGAGAAAAGCTGGGGAAGGAGCCAAGTGAGTGTGAGGAAGAGGAGCTGGCAAGCATCCTGGTAAGAGCAATGTACTGCTGGCATGGACAGCCCTGGCAAACAAATATTGCCTGGGTGAATGCAGGGAAGGGATCCCAGTGTTGGCACACTGGTACACATCGACAGGGCACCTGGTGAAGGGTGAAGGCAAAGCATACCCTACCCTCCTCTGCTGTGTGAGTTTGAGGTTATTATTATCAGGTGGTAGCAAATGCCTTCTCCAGATCTTGGGGAGTACCTGCTCTCTGCCACTTTATCTCAAGGGGTTCAAAGTCCATCTGGAAACACATTGGCCACCTTGACTTGTCACGTATTTTGTTCTCCAGAGTAAATATGGAGGGCTGTACGTCTTCCTCTGTAAGATCTGTCAAGTTTGGAGTCTCCAAACTACATCAAATCAACAAAAAAGGTGCTCAACAGAAAATAAGCAGTATTTCTTGCACTTGACCAAAAACGCCCTCCCTCTTCGCTCACTAACAGGGTTGTCACGATAAGCTGCGTTTCAGTCTATTTATGTACTATATTCTAAAAGGAAAAGTTCCCAGCAGTATCAGACTGATAAATTTTTACTAAGCAAAACCCATTCCAGGTGTTTCTAGGGATGGCATAAGTAGCACAGCAACAAACTGTCCCATCTCTTTTACAGAAAGAAGAACTCCCAGGACCCACCAAGTTTGAAATCTACGAGTTCAGGTTCTCCGATTTTGACTGCACCGAGCTAGAGCTGGTGAAATGTGGCATTCAGATGTACTATGAGCTCGGTGTGGTGAAAAAGTTCCAGATCCCACAGGAGGTAAGAGCTGGCAACACCCAGGGACTCCCATCTTGGATGGCCAGCAGACTCACTGCATGGCTGAGGTCCCCATGCATACCCTGCACAGCCCACGGAGCGGTCGGAGGTCTGGGTTCACGGGGGCTTGCAGGGAGAGGGTCGTGCATCCTGAGCCCCCTCACCCCGCTGAGGGCAGGGAACCCCTTCTCAAAGCCCCGGTCGCTACATGCAGGTTTGGAGCATGAAGCTGGCCTCTTCTGCTCTACACTGTCTGCTACAGGTGTAAGTTTGCTGTCGGGTCTATATAGATGGGGGCTACACCACGCAAAAAATTGCTTGCACTTGCTCTGTCTAATGCCACTGGCAGCCACAGTGTAAAAGCACAGTTTCCAGGCATAACACGGGGCAGTGCATACTTGTGTGCATGTTTCATTTGCTATAGTATGTACCCTATAGCTTTCAGCCAACATATGCTGAAACCCACACTGGCAGGTCCCTCTGCTTTTCTTCCCTCTGCAAACACAGACGTGCCTTCATTTGGTGCAGTTGGTACCAATTTCCTGGCTGCTGGCCACAGAGGTAGTGTGACCTTGTGGGAACAAGGACCCCATAGCCCCTGATGTGCAAGTTCACGGCTTTTGCCACAGTTCAAGCCCCTGTAGGACTTATGAAACTGGCATTTCAGCAGCTCTGCGGCCCCCTCAAAGGGATTTCTCAGCACATCATGTGAGATTTATTTCCATCTAGTGGGTTCTGGGGGTAACTGCAGGAAGAGTTTTCACCCTGGAAAGCCAGGCTGGGAAGTAGGAGGGAAGTGAAGGGCTCTGAATTACTTCTGTGCTTCTTATAGCATGCCAATGTCAAAAAGTATTCTAAATATCTATTCTGGAACAACTAACCCCTGATACAGGTGTGAAAAGCAGTCATTCTTTGCTGCCACTCTGAGCAGTTGAGATTTTAAAAAAATGAATACTCATCCATGATTAATTTGCTCTCTAACGAGAAAACCTGTATAGCTACAAGAGGTAGTACACATGGAGAAGTAGAATGCAGAGGAAAAAAACAATTTGTTATTTAATGCCCTATATTGTAAATGTTTAGGTGATATAAACACCACCTGTCTCTACATCTATGGAGCCATATCTCTTGAAGAGAGATATCAGTATTAGTAAATCACAAGACATGGAAGGGACAAATCTTACAAGTTACAACATAGAGAAAGATGGAAAGTCAGTAAATTCACAAACAGGAGGATTAAATCTCTTTTCCTTTAGACATTGCTGTTTCTTGTTTCCCACACAGATATGTCTGTGATTTTATTTTTCTTTAAAAAAAAAAAAAGAGATATTAGAAAGCAGAGAGCTATATTTTAGTGTCCCCTTTAGCTCTCCACTAGGCTTTACTATAACAACACCGTCAGGGAAGCCTGACGATATTAGAGCTTCTGATTCCTTTCTGGGGCCACCTCTGTAGAGCTGGTCTGAACCTCACCCATGACTTCTGTACATGGTCTTTATTGCAAGAGCAACAGGCAGCAGCTTCATCACACAAACTAATATCCTCCTCCCCAATTTGCAGGTTCTGGTACGGTTTGTGTACTCCGTCAGCAAAGGCTACCGGAAGATAACTTACCACAACTGGCGCCATGGCTTCAATGTCGCGCAGACCATGTTCACGCTCCTGATGGTAAGGTACACCACCCCAGTTAATTCTGTGGCATGGCTTTATTTACAGGAGGTCTTCTGCTGCGTCCTGGAGATATGCAGGACTTCCTTTGAATCCTGGTGTAGGATAAGAGTTTGTCACTCCTAGTACAGGTCCTGCTAAATGAGGTTTCCATTTGCCTTAAGTGACAGTCCTTGCGTTACATTTAAAGCTGTGGCCAATACTTCCCCATGAATGGAGTGCTTTAATTCTCATAGGTACAGATGTGCAGAGTGTTGAATAGCCTCCAGGTTAAATCCTTCTGCAGGGTAGGGGAGAGACACTACAGGACTTCCTTTCCTCCGATAGTTTCTGACAGTAAGAGCCAGGCTGAAGTTAGCTGGCTGGGATGGAGACAACCTCACGCTTTCCATTTCCAGATGGGAACAGGCACGGGTGTAAGTCTATCGCTAGTGTGAACGTGGCAAGTGCTATTTCTCACAGGCTATCAGGGCAGCAGGTGCCCTAACAAGAAAAACAGGTGGCAGACTGCTGTTCCACACCAGGTATGGACCAGCACCAGGACCCAGTGCAGACGGTATGGCCCACACAGCTGGCAGCAGAATTACGCCTACCACCCCCGAACAATCCTTTGGGCAATTCAGCTTGGAGACCCCGTTGCCCAGAAAGATGCAGAGCCCCTTCGCAAAGTACTTTGTGTCCAATGATTGGAGGGGTGCTTATGAGGACCCAGGTGTCCCTAGGGCATGAGGCTGCTATAGCAGTGGGTAGCCAATATTGCAGGTGGGCATCGAGCACATATGCACGACACGTGTGCCTGCCTGAGTCTGAAACATTTCATTTCCAGCTGCTTCCCCATTTTAACCGAAGTGTACCATGGATTGCATTTAGCTTCACAAGTATTTCCAGTTCTCCTGGACTGTTTCACTGAGGAGATGCCCAGCACAGAGCAGTCACAACTCAGTACCTTTTCCTGTAAGAGATACTAATAGACGACATGCAAATTCTCACCCTCCAGACTGGCAAACTGAAGCGTTACTACACAGACCTCGAAGCCCTTGCAATGGTAACTGCTGCTCTGTGCCATGATATTGACCACAGGGGAACCAACAACCTTTACCAGATGAAGTAAGCACTTTCCTACCACTTCAAACCATTTACTGTTGCTCTCACGTGGAATGGGATCAGGCTGTGATCACACCAAACCCCAGTACAGCTCTGGGTAGTTACACAGGGGTAACAACCTTCTTTTGCAAATAACATTGCTTTTCAGCTTGCTACAGCACTTGGGCTTATGCTTTAGCCAATGGGGAAACTGAAATTTTGCAGTGCTCTCTGGGGCTTTCTCTACCTCCTAGTAAACCTCCTTTGGTTAAAGCAACACTCTACATTACCATTACAGCGTGGAACAAGTGCAGCACAGGCATTTAGTAGCCTGAGCATCATAGGAGACTCAGGATGCCACCAGGAGCATCCTGGACATAAGAAGCCTACTTTTTGCTGGAAGGTATCTACGGAGAAAGCACCATGCATGGCACTGCCCTCACCACCTGCAGAAACAAAGCACCTATGAGTATGAGGGTGCTGCTCTCAGTAGGTAGTTACTAGCTACAGAAAAACAGTTGCATGATTTCATTGACAAGTCAAGCCTCTGTTGCTCGCTTAAAGTAGTGTCAGATCACAGCTCTTCTGCAATGCCTGCTGGCTATACTGTCTTACTGTTTTCTGAAGCTTTGGAAAAATGTCAGTGAAGCTGGCTGGTGTTTTGATACAAAAGGGTCTTGCTTTTCAGCTAGGAAAGTGTCCAAGGACTGCTGGTTTTTCTGTTCCTGTTACTAGATATCAACATGTAGTTATTCAGGAATTAAACAAGCTTACTATGCTGAGTAATAACTGTCCAGTTATAAACAACATTTTGAGTGAAATTTGTATTTGGAAGAGTCTTTTATACAGTGTCCAAATAGTTATAAGCAGTGTCACAAAAGTCTTTTACTAGGCTGAAGTAGCTATTAAAAATATTACTCTTAAGCCTTTTAAAATTAGTTGAAATTGTGTGTGCGACAAAATTAAATATAAAATGGGAAGACTTCTTTTTATTTTTAAGTGCTGCACTAACATCTTTAACTTTTCCTTTATGCAACCAGATCTCAAAATCCTTTAGCTAAACTTCATGGATCCTCAATTTTAGAGAGACATCACTTGGAATTTGGAAAATTCTTGCTCTCTGAAGAGGTTGGTAATGAACTGTGATGTAAGCACATGAATAATTTACTTTCAGGGAAGTTTTTCAGCAACAACAGAGCTGTCAGCTTAGCATAAGACCTTTCTGTGGTTTGGATACCTGAGGAACTGCAGCTGCTTCGCTCCCCAAGTACCCTATGCTCACCCAGGACCAAAACGCATAGGCTTCCTAAATGCATGACTTGGTTTCTTCAGAAGCCATATAGTTATCCCCATAGGAGTAAATACAGGATTGTCCCCCTATAGCCCCTCTGACAGGGGCAAGGCTGACACACTCCCCCAGCTAACTTTTCATTTCAGGCAAATTCGCACTGGGGAGATTTGGTACAGGATTTGGGCACACGTGCTGTAACATGCTTCAGGGCACTGAGCCTGTTCGGTGAATAAAAGGGGAGACTAGGCACCAACATATGGTGAACGGGGCTCACAACCCGTGCACCTTAGGGGAGCAAGCTGAAGCTATTAAAAAAAAAAAAAAAGAGCACATTTGAAAAAGAGAGATGGCCAGTAACTCACAACAACACAACGCTTGGATTTTGCAGCTCCCTTTCCTTTGCTTTTCAGTCGCTGAATATATGTCAGAACCTCAACCGCAGACAGCATGAGCACATGATTCACCTGATGGAAATTGCCATTATAGCAACAGACCTGGCACTCTACTTCAAGTAAGTTGGTCATGTACATCGTGTGTGAAGGGCAGAAAGCAGCTGGTAAAAAGGCAAAACGTGATGCTTTGCTCTGAGAGCTCCCCCGTGCAGCAATCCTCTTCACAGACACTGCCTCTGGGAGGCTGCCTTTAATACTGACATCAGAGCTGGTAGGGAGAATTCAAATTGTTCAAAAGAATTTTCGACTTTCACTCATTAGATCACATACGTAACTTTTTAACCCTCTATTTCCAACAAGACAGTGCTATATGATCCCCTAACGGAAAGAGATGTCTGATTTTATTTTTTTTTTACCTAGCACTTCAGCACTAAAAATACTCATAAATGGCGAATGGCCTGGCCAGGGCTACATTAACTTCTCTGGGAGAGCAGCACAACCCACATAACACGTGGTCCATTGTAGGTGAATATCCAGTTCATAGTCTATTTCACACCCAAAAGCCAAAAATGCCAAACACCTTGGAGCAGCATGCACTGACTTCCTGGGACATAAGGCTGGAAGTCAACAATGTATGACTTCCTAATTAGCAAGGAGCTTTCAAAATGTGCTTTCAAAATACAGTGCCAAGACCAGAGACTGCTTCTGTGTCTTGCACTGAAGAATGATTATGCAAAATAGAAACAGTCCACAAAAGAGCAATATGAGGGAGGGTGCAATACCCAGTCCTCTTACCCCGGAGGTAGGGTGGCTACATGGGAGCAGATACCACCACTTCCTTACTGGGTGGGAACAAGCTGGTCTTTGCCCTCCTTGGTCCATGGTCTGCAAGCGAAGGCTTGGTTGAGATCAGACCCAGGCAAAATGATATGGATAGAACATGTATGCGAGTCGCTTTGTGGATCGGGCCTAAATGTCTTCTCTGCTAGCATTGAAACAGCAGATTTTTCCAGATTTCATGCCACGCAAAACACGTGTGTGTTGTGATAAACCCCTCCCCAGAATTAAGTTAACAAGATCAGACTAAGCATATAAAGCCAGGTAGCTTTACAAATACTCCAGCGAGCTCTAGGTTTCCACAGTTTGCTTAACATTCAGGGGAAAAGCCTTCTTATGCTGCCAACAAAGGTGGAAGCATTTCTCAGCTGACATAACCTGCAGTAGCTCATACTTTCAAGTTCCTGCTCATGTGCCGCCACTATACTTATTTTTAAGTCATTTACAATAGTTTCTCCTACTTAAGAGAAGCAGGTGATGGTGCTTAGTTTTGTTGGGGGCTTCCTTGAGGACCTAAATGCCAGGACAGCATCTACTGGAAACCCTTCTGGAAGGGTTATCAATACCAGGATCAGCCATCTGTTTTTAACACATTTGTTTCCTCGTTTTGGAGCTTTTTCTTTTTTTTTTTTTTCCCCTCAAAGAAAGAGAACAATGTTTCAAAAGATCGTTGACGAGTCCAAGACATACGATAGTGTGACTGCCTGGACTGAATACCTGTCTCTGGAGTCAACAAAGAAAGAGGTTGTTATGTGAGTAATTGCTTCTGGAAAGGTTAGTGATGCGGCCACCTGGTGAGAGCTCCAGAACATGCCTTGCACTGCACTTAGTGCAAAATCAGCACATGATATATTACTGTCCACTCAAATCTGATCTTCTGCAGAAGCAGGGAAAAAACAGGGAAAAAAGCTTAAAGTGGTTCTTCATCGAGGTACGTGACTGGTTTTGGAGTGTCCTTCTGGTCATATACTCCTAATGAGATGCAGGATCCCTTCTGGCCATATACTCCTAGTAGACCACCCTGTACCCACAAGCAGGGGCAGGCTGCAATGGCAGATCTACAGGGATCGAATTCTTTAGTTGTTCTTCCCAGTGGCAACCAGTCTGAGTTGCACAACGCTGCTGTTGTGACCAGACAGACGCTCTGTAGGACACTTTGCACTGGCGATGAAGTGCACCCACAACCTCACTGCAGTCTGCACTGCTACACCTCCATGAGGGAGCCAAAGATATTACTCCAAAGTTCAGCCCAGCAATGACTAAAGCAGCAAACATCCTAGTGCCAGAAGCAAGCAGTTCCTTAGCATAAATCCATTTTAATCAAGAGAGCAGTCCTTGATGAGTGTCCCAGTCAGAGCCAAAGATGTTACAGCAATCCGTCTTTCTTTATCTATCACTTCAGCAGGGACTGGGCGATACGTGACACAGTATTGGGGTATGAGCATCCTGACCCTGCAAGAGGTAGGGTACAGGCTGTGGAGAAGAAACTAATTTCTTTCCTGTTTTTAGGGCCATGATGATGACTGCCTGTGATTTGTCAGCAATCACAAAGCCTTGGGAAGTCCAGAGTAAGGTCAGGTGCTTGACATACTGTTAGATTTCCCTAGCTTATACTTCAAAGTAATGCAATTTCCTAAGCTGCCTAGAAGCTGACTCAAAGTCTCCTACCAAAAGAACTTCAGAATAACTATGGTTCTGATGGATAAACTAATCTTTAAGATTGTAGTTGTGAATTCTGTAGAAAATTCATGTTTACCAAAAAAGAAAAGAAAAAAACCTAAGTATTTAGCTTCTTGGGTTACAGTGAGGTATTTTGCATATGGGTTGGTTTTTTTACAGCAATACCTGCTGTTTGCTCAGTTGTTTGATTTCCTTTAGGAGTTCCTTCCTGAACTATACTTGAGCAATTGCTAAGTAAGAAACCTTAAAATTTAAAGGAGGATAAAAGAAATAAAACCCACCTTCCTGTTCAGCATGGAGAAAGGACAACTGAGAAAATCATACTAGGCAGCCACAACTGTGACCAAGAGGCAAACCCTTGAGAGGGAGACATTGGAAATGTTTCTTAATAGATGAACAGTGGACTAACGAGCTCCAGTGCAATAAAGTTGTTGGGCTGTCACCTCATGAATGCAATCCCATTGCCACTGCTGCCCTTCCCAGGAGAAAGGCTGGGGCTGGGGTTGGACATGAAGCAACAGAGGGGCTAGAAGTGAGATTTGCTTCATGGTGGATAGCTGAAGTGCATCAACGTACAAAGCTGGAGTCAGTGCTAACTTTTCTTTTTCCCTTCTTGGCAATGTAGGTAGCTCTCCTAGTAGCAGCTGAGTTCTGGGAGCAAGGAGACTTAGAAATAAGCGTCCTTCAGCAACAGCCTATTGTAAGTATCATGCGAGAGCCAGACAGTTCAGTTCAGACAGCAAGTCTCAGCAGAGACTTACTACAAGCAATGCTGCTCTCAGGGCACTGTGAGTCTTCCTGAAATCACCATGCCTGCCAAAATCCATTCAAAAAGTGGGTACTCAGCTAGGGAAGACCCTCTGTGACACAGCCTCTTGTCCAGCTCTCCATATAGTTAGATGACTCCCAGGGGCTGTGAAGCAGCAAGGAGTGACTGTCCCCCTGGAGACTTTGTGCTGGTCGCTTACAGAAAAAAGGAAAATTAAATACATACATTGTAGAGGAAAGCAGAGTTTCCAATAAAGAGAAAAACTGCAAACACAAACTTTGTAGAGTCCAGAAATTATTTCTGGTAAGTGGAAGTGCATTAAAGCAGTGTTTCTTAATATTTTTTTTTCTGCTATAATAACAAATACTTAAATTTGGCATTGAAAGAGCCAAGAGTCATTCCTTGATGCAGCCTCCATCTGTGTGGTTTGGGTTTTCTTTAAGTAGACTTTTATACACCCCCCTACCCACAGAGGCATCACAAATAATACAGTAAGCAACAAGGCCTTATAAGAATATGATTTTATGTTCAGTTATGTTTTAGAAAATTGAAAACCTCTTCAGCACTTTATAACATGAATCTTCTCTCAGGTATCTGGTTGAGAGGTGCAAGGGAAAAACTCTCTGTCCTCCTCCCCATCTATAGGCACTGAAAGCGCTGCCTAAAATTTCTGCTAAAGTGGCAAAGGAAATGAGCCCACTTGACTCCTCTGCAGCAGGGGAAGAGGGCTGTGATGAACAGCCTTTATGGACGGCATGGCAGAACTGCCAGGCTGACACAACAAGGCAGTTTTGGGGAGAAAATAGAGGTGTGTTTTTCAATGAATTGTTCTCATAAATCATGGTGAACTTGTGTTCTCCCACAGCCCATGATGGACCGGAGGAAAGCTGCTGAGCTTCCAAAGCTTCAAGTGGGTTTCATCGACTTTGTGTGCACATTTGTCTATAAGGTAAGCAAAGCGCACACCCCATCCTTCTCAACAGGGGTTCAAACCCCAGGTGAGTGAGTCCCAATGCGGTAGAGGAGACAACAGTTGCCCCTCTCTGAGGCATTGCAGCATGGTCCCTCTTTGTGCCATTAACACTTTCCCGGCATGAGCCAGCCTGGGAGGTGAGGTGTCGGGGTCCGTCCTGGGGTATGATGGACAAGCACTGCCTCTGCACTGCGTTGCGCTGATGGGTGTGTTTTGGTTAGGAATTTTCCCGTTTCCACGAGGAAATCCAGCCTATGCTTGATGGGCTGCTGAACAACAGAAATGAGTGGAAGACCCGTGCTGATGAGTATGATGCAAAAATGAAAGCTCTGGAGGAAGAGAAGAAAAAAGACGCAGAGAAGATGGCTGCACAGAAAGGTCAGAAACAATACTTAGCTTTTCATTCCTAACTCGAAAACATACTTACGTGATACTCTCCCAGACCTGCAGCAAGCTTTGCTGACATGGCAAAGAGTCAGATGCCCAGAACAAGTTTCCTCAATCTTGCTCCACTGGCAAGGTTGAAGACACCTTGTCTTCAAACCTGACACCATGACAGGCTGTCAAAAAGGCCACCTGCTCAGACGCCCAGGAGCTAGTGCCTGAGAAACTAGTGAGACTACATTCAGCACAAGCGCCCATGCAGCTGGGGACAGCAGAAAGTCCTTTGCAGTATAAGTATGTCCCTGGAAAAGAGCAGGGAGACATCCCTTTGTACACAGGGGCTGTGGCTGATGTGCTGCCCACAGGTCATGAAGAAGAAGGAGTTAAGAAAAGCTAACACACTCCTAGGGAGAACACTTGAGGAATTACAGTTCATCCCATTTCTAGCCCAGATTAGTTACTACCTAGGAGCAAGCAGTAGTAGTAGTACCTAGCAGCAATTTATTTTGGTCAAATCCGTTTTTCCTCTTCTGTGGGCCCAGCCTGGGTAGCACTGAAATCCATCAGCTGCAGTCGGCATTGGATGAAAGCTTGTTTGATAGCCTGAGGATCTGATTGACTCTCAGAAAGGTAGAAGTGGAAGGCTCTCCTGGCCTCTCCCAAGTGTCTGAGCAAACGTCCGTCAGAACTTGGTGCCTCCACTCCACAGAGACTGCATCTGAAGTCTCCTTCTGTTCCAAACTGGACGAAAGTCCAGCCCTTGGGGTGGACCTTCCTCAAATGACACAGTTTAGAAATTATTAGAGCTGTCTAGATGTCTTATATCAGTTTAATTCATAGTAATTAACTTAAAATATCAAAAGTGAGTGCTGTAGCTATGATTTGGAAAATTTCTGAAGAATTATTTCCTGACTAAGTAATCGGTATTTAAGTAAGGAAGGTTTCTACTGACTCT
>NW_008825499.1:425286-427006 GCF_000699105.1 Pygoscelis adeliae
CACAGAGACAGCTCTAGATATGGGTACTATAGGTATGACTGACATTGATCACTGGATAACTTAAAAGTGCTAAAAATCCTCTATAATGACTGAGAAGGATGTTTATGACTGGACCTCTAATTCTGTGTTTCTTTTTATATGGCAGATGGAATAACCTGTAACGGAGGAACAGCTCCAGCTTCCAAAACCTGTAGCATACTTTAGATCCGTTATCAATGCAATATGCCACCCAAAATGAGAATGCCCATGCTTTTAAAAAAAAAAAAAAAAATCATGGCATACAAATACATTCCTGATTGGACTGTTCTGCTACTTTAATTAGGCTTATGACCAACCAGGGAAGGGCTAGATCTTGTTTGCCTTAATTGCATCTCTTCCTGATGGTGAGGAGCCAGTTCTGCCCTGTCTCTTGCTCCATTTAATGCACCTGATGTCAGGTGGCATATGGCAAGTCAGAACAACATTTGGCCCAATAAATCAGGTTGCATGACTATGGAAGAGCATTTCTCTACGCTGAAATGCTTCTTAGCCCTAAGCTGATGGGGCCAGTTGAATTCATATCCTGCTCCATACAATCCCATGTGATTGACAGTGCATGCAACCATAGCCCGCAGAGTAGGAAAACTGAAGAAGTTTTTATCATTTTTATCATATTTATCAAATATGATAAAATTTTTTTTTTCAAATTTATCATATCTAAGCCTGTATCTGTTAGGATATCAGAAAGAAATCTGTGGGTAGGGATAAAGCATGAAAACGGACCATAGTAAACCTTTGAACTGCTCTAAAAAGCTACGATTCCTTGTAAATACAAGAAACAATCACAAAGATAATAGTTCTGCACTCACTTCAAGGATTTTCATAGGTTGCTGCTCTAAAGCATGGAGCCATTCATGCAACACCCACTAGCTGCCATCTTCACGAGCAGGATCCACACTGTGTGCTAACCGAGGCTTCACTCTGTAACACCTGATTCTAAGAAGACAGTGTTATCATTACCCATTACAGTTCCAGTTGCAGTTACCCAAGCAACCTGAATTGTGGCATCTCCTAAATTTGTTCTGGTTTGCCTCATAATGCCAATGTATGTTATCTAATGCAGTCCTCTTCTGATCAGTACCAATCCTCCTTCCTTTCCTCCTCCTGTTCTGAGATGTCTGGTTTTTAGATTCCCCTCCAGAAAGACTGATGACTTGTACTCTTTTATTTCAGATAAAAGTTAGTTTTCATGTTTATTCATGCCACCATATTAGAACATTCAGTTACACTCTTGTAGCAGTAGAGACACCCTTCTCTGCTCCTCTCTCTCTCTCTCTCTCTTTCTCTTTTTTTTTTAAGTGTTTGGAGATCTGTTTTGCTGGGGATTTTCTTCTTCTTCTTCCATTACTCCTGCTACCTTCAGTGCTTTTACCCTTCAGTATCTTGTTTTGCATTACAAAAATACTGCAAGTAAAAGGAAAACTAGAGCTATGGTGGTACCTGGTGATCATTTATCCATGTCTCAGTGTAGTAAGCAAGATGTAATCCTCTATCACTATGCAGAAATTCTGTGAGCAGCAAGTTGTCTTTCTGGAAAATACAGAAACCTGTCCACTTGCGTGAAAGCTAAGGATGCCACTAGTAGTAACTTCATGCTGTATGTCTCAGTTTCATTAAGAACCATGTAGAAGGCTTTCATCATACTGCATATGAAGTCAAAGAAGTCTTTTTTTTTTCAGCA
>NW_008825499.1:427068-436349 GCF_000699105.1 Pygoscelis adeliae
CGGGGGGTTTTAAAAAAACACAAAAAGCCACTGTACACTTAAATGCTGAGAAGAGCTCCTTATATCCTCAAACATTTTCTGGGAAATAAAGCCATGAGGCTAATCTTCCCGCCCCCTGTGCCCAATGCAAGGTGCTTGGAGGGCCGCAGGGTGCTCCAGCAGGGCTTCTCACACAAGGAACGTGCGGTGCCTGCCCAGCGCGCCCAGCAATGCTGGTGGGACCCAGGGCTGTGGGCGGCTGTGCCCCATCTGCCCACATCCACCTGGGAGCGCAGCTCGCCCCACACAGGTTTGGGGCAGGCATGCTGCCGTGTATTTCCGAGGGGGACCATGCACACATGCAGAGGGGTGTCTGTGGACACGCAGGGTGGGGTGCCAGTGGAGGAGGCTGTTTCTCAAGGGTGGCCCATTTCCATGGGAGCAGGAAGGTCTCCAAGGCTCCCTTCTGCAACGGTGGTGCTGGGACAGCCCGGGAGCCCTGCTGCAGCGGGGACCTCACGTGTGTGCGCTGCAGGAAGCTGTGGCCCACCGGTGGGGACAGGGCAAACCTCCCCCCATCTCTCCCACCAGCTCCTGCATCCCCCTCCTGCCACTCCCCAGTCTGCTCGTGGCACCTTGAGCGCCCCAGGCAGAGCGCAGAGCTCTGCTGCCCATGGCCATTTTGTTGGACCATTTCTGTAGGTCAGTGGTAGCATGTCCTAGCCACTCTGCAGCTGACTGCCTCTCATGTCGCCATGGGAAGCCACATGCAGCAATCAGAGGGCAATAAGAGAAACAGCAAGCCAAGACCTTTCATTTTAATTTTATTTTCCCCTGGCACTATATCTGTTTCTAACAGGATACAGTCTGTAGGTAAAATTGCAGCTTAATCTCAAGGGCTGCAGAGTTCTTGCCTGTCTTCTGCACAGAAGTTGCATCCCTGCTGGACAGCCGTCAGTAACTTCTCCTTTGAGGGGAAAGACCTGTGACAGGAGGCAGAAGTGATCCTTGCAGGTCCGTAGGCAAGCAGCATGTCTGCACTGGTGGAGCTGAGAGGAGGTGCAGGGTGGGGTGAAAGGACTGGCGAGACAACATACAGATGCAGTCTGAGATTATCCAACAGTAAAGTGCAGGGTAGCACTTGTCATTCATCCATGGTACCCTGGGACAGGCCCCGACCCCTTGCCTCCCAGGCTGGCTCATCCAGTGAAAGCATTAATGGCACAATGCAATGCCCCAGAGAGGGACAGCTAGTGGGAGGAAACCCTTCCCTCCCCACACCTGGGGAGACGCTGTGATCAGATGCTCCATCTGCTGCTCCTGCTGTGGTCTCGTCTGACGCACAGGTCATGTCCAGCCACAGCCTGTACAGCATATCAGCAATCCCTTACTAACAGATGTTTCTACATCTTGTTGTACCATCGCAACCACACCACTTGCAGTTTGATTCCCACTGGAGGTATTAGCCAGTTAGATGCAGGTGAAACCTGGCATGGCTCCCACCCGCAGTGCTCCCCCTTGGCAGCTGGGGGCTGGCTGCCCGTACTTATTGGGCATGGAGAAGGGAAGGGCCGAGAAACAGATTTTTCCAGCATTTTCCCAGGCCTGAGAGAAAAGTGATGTCATTGCAACACAATTTCAGGAGAGGTCTCCTGACCAATCAACTCCCTGATGAGTGCTGTAGAGTAATTTAGCTCTGCTTCTGGCATATTTACCTATACTCCAGGGAAGAGTTTTCACCTCTGGCTTGATGCAGCTCTCAAGTCCAGTGGGAGATGAGAGGGGGCCTGCTTTGTAAGTGCCTCACTGGAGGAGGTAATGCATACAGACGTCCATTCCTGGTTTTGAAGGCAGGGGACGGGGGAGTTACAGAAATGAATATCCCTGTGAGACTGGCAGGGGAGGTTTCTCGGAGAGGAGCTCAGGGGAGGAGAGTAAATTTTCCCTCCATGCAGGAGGAGGGGCTTGCCTGAGCTGCCAAGGGATTTTTAATGGTGTGGCTTGGCCATCATCTGCTGTCCCAGATGGAAGGAGCAGGACGAGCTGACTCAAGACAGGACCTCTTTGCTCTGCTACCAGAAAAGAGCATGTGGATGCTCTTCAGCTGTTGCCTCTGCTGGAGCCTAGCCTGCTGCTGCTACTGCTGGTGGTTTGTGAGTGGAGGTGCCTGACCTGGCACTGCCAGAGATGTGGGAGCACATACGAGCTCTCTGCTGCTGGCAGAGCTGTGAGGGTGGCAGTTCCTGCAGAGAGGGAGGGAAAAACTGCTAGGGAGACTGGAGACCGTGGTCCTGTCTTCAGCCACCTCTTGCGGATCTGGGGGAAGTGCTCACTGTCTTTTACCAGCTGGCCACGGTCTGACTCCAGCTAAGGTTGGGAAGTGCTGCTCCCCTCCCAGGGAGGCAGGACAAGAATAACCCAACCTCCACTCAGCTCTTCAAAGAAAGAGATGGTACTGAACGCCACAGGTAGGGTACGGATCCCAGCTCCACCCCCCAGGCAGATGTGTTGCATGTCTTGGCACTCAGCAGAGTGGCTTTGTCCTTCCAGCAACTCCAGATCCTGTGTAAGAAAACCTCTGTGAGAGCCCAGAGAGTACTGGATCCAAGCAAGATTTTATTGCTCTCTGGGCTGAATGTGGCTGCATCATCTATCACAAATGCTTACAAGAGAAAAGTCTTTTTTCTCTGTACCTCTTCCTCTAGTCCTTCCACAAAACCTTAAGGTGGGTTATGGGGAAGATTAGAAAAAACATTCATTAGAGAGAAACTCCTTCGCAAGCAGCAGCAGAGCACTGAGGAGTCAGACAAACCTAGTTCCAGCAGAAGAAAAGGTGGCTGCAGTGTTTTCCAGACTACAAAGCAAACATGGGAGATCTTCTCTCTCATATCCTGTGAAAGGAAAGGCATTTTCTTATTGCTTCCTTCCTCATCTTTCCATTCTCAGACAACTGGTCTCAGGTTGACTTTCTGCTTTGGTTTTTACCTCTTTCCAAGAAAAAGTTGCCTTTTGACAGAGCTATCTGCCTCCTCTCCTCCCTGCTTTCTTCATCCCTTGGCACCTTACACTTGTGTAATGCCACCTGGGGTCGGATGCTGTCTTTCCTTTCTCCTCTGCACCTTTCAACAAGTTGTGGTTGCTGTTACTTGCTGCTGGGGGTTGCAATAGCCTCAGGCTCAAATGACACAGCTCTTTCTCCAGTTATCTCAAAATCCATTGCCAAACACAACTGTGCTGGTTTTGGCTGGGATAGAATTAATTTTCTTCATAATAGCTAGTACGGGGCTGTTTTGGATTTCTGCTGGAAACAGTGGTGGTAACACAGGGATGTTTTAGTTACTGCTGAGCAGTGCTGACACAGAGTCAAGGCCTTTTCTGCTTCTCCCACCACCCCACCAGCGAGTAGGCTGGGGGTGCACAAGAAGTTGGGAGGGGACACAGCTGGGACAGCTGACCCCAACTGACCAAAGGGATATTCCATACCATGGGACGTCATGCTCAGCATATAAAGCTGGGGGAAGAAGCAGGAAGGGGGGGACGTTCGGAGTGATGGTGTTTGTCTTCCCAAGTAACTGTTACGTGTGACGGAGCCCTGCTTTCCTGGAGATGGCTGAACACCTGCCTGCCGATGGGAAGTAGTGGATGAATTCCTTGTTTTGCTTTGCTTGCGTGCGCAGCTTTTGCTTTACCTATGAAACTGTCTTTATCTCAACCCAAGAGTTTTCTCACTTTTACCTTTCTGATTCTCTCCCCCATCCCACTTGGAGGGAGTGAGCGAGCGTCTGTGTGGTGCTTAGTTGCAGGCTGGGGTTAAACCACAACTTTCATCACGTTTGCAGACAAATATTTGGCTTGTTAGTTCCTTTGCATATTAGTTCATGTGCAGTCATGTGGCCAAGAATTGACCTCACTTATTTCTCAGTGACAGCAGATACTTATCAAAGGCTTATTTAACACATCCACCCCATTTTTTCTCTTATCTCGAGCAGTCTGGAAAAGAATTTATGCCCATCCTTTCTGCAGCAGTCTTTAGATGTGTCTGCAGTCCATTCTCACGTTCCCCCCTTCCTCTAGAGACAATTCCATCAGCTTTCTCAGGATTGGAGGGACTGAAGACTGGGATTGAATTCCCTCAACTGCAAGCAGCCTGATCATGCACCACCCAGGAAACCACCGTTCAGCAACAGTACCCAACCACGTAAGTGGTCTTAGTCTGCCGCAGATGCAAAGCCAAACTCTTTCCTTCTGCACCTTTGGATGACTGCTTCCAAAACTGCTTGTGCACGGAGTCAGATGGATTACCTTTACTATCCATGGGCTTGCCTCTCTCTTCCATGTGTTTTATCAATGAAAAAATGAAGCCTTGGATCCAAACACCTGTATGAATCCTATTCACAGGACATGTATATGAAATGGAGTAACCAAGAAATCACAGAATCAAAGAAAAAAAGTTATTTCTGGACTCTTGTTAAAAGTCTGACCACCCACATTGTCAGAATTTTCTCCATACTTGCTGCAACCCGTGTCTGCTGCATCCAGTCCTTTTGCTGTGCACCTCTGGGTATGAGGCTGTCTTTCCCAGAATCTCCCTCAGTTGAAGACAACAATTAGTTCATCCCTTGGGCTTCTCTTAAAAAAAAAAATAAAAAATTTACTCATCCGTTTCAGTCCTTTTGCATGTTAACTTTCCTAGGTGATGCTGTAAGATGTAGTAGTGTTCACAGGTACCTTAAGTCTTGCTGCAAATAGCGGTAAACTTACTATAGCTGTTTAGCATTGGCCTTTTTTTGGCTCAAACCTGATAATCATCTATTGCCTGGCCAGAATGGGGTGGCAGAGGAGTAATCTGGTCACTGTGGGATGGCTGTAGTGAGGCTTGTGGCACCTTTCCCACCCATATGGGAATTCATCCCAATATGAGGTATTACAAGGACAGCTTTCTTGCCTGGCCCTGCAGCCAAGTTTTGAGGACTGTATGGAAAGGGTGGCACTCCTGCATCATCCTGTGTGGGGGATTCTCATACCTACTCCCTACAGATCTGACAGACATCCTTGGCTGCAAAGGAAGAATCCCATCCCTTTCACATTTAGAACCCATCCCAGCATTTATCAGCTAGGTTACAAGAGAGACACGGGCCCCAAATGCAGGACAACTTCCAGGGGAAGGAGGATAACGAAGGCACGATGCAAAAGGCAACAGGAGAGAGCAGACTGAGTCATTTGTGGTCCTAGAGTTAGGCAAGACAACAAAACTCCAGGTGGCTAGTGCTGCAGAAACCCCTGTGTATGGCCACTGCATTAAGCGTCCTCTATTCAGAGAGATCCCTGCATGGGCTGGGATCCTGCTCTGTGAAACACACTGCATTCACTCACCAGGAAGGACAGGCTCAGCTCTGCGGGGAGCAGCCACGCTGCCCTCAGCGAGGGCTAAATCAGTGCTGGCATAAACAAACACCACGGCGGAAGTAAAAGGAAGGGAGGGATGAAACTCCCCCTTCTCTGGCACGCTCCACTTTAACAAGGTGGGACAGTAGGAGCAGGTGAAAGTGAACACATTTAGCTCTCCAGAAAGCAGCAGGCCACAGCTCTTCTAGCAAGTGGGTTCAGCTCCAGCAACCCAAAGATAAAAGCAGTACCTACCTCTACGGCCAGCCCTTAACAGAGCAGCAGTAAAGATATTTCAGCTTGAAGTAAATAAGCATCCTGTTATAATCACATTTTGCTCAAGCACTGAGTCACAGCTGAATCCCAAGTGTTGAGTTTCAGTGTTTTTTCAGTAGCACTTACTTCACATAACCACCATTTGACAGCTTACAGACTAGCACCACAGACATGGACTGCTCACCAGTGCTTTAAAAAAAAAAAAAAAAAGTTGTTTTCTGGAAATTCAGATCTAATTTACCGCTCCTGAAAATAAGAGGCTTTTGGAAGAATATTGGCTTTTAAGCATGCAACACATCCTGTTATCCTGAGAGGTCAGGATATAATGTATTATTTTTATTTTACAGAAATAGATTTTTAAACTAATTGGTAGTCTAGATCTTTACTTTCATTGGCATCACCTAATCATTTCAATACCATGAGGTACACACTCAAGCCAAGAAATAACTAAAAACCCAGTCATGATGCGTCGCTGATTTTCCTGTTCCCTGTTTCTCCTTGAAAATATCCCATCTTAATCCCTTTCCCCTGCAGTTATTAGGTATGTTACACTTCCAATTCAAATCCAATTTTATGTTTCATTTCCCTGTACTCCATAGGACTGCTTTCTTTTATTAGTTGAGAACATGCCCTGGTAGTTATGGATTTATTTCCTCCAAAGCATAATCTAGAAGAGACTGTATTTATTAAGAGCAATTAGTTTAATAAAACATATGACCATGTTTCCTGAAAGACTGCTATCACTTAGAAAGATTTAGATCTGAAATCACTGCTTCAGCTGTCTAAACTGCAAGGTCAGAAAAAGGAAGCTAGCTATTGTCCAAATAAGAAGCCAGACCCACTGAATCTTTGAGTGTTACTAGTATTATTTACAGTGAGAGAAACAAGAACAGAGAACGAGCCACTCAACACCGCAGTCTACAGGCATAGGCTTTTTACCTTCCTCTGGGACATCTGAGGTCTGTACAGCTGAGGAAATGCCTTAGCAGCTTACATGCTAAAAGCAGACTTAACTTCACATTAAAAGCCAGTAATTTTTTAAACATCAGTCACCTGCATGGCCAGCCACTTCTTGTAAAAGAGACAGACTACAGTTTGACTGTAACTTGTTCTTAGTTTTGGGGAATAACATTTGACCATTTGTTAAATCTGAAAAGGTATGTGCTTAGAAACATCTGACTAGCAAGTCAGCACTAATTCCTCAGATCTCAGCATGGCTTGACAAGTCACCAAATTTGACTGCACTGTCAAATGCAAGAATTGTGCAATAATCCACTGTGGTAACAAAGCTGAGAAAAGATGACAGCAACTCCTGGGCACAGCCATTTAATAAATAGGTTCAGGCAGCCAGTGCCATGCCAGCCTCCCCCACCTGCCCATATATATGCAATTGTATGTATTTTCTGATCACAAACATTACCTATGAGTAATAGGTGTAGTGACCGGCTGTTGCTGGAGGAATACAACGGGGTGTTTCAGCTGCAGCAATGGCCAGCTTGAGCCAAACGCTCCCCGTCACATTCTGTAAGTACTTCTGCTGCTGTTCTGTGCAATTCACTCAAAAAAATACCAACTGAAGTGTTGTAAATACTTTATTGATAGAATAGCATGCAGAGTCCACCAACCACCAAACAGTTCAGAGCCCAGCCATGTATTTCCATATGTGAAATTAAGATCCAATCTTTTGTTCATTTCAATATGGACTCTTCACTTGCTACAAGGGAAGAAAAAACAAACATAGTTAGGACTACTAGTCACTCCCATGCAGTACTAAAATATGCAAAGCACTAATGGGATCAAAGGCTACCTTTAAGTATGCCATTTCTTTCTAGCCAGCTTTTATGATTCTCGCTTCTTCTTATTCAACAGAACTGTATTCATTGCTTTGGGGTAAAGGCACTTTTTTTGCTTACTCATTAGTAAATGGCAGTTTTCTGAACTGACAATTCAAATAAGCCCAGAAAAAGCTATCATTACAGATACATCCAGTTATCCATCTTTAAAGAACAATCTGCAACAACTGCATTGCACTGAATGACGTCTTAACAATTGCTTTTCTAACTGGAAAACCACACCAAAACCACTGTTGGGAAAGCAGACCAGTCACCTGTGTGCCACTTTTAAACAGATTGAACATTCTAAAGAAATAATCACAGAATTCCATTATTAAGTGGAGTAGCAACACCACAGTACAGCCTCTATCTCCAAAAACACAAGAAGTTTCAGCTAAACTAGAAAACATCTAAAAGATCCATTTATTTAGTCCATGACCAATGGAGACTATATATTTAAGATGGTAAACAGCTGTGCAAAATAGCTTTATCTCTAGTAAGCGATATAATTCACCAACTTGCATATTTGTTTTTATATATGTGTAGTTCATTTAATTTTTACAGGGTTTTGTTCAACATCAGTCTTGTTTAGGACAATGCAAATGTACTATTTCCCAGGGAAATAGTTACTAAGTGTGTAGCTGCACCAAGAACAGCTTGAGTTATTAATCCATTTTCTTAAAGTTCTTTTTAATTGGAAGTCCACCTAAAAAAACGTAAGTGAATTCAAGCTAAAGAGCACACTCTTCTGTAAGGTGGGGGGAGGAATCCTCTGCTAGAAATGCACAGGGGACCCAAGAAATAATCCTAAGGACAAGGGAAAGCATGTTGCGGCAGGAATACTGCAGGGTGGAAGGGAATGAGAAAAAAGCAGCAGTCCTAATCTCAATTGATCACCTTCAGCATAATTCTCTTCACGCGAGAGGTACAACAAATGAAGTTGACCTCTACCACTACGCCAGTGATACCACTTAAAAGTTTGAGTTGCAATTACAAGCAGCTGCCTACGACTTATGGCCGAGATCATCAGTCACATTTGTGAGATTTCTGTATTACACAGAGAAAAGAGATTATAGGTTTGCTGTGTCCAGCTGAATAAGGTACATCTGAGTACAGTTAATACACGGTTCCCGTTATTCCTCACAGAATAGTCAGCAGCATTTAGCAGTTTGTTTTCTCAGTGGAAATTCAGATAGCCATTTAACAAGCCCCGTTTGGCTGCAAAAGTGTTTTTAACTCTTCCTGTATGGATGCTTACATTTTGAAGAGCTTGTCAAACAGCAGCGCTATTTACCCATCACATAACCCTAACCACTGCTCCATGAATCCACATGGGTCTGCAGCCCACTGGCTACAAGCCTAAAGTTCTCCTAAAAACACTGCAGTAAAACTGCAGTAAACTGCAGTCCACCTGCAAGCCAGTGTGTGCACTTAGTGACAGGATGCATAAATTAAATCGAGGGACTACCTTCTGCAAGCTCTTTTGCAATCCGCTCAAGCTCTTCACGCTTCTTTTTCTCTTCAGCTTCTACTCTTCTCTCTTCTTCAGCAATAGGCTTCAGGTAGTCTGTCATTAACACATTTGCTTTAAAACACAACTTCTAGAACCCAGCACAAAGCTCTGCACCTGCTAGCTCACTCATAAAGGAAGAAAAAACAGTTTCGCTAGCACAAAGGCGCATTTCATACAAACCTGTGACTTCACACCAGTGAAGTCCCGTCCCTTGAGGGCCACCTCGGCAAGGCCTAGGCAGCTCCCCCTGCGGCGGGGAGGGGGGAAATGGCGGCCGGGCCCGCGGCTGCGCGGCC
>NW_008825499.1:437848-438083 GCF_000699105.1 Pygoscelis adeliae
ACTGAGCCCTGGGTAACACCGCTCGTGACCGGCCGCCAACTGGATTGAACTCCGTTCACCACAACTCTCTGGGCCCGGCCGTCCAGCCAGTTTTTGACCCAGCGCAGAGTCCACCTGTCTAAGCCGTGAGCCGCCAGCTTCTCTAGGAGAATGCTGTGGGAGACGGTGTGCAAGGCCTTACTGAAGTCCAGGCAGACCACATCCACAGCCTTTCCCTCATCCACTAGGCAGGTCA
>NW_008825499.1:438105-449406 GCF_000699105.1 Pygoscelis adeliae
GGTCACCTGGTCATAGAAGGAGATCAGGTTGGTCAAGCAGGACCTGCCTTCCATGAACCCGTGCTGGCTGGGCCTGATCCCCTGGTTGTCCCGCCCATGCCTTGTGAGCGCCCTCAAGATGAAACGCTCCATAATCTTCCCTGGCACCGAGGTCAGGCTGACAGGCCTGTAGTTCCCCGGATCCTCCTTCCGGCCCTTCTTGTAGATGGGCGTCACATTGGCAAGCCTATTTGGACCGTCCAGTGCCAGATTTTCAGTGACATGGTCGCACGTCATCCAGGAGTGAGGAGCCATCATGTCACAAAATGGACCATGCCCATTCCTCCGTGGCAGAAAACGGAGGAGCCGTCCCCGCAGCCTGTCCCTCAGCCACCGCGGGAAGGAGCGGGCTCGGCTTTTCCTCCGAGAAATGGCCCACAGCCAATGGGAGTGACATTGGGAGCCTTTAGTGTCGCCATCCTGCCGTGCCACAACGGGGAGAGAGGGCTGCGAGGAGTGGGGAGACGCATCGGTCCCTGACGCGGGGAATGGCAGGCTTCGGGCCCAGGTGGGCGCCGCACCACTTGTGCCAGGCAGACGGGCACGCTGCCATGGGTGGGCACGCTGCCGTCAGCAGGCACTGACCCCAGAGAAGCTGCGCTAGCTGCGTTTTACATGTTTGATCCAGAGGGCAAAGGGCACATTAGCAAAGATTGCAAAGCGTACTTCTGTGTTTGGTTCTCGAACCTTGACAAAATTGTGTTGTTATGTGCCGGACAGCTAAGAACTCTGAACTATGTTTCATAGTCATAAAATTAAGGAATCTGAATCTTAGCTGACTGAGCATCAGTGCCATCATTTTCCAACTCTTGTGTAAAGTTAAGCATACGCAGTGAAAGGGTAAGGATGTGATTATTAAACTCCCTGGAAGATTACTGCCTGTGCTATTTTGTGCTAAGCAAGCCACAGGTAATTGAAATTCTTTCACTGAAAGAGGTCTGAAATTTTTCTTTTTAGGGAGCCTCGTGGAAGATTCCATTCATTTGTAGTATCATGAAGTTTTTTTAATTATTGTTGTATGTCCTATGTCAGTAGGACCTGAAAGTTATTTCATGGATGGAGTGTATGTAACCTATCTCTTTTTTTTTTACGTTTCTGTCTTTATTTACTTTCAGTAGCAAGAACTCGTGACAGACACTTGGAGCATTACAAATGAGAGGTCACTGCTGGGTGGGTATCGTTTTAGTTTCAAACAACAGTAGTGGTTGTTAATGCTGTAGTAATTCACCACAAGGCTCAATGCCAAGTCAGTAACAAACCAACCAAGCTACTAGTGGCACAATGGTTGCCTATTCAGCCACTTTTGTCCAGTGCGCATCCAGATGAGCCTTTTAAAATCCTTAAATACCCGACAGTGGATTATTTTAATGAAATGTTATAAACCTCCCAAACACAAAGCATCAGTAGTATAGTATCAGGAGTCTTCATGCTGATCTGCAAAGAGAACACACACTAACTTGGAAACTGGCACTTGCAGAACTAGAACGCAGCCTGGGATTTCTCCAGATGCTAGTATACCAGTTTTAAAAGCAAACAATTCAAGTTAGATCCTGTATTAGCCAGAAGTGTTTTTCAACTTACTACTGCAAAGAAAGAAGTTGCAAACTGTGATGGTCTTGAATTACTGCATCACTTATTTTGAAATACAGCTAACTTTAATCAGCCATCTAACTAGCCTTTTCTGTGTACCACCAGCCTGAAACACCTCCTTATGACCCAAGCTAACAAATTCAGTGCTGACTTGGTTTTGTCAGTCACATGAACGTGGGTGCTGAATACAAATTACTTTTAAAAAAGGAAATAAGTCCCATATGTTAGAAGTTCCAAAAGCCTAAGACAGGGTGAGAAAAAGAAGCATGTTTTACATCTTTCTAAAAAAATCAATTCTACAGGAGTATGTCAGTAACAGCAGATTCTGCTCTTTAGCCTGTGCCTTTATGAATTAGCACTCACTCATTTTTTGAGCTTTTGCTTTGCAGAAGTGTTTTACTGAGTTACTGATTGAGTTTGATTTATTCAAAGCAACAAAAGGCTCAATTTTTTAATGATTTTGAGCAATTAATTGAATGACATCCCCATGCTGGATGTTTAAACAGAAGGCACTAAAGCTCTGAGGAAAAATCACTACTGCCCTTCATTTCTTTTGACGATATACAGATAGAACAGATGTTCTGGTCTTCCACTACTGACGCAGCAGGCAACTTGGACTACAAGTTGTGATGCCACACCATCACACATGGAGAAGAAAAGGAGGAGTAAATGGCACCATATAGTTACCTGCAATAAAATCTCAAATTATAATCATTAAGAGATCCGTGTGTTTTCTTCTCACCACAAAAAACACTTATCTTTGTGCCCTATTCAATAGTAGCATATAAATAGGTCACAGTTACCTGACGCTGTCCTGAGTAACCCTACAGGTTACCAAGCTGAAGGCTGCAAACCAAGATCCTACAGTGAGCTTTGCACGCTACTGTCAAGTACCCTCGCACTGAAAAATCAAACCGAGCAAGTCCAAAATTCCTGGTGACTGACTTTATTTTACTGAAAAATCCAATCACAAGAGCTGCTCTTGGTTTTCAGATGCCAAACAATAGCTTTGACTATGTATGCTCCAAACTTATATGGAAGTTTGAGTTGTCGTAAGAAACAGCTTCCTGATTAAGTTGTAAGAGAATTATTTGCACTAACTCAGTTGTTTTCAAATAAAATGGAAAAGTCGTAAACCATTTACAATGTTTATAGTGATTAAACACAAATCCTGTCTCTGCGAAGAACTCCAGCTATGACTGTTACTCTTTTAAAGTAAATTAAGAGCTCTGTATGCTTGTCATTATTCTGAAGGCTCCAAACTGAAACTGCATCCTTCAGCAGTAAAAGAGTGTTTCAGCTAGCACTATTTGTTATGGAAGGCAGAGATGACAGTGCTGCCAGTGCCTGTTACCATCTTTTAATGTCTCGAATGGATTAATCTTGAACATTAATCCAGTAACAAGGCCAACCGGTCTGAACAAACAAAACAGCCGTCATTATGGAATCACAATTGTGAACTGAGAGACAATGGACTTCTCACATACCCTCCCATGCATGACCACATTTTGTCCAACCTGACCTATTCACTTTAGGAGGCAGTTGCTCCTGACTGGCGGTACCAAGTACCACAGGCAAAAAATTTCAATGCCATTAGAAGGGGAGTTTTACTGCAATGTTTTACTGCAATTTTACTTCTTCGCTTTCAGAAGATTTTATTTAATTAGAACTATTATTCTGGCAAAGAAGGCCAGCAGCCTCCCAGACTTAGGAACGGGGTGCCACTGGCAGGTCAAGGGAGATGACTGGTGAGAGCATATCCAGTGTGCTGTGCCCCACTGTCCCCTCCCCAGTACAGGTGAGATGTGGACATTCTAAGGTGAGTCTACCAAAGGACAATGGAGATGACACAGGGACTGGATCATCTCTCATACAAGGAGAGACTGGGAGAGCTGGGACCATGCAGCCTGCAAGAGAAGGATCAGGGGGAATCTTATCAGTGTTTATGAATAACTTATGGGGAGGAGCAAAGACTGAGCCAAACTCTTCTCAGTGGTGCCCAGTGACAGGATGAGAAGCAATGGGCACAAACTGAAAAAGAGGAAATTCCTTTTGAATGGAAGAAAAAAGAAAAAGAACCCTCTTTTTTACTCTAAGGGTGACTGAACACTCGAACAGGTTGACCTGTTGAGTGCTTGTGGTGTCACCATCTGTGCAGATGCTCAAAGTCTGACTGGATACAGTCCTCAGCATCAAGCTCTAGCCGACCCTGTTTTAAACAGGAGGGCTGGACTAGACAGTCTCCAGAGGTCCCTTCCAACGTCATCCATTCTGTGATTATTATAATCATTTTAAGTGTTTCATTTTAATTTTTCTAGAGACAAAAACCTGTGATCATTAGTAATTCTGTAAAGAACAGCTAGTTACAGATAGATTTGGGAATGTTCTTTCTACTTGAGAATCACACAGTTCAAATTAATGTCTTGTTCTGAAATGCCGTTTGTTTCTCCAGAACTTACCAAAACTAGCAGAATGATCCTAAACCAACTCTATTTATACAAAACGTCAGGTCAAGTTTGCCCTCAAGTTTAGGTTCTGAGGTATTACTAAATTTGGTTTGAATAATGCTATCTTGACTACAAGCAATAATAAAATGTTCTTTCTGCAGAATAAATTACTTACTTGCAAATGGGAGGAAAAAAAAAAAAGGAAAATGCATTAGCCAGTAAAGTTCCTTGTAGTATTAATACATTGCAATTCACTGCTCTTCAAAGCATCCCTGTAAACACTGGAATGAAACTCCTTGGTCAGATTCAGTTTCAGGTCTCATTTTCTTCAAGTACCAACAGAAATAGAATCAACGTTTTTTTACATCACATTAAAAGGTTTTGGGAGTTTCACAGAAAATCACAGAATGGTTGAGGTTGGAAGGGACCCTGATGATTCTGAAGGAAAAAAAAATAAAAGGATGTCCAACATCATTTTAATTGTAGACATGTTTTAAGTTTCACCTGCACAGCAGAAATAAAGGGCTAGAAGCTTTGTTTTTTAATCGATTGAAATTTATTACAAATGCACATATTCACTGCTTATTATGTGCCCGCTGCGCTTTAGAAACAAAACCATATAGAACCAAAAGTACTTTTATTAAATATCAGAAAAACCCTGCGATACACAATGCAGAATCCTACTGCAAGTCATTTAACCTCAATCAGGTATAAAACCCCTTGAATATCTGAACATACTCTCTCACAAGAAGTACGTAATACTAACAATTACATATTGGTACCAAGGTGCTTCAAATCAAAAGCACAAGTGCTTTCAAGACTGATCTCAACTGAAATGAGATATCTGAATTTGTTTTCACTAACAATTACTCCAGGCATACTTTGCCACAGTATTTTTTAATTTTTTTAAAAAGGAACAACAAAATCCCTCAAATGCCTTTAAACATGGCATTACAGTTATCAGGCACTAACACAGTTCAAGTTACAAACTAATGGCTCTGCCAAAAAGAAACGTAAAGGCTTCCAGGGCAGCCAGAGGCTAGATGACTTTGCCCACGCCTTCCGAACAGCTCTCTGCAGGGTAATGTTTGATAAGCATAAAGCTTATCAAACTGCATATAAGTGTAAAAAAATTCAACATGCCATGGACTGGAACTTCTACAGGGTTAGTTTCTTTCACTGTCTTGCCGAGACTCAGGTATCTGTGGGATCCCTTAGTTAGCCTCTACTTAGGGAAAAACTCAACTCCCTTACCTGACAGGGAACTCTTATATATGGCAGGAAAGTCTCATACCCTCTCTGAACATGACATCACGCCTTCAGAATAACAGAAGGATGTTGCTTTCAGTAGACATAAAATCAGACACAAAAAGCCTGAGAAATTCAAACCTTTCATTTGAGATGAGCAGCTGCTCCTCTAGTCCCATAGCTCTTTGGATCTCCTCCCTGGAAGATATCAAAGCTAGTTCAATCCTTGGGATACATAGCCACATGAATCCTCATTTGTTAAATATGTACTTTTTTAAAAGAACAGATATGCCTGAAGAACTTGCGTTCAGGTGGCCTAGAAGACTGCATACGGGTCACAACTGCAACTCCCATCTGAACTCATGCTCAGAGTCACTCAAACACAAGTAGTTTTCAAAATGCTAATACAAGTTTGTGACTATGCAGAAGAGACACTGGAACCATTTAAAAAAAAAAAAAAAGGAGACCAGTAACCTGTATGCACAAATGTTCCACCATGATGCACCATCCAGAAATCCAGAGGTCACCATGTCTTCCAAGCCTCACTCGCTATCTTAGAGCAGCACAACCAGCTTCTATACCTGTGTTTGGCTGCTGTAGTGGCTGTCAGAAAAAAGTGCATATTGCTGTGCATCTGTTTGTGCACTTCTTAATCAATCATCACTGCAGTTACATGTCAAGCAGCATTTTTTTCCAAAAGGGCAACTCTAAAGGAAGGGGAACATGCTTTTCTTCGTATCCCCTATTTATCCAATGTTTTCAATTACAGGTTTTGGAGAAAGGATCTCAAGCATGACCAGCTAAAACTTAAATACGCCCCAGTTATGGCCAGCACAGTCTTTGGTTTAGAACAATATAATCCACACATGAAGATAATGTGAGTTAGAAGAACTGAAGTTAATGTTACAACTTCACTTGCACTGCACAGAAGTTTAGGACAGTGTTTCAGTAGGAGACAAACATGCCTCCTCTTCTTCTAACAATACAACCTTCCGTCTGGAGAGAGACATCACGGACTTGATGACAGTTAAAGAAATTCTAACAAAAATGCGCAAGGCAAGAAAAGCAAATGGGATTACAATCTGCATAAGATGGAAAATTGCTGTGCTAAATTCACTTAACAAGCATGTTAGGAAGAAGGCCCCAAGGCTTACACATGGGTACAGAGCCAGCTTGGCAAACATGAAGGCATGCTCCTTGCCACCATATCTAGCAAAAGGATGCAAGGTTTCCTTTTCATGGAGGAGGGCTGTAGTCCATATTGCAAACTGAAATATGCTGGCAAAGAAAGTGATAACACAGCTGACCTGAATGGCTTCTATTTCATTGTGAGACTTCTCTGCAAATTCACTGGTCAGCTGGTAAGCTAGCGGAAGCCCGCCAATGAAAGCCAACGAAAGTATGTTAAGCAGTCCCATTAATCGTGTAGCTTTTGTTACATAAAGGAAAAGTGAGTGATGGACAAACCACAGGAGACCAATTGTTACAAATGAGCCAAAGTAGGCAAGGTAGTTTGGGCCATATTCACTTAAAGCTTCAAGAAGGCTGCCATGGAACTTCTCCTCAACTTCTGTGGGATCAGGGACATTGTCCTCACTGTGGAGAGAAAACTTCCTTTACTTTGCATATTACTGTTACAAAAACACACCTGGAGCAACACTGAACAATGCTGCTTTACTCTAAGCAAGTAGGGGACAACAGGCATTCACTTTGTAGTTCTCTTATTTGTAACTTAAAAACAGCATTTCAAATAACAGCTCTGCAAATAAATTAAATCTGAAAGCAAATCTGAAAGTAAGTTGGCATTCCTTTAGGTTAATGTAATGAAGTTGCCACAGTGACTAAACAGCTTTTGTTGATAAAAGCCTTTTATCTGAAAACATGATTAAGCAAAAAGGAAGCTGTGCTCTTCAAGACTCCCCACCCCAACATACATTAAATAGACTGATGACCACAACGGCTGAAATGTGGGCATTAGAACTATCTTTTGTGTTCTGTATCTTTCAAAAAAAATCATACTTAAAGTAACCACTGCAGGTTTTAGAAGTCAAAGACAATGTTTGGTTAATTTTATTTCCTCAAATATTACATATAGACAAAAGGTAAAGTTATATTTAATAACACAAAGTGCAAGAGGCAACACCAAAGCCTTACCATATATCCAAAATGAGCAGGGTTGCTACAATAGCATAGACTCCATCACTGAATGCTTCTACCCGTTCCTTACTCAGAGGCTCACTGAGGTAAAAAGTGAAGGTTTCTAAGCTATGGTGTGCCTCCTCTTCATCTCTCTGGCCTGCAAACAAATCCAGGTGTTTACTAATGAAAGACAAAATCAGGTAGTATAAAACAAGGTAGTTAAACAACCTACTGTGACCTCCCTTTCTCTTTCTCCCCACCTGCCAAAATCTTTCTGTAGAAAGAAGGGTGCTGTTCATCCACACAGGTCAGTCACTCCACTTTTTTTGGCAGCTGTGCCTCTCCCTGAAGTTCATGTTGCTTTCAGGACAACAAGTGCTTCAGGACAAAAAAGCACTGTCCTTTAAACTGTATGGCTGACCATTTCCACCAAGTGAGTAATAACTCAAAGCTGTAATTCCACAAAACATTTAAGCTAAACAAATCAGATGCTGTGCCTTGGGAAGCCCTAATAGCTGTAGGTCCTCTAAGACAGTGTGGAGAACTTATACGGCATGGGAGAAAAACCTCACAGGAGCACGGGGGCTGCATTGGGACATCAAATGGCCTGCTTTAAAATAATCTAGTCTTTGGTCAAAAGGTGGGGCTCTGGAGCTTTTATAGGAAATGTCAAACACATCCCTAAAGACTGGACTCTGAACTGCCCAGCTAGCCAAGCTGTACCACTTCAGGAGTATAGATTGGATGAAGCAGCAGCTTCCAGAGGAAGTAAGGAAAGGAACTGAATGAAAAGCAAGTGTAATCACAAATCAGCCAATAGAGCAGTAATTTATGTCAGCCACCTGATGGGGCGAGACGTACACAGACATGGCCTGACTGCAAACTGCAGTGCCTCCATTGCAGTAGGCACAGGCAATTTTTGTGTGTGTTTATTCTCTGGCTCCGAGAGTCTGGCTCTAGCCTTTTCAGAGCATTTCTGCCTCCCTGTCTATTACTGCTGCCACATGGGGGAGTCAAAAGTATGCTCCCATTTGCAGTGCACACAGACGGACTTGTGCTAGGCTGAACAGCAGCAGCAGAAGCACAAAGATGTTATTCTTCTGACTCGCCTTGGGAGTGCCGATTCCAAAGACGTGATTTTGTGGTCAATTTATATGGCTCTCAAAGAGGGACACTCCACCTTTTGGCTGAGTAGGTTGCACAATACCACCTTCTCCTTTATTCTGGCACTGGCAACCTCCTTCTCAGCAGAATTTAAGAGCAGCTCTGGCTGTCGGTGTGGTTGTGCAATTGTTAGTGCTGACACAAGGCGGGCAGAAAGAACATAAGCAAGGAGCATGAGGTAAGGAAGCACGGATTTAGGCTGACTTAAGCCATGCGTGAAGGCACACCGTTAGACCACAGCAGTTAGATTAATGAGATGTAACACCCTAAACAGTTAACTACCCTGAAAAAGTTCGATTTATAGATGCTCTGCTTGCCAGTTTGAAAATGTGGAACCATACAGTATTGCTGGGAAGAAAGTGACACAGGCATAGAGCTTGCTTCCTATATTCTTCAATCCCCATGCTCCCTTTTTAGGAGGGAGAAGGGATAGATGGCCTGCAGCCATCATTCATGTACTTGTGTGTATGTGCACGCATGTGCATATTTAGGACAAACCACAGAGGTTTTGCACTCAGAAATGATCTTTGAATGTGTTGTGCCTTACACAAATCTAGTCACAAATTGAGGGAAACCAGGGAGTGAGGGAGAAACTGTTTGGAAGCACAGCAATAAACCCCAAAATAACTATGCTCCAAGACTGAAAATGGAAGTATAGCACTAAAATTATTTCATTCCAGGCTGTTTGGATAACATGTTGACAACCTAATAACATATCTGAACATAATCCTATGAATATTGCTACTCACCAACAATCTTGGTTTTACACCATGTAATGAATTGAGTGAGATGCGGAAAAACGATTACGAGCCCAAGAAGTACATAAGACTATGGAAAGGAAAATGAACACAGTTTAAATTCAGTTATCAAAATATAAATTACCTTCCAACTTTAATATGAAACTATTACTCTCAATCTTTAGGTATAATCACATTGAGAAAAACAATTCTTGACTTTATGACATGGAAAAGGCTCACCTGAAATGCACATGCACCTCCTGAATATTGCATGTGCAACCTAATACTGCTTTTTGATAGATAATTTAGTACCAGTAATGAAGCAAGCTAAAACAAGAAAGGAAATAATTCTGCTAACAAAAATGCACTAATGACTTCTCTGGAAGTTGGAGAACTATCCCATGTGATCCTTATGGGTCCCTTCCAACTTGAGATATTCTATGATTCTATTACTCTACTACTTGCGTCCCAAAGACACCTTAGTGGGTCATAAGTGGTTCACAGGCTTTGCACAGATCTAAGCACAGGAGCAACTTGGAGACTAATTTCACTGTTATTAATATTAAAAGAAAATACACTAGTGAACAAGGCGAGGGAGAAGAGGGAAGTAAGGGTGTAAGAGGAAAACATATTTTCAGTTAAAATTAAGCCTTTTCACGTTTAGACTCATAACTGTCCCTTTTATCAACAGCAACCTGATTGCTCCCAAATTTGGGGATTATTTGAACACTGCTAATTCCCATGGAATCTTTCCCAAAATTCAGTTAAATCCACCTTTTCCTAAAGAACAAGACAGAGGAAGGGAAGCTCAGGATATATCAAAAAACTAGACTTCAGTTCCAAGTGGGGGTTCTGAGAAAGATAAAAGCTATTAGTAAGTAGGAGCAACTCACTACCGTTCAATAAAGATGGCAGAGAAAAAGGCTGTGTAAGGGCAGGCCTTAGCCAAAAACATTTGTTTTGAGATGCAGGTTGGCTAACTGATCTGCTTATTCTATTTGCTCTTACACCCTGAGTCAGTGCAGCAATTACATTCACTTGTCTTCAGTTTGTGCAATGTGATGCTTGTTTCATGCAACCTTCCACATTATCTCACCTACTTATGATGAGCAAGATGCTAAGTTACAGTTTAAAAGACCTACTTCTAATTAAGAGAAGCATTAAAAAAAAACCAACAGGCAGAGCAACTAAAGCAAATATTGTAGCAAAATATTCTTTCAAAACTATCCAAACTCATGGATCAAATTACGGATTGGTATCTGTGAACTGAACACCTTCAATGCAAAATAGCAGCCATGATTACACCACTACAGAACTGGCAACTGAGGAAGTCTGTATATTTAACATGGACATCATTCTTTTAATACACAGTCCTAAATATGAGTAATATGAACTGCTACATCAAAGTTTTCCGTTAACTGGGAGAACTTACCAAAGGAATAAAGAAAAAAGAAAAGATGGCTGCTAAAAGGCATAAAATTGGTCCTCTTAGGATAATCTTTAAGATATGACGTTTATAGAAATTCTGATTTTCAGACACCTGTATCTGTTGATTCAGCAAGTGTGGGTGATAGAATCCATATACTACTATCACAGCCTGCAAAGAGAAGAGCATTACTGAAGTTATTACCTACAAGTATATGCAGCGTTTCAAATATAAAACTGTAAAACTATAAATCAACAAATTCCAAAACACTTTCAACCTTAATTCTTCACTCCCACATGGAGGGCTGGTCTTAGAAACTCTGAGATTTCACAATACACTGCATGTCAAGATTTTAGTCTCCTCTGCAGAGCTGGTCATGACCACAGATTTTATATGAAGAGGAACGAAGACCTCCACAATAAGGAACAGAAAGTGACAAGGCACTGCACCAGGAGAAAACCAGTGCCATTGGACTGAGGCTGAAAGCCCATGCTCACTTAGCCATCACTGC
>NW_008825499.1:449433-455870 GCF_000699105.1 Pygoscelis adeliae
GCTATTTCCCCAAGGCATTTTTAAAGAGTGGGAAAGTAACTACTATTCTGTGGACTTTGAGATCAGCTCATTTAGTTGCATAAATCAGCTTCACAGGACAGTGGCAATGCAAACTTTCATCTTACATACAGATACTGTATTATCACAACAGGCACAACTTTGAAAAAGAATGCTATACAAACAAAAAAGACATTTAGCAATTTATACCCATAGTTAATAAACATAATTTTAGTTCCACCCAAGAAAATCTATTTAGAAGTGAAAATGTAAATGGATAGCTCCAATACCTGTATAAGGCCAATGACAACAGCACAGACACTGAACAGGAAAATGCCAAAAGGTACCTCTGGAAAGGAGGCCATTAAGGAAAACTAGAAAAAAATGCAACTAGATCAAATATTTAATTAAGAAGCAATGTAGGAATAACCACAGAGAAACAGAAGCACTCTTCATTCAATACTGAAACTCAAAAACGTAAATGATACTTTGCATTTCAACATAATTCCACTAAATGCAATTTCTAGCCACAAATACATGCAGGCATTCCAACCAAAGGCATCTGGAGAGATGGCTTTGCTCCCATGTTGATACCGCAAAACCTTAATCTCTCTGACACTCCGTGCTAACTAGACCGGCTTGTAGCTGAGCATGAAATTTAACAGTGTTTTCAGTGGACAAGATGTTCATAGCTGTGAAAATTCTTGATATTAAGATAACTTTTTGAATCTTTTAATTTCTGTGCCTCCATGGCTCTCTACTGTATTAATTTCTGCAGCTTCATTGGGGGGGGAAAAAAGCAGGGAGTAGTATTAAGGTAACATTGGCAACTTTCCAAATTATTTCAGCTTCAAGGCAAAGTAAAAAGTATGTGCTCTTGCTAATAAAGATCGTTCTACTGACCACAGCCTTATTCTTTGCAGACTAATATGTAACACAGATATATCCACAGAGAAACAGGTGCCTGTCATACAAATCTATTGTACACATACAATAAAAGTCAAGATGCATTTTAAGCAACTGTTTTGTTCTGCTAATACGGTGTTCAGTTGCAAAAATTCTCACTAGGTCTAAAGGTCATCTGATCAGAAATTTTGCAGAACATCAAATTTGCAGATTTAAAAAATGAATGATTGGCTGCCAGAATCAACCTTGCTGAGTAAGTTAAAAGTGATATAAAAAACTCTCTCTAGATTACAAAAAGAAAACGTTCTGTCATCTGAAGAGGAGTCTGAAACACAGCTTTAGTTCCCTTACAAAATGCAGAATTTTCATCAGGCAACTTTGACATTTTTCAATACAGTTGCTTTTTTAAAGAAATCATGGGAAACTATGACTTTCCATGATGGTAATTTTTCTTCGAGAACACCCATTTTCTGCCAGGTCTATAACATGCAGTAATTGAAGGTTATAACGTATCGTCATGAATTTTAAAAAAGTAAGGCTTAACTATTACAATGGATTTGGGGTTTATACTACAATAACACTTTCCTGGGTTTCTGAATACTTTGGTAAAGTCTTTCCAAACAAAAAAAGAAAAAAAAACTGTAATTGAAACATATGTCAGATTTTAGAGAAGTACTTACTGTGTATGGCAAGAAAGTTATGATCATCATACAAGCCTAAAAAAGAAAAAAGCGTACTGAAACACTAGGTAAAATACAAAGCAAGCAATCCCCTCATTAAAGATGTGTTCAGAGAATGCTAGAAAACAGATCAAATGCTTGTGCTTGTGTCACACACACACCCCCCCCCCTCATTTCTGAAGTTGCTGAGCTTCAACTGTAACAAATGACTAGTTCTGCACACATCTTCCATGTTTGCTATCAAAACTGTACAGGCTTCTTTTGGAAAACACTACAGTTTTGTTACCAATACCACGGGTAAAAGTTTTGCCACGGTTCTCAACAGACTTCTTTCTAAAGTAGCAATGCCAAAAGTACCACACCTTCTAAAGAGGTGTTTCTGGTTTGTCAGAACCATTAATCTCTGATCACAAATATTTTATATATAAAAAAGTCATATTTAAAAAACCACCTCAAGCACAAAGAAATGCATTGCTTTGAAAGCTGCATTAGATAAGAATTACATGCCTTAAACCAGTCCTCTAACACAATTTCCTGTGGTGTTATCTCATGGAGTTTAAACTCAGTATTTTTATTAACAAAATTAAATTGTGTGGTTGCACACTGTCAGAGAACAGAATTTCAAACAATATAGCAAAATACAAGGCTCCAGCTGAAAGCAAGAATATGTTCACCATTGCAGCACCCCATCACAACTATTAGTAACCAAGATACTACAGGGTGGCTTGTTAAAAAACATACTCAAATAAATGAAGAATTTTTAAGATACAAGATTTAGGCAAGCGTAAAGCTCAGAACACTGATTCAGAGATTGGTCTCTCAGTGGTAGTTGTTGAAAAAGCATATAATCCTCTGTTTCAAATAAGCTTCAGAATTAATTTCTGAGCAACTTGAACAGAGAAATGACTGAAAACGTAACTGTAATTCAAACCTACCACTAAGATTTTTTGCTACAAAAGACATAGCATTTCATCTTCTTAAGCCTGGAGGACAGATACTTCCGCTGGACACAGATGAACAGAGTCAAAAGCTTTTGCCATAGGTGCCTCTTCAGTTCCTCAGATGAACTTTAGACTAACCCATTGCAGAGCTTCTTTTCACTTACAGTAAAACATGTGCAAGTTATAAACAAGTTAGTTATCAATCAGCCACTTTGGCAAGGAGGAATTCAAGCTCTCTGTATCTTCCTGACTTGGAAATTTGGCAGAGTTATGCTATTGAAATTAGAAACTTTTGGATATGTAGATACAGACTTAAGAAAAAGTGACCTGTACTTGGTAGTTAAACATCCAGCGTGTCTGACAAGACTCACCAGATTTAGAAGAGCGAGGACATCATCTATAAGCTCTATCACCTGAAACAACCTGTCAAGGCAAGGCAAGATATCATGAACAAGCGAGCTCCCAAAATACGTTTTACAACACTGTATACAAAAATCATACACTTACGATATTACAGGGGAACCTGATTTCCTTTGCTTCACAATTTATCCAAGTAGTCCAGGTGCTACCAAAACTCATTAGCTCAAACATCAAGTAATTTGTCAGAAAAATTTGAAAAGTGAGATATGAACTGTCAAGTTCAATCATGGAGGAGTTATTAAGAACCTCATTTCTATTTGAAGGACAAGTGGCATACGATGTAGCAAACTGGCTATGTTTTTTCCCCTACTCTATCCTTCCTCTACACCTGGAATTATGTATTGATTTTGAAGTAAATGTCACTGTTGTTAAGAGCCAATTCACCTGTTAAGTAGTGATCCAGATGTCAGTTCTGACCCGTTGAGTCACATATCAAAAACCCAACAAGGCAGGGAGCTACAAATGGTTATCATTGCTTGGAAAATGGAAGATATGGGGATAATTTGGGAGCAGGAGTTGATGATGACTCTCTGGAGGACTTGCCACTTCACTATAGGATGAAAAGCAGCCAAGTCACAGGGCAGGCCACTGGTTTGCTTTCTCCTAGAGCAGTTTTTTTCCAGAACACCTCTATCTTTTGCCACCTGACACACCCAGGACAGGACAGCCAGCAAACTGCTAGTGAGCTGCACAAGGCTTGGGAGCCGCAGGACAACTATCATTAGCTGTCAATTTACTTAAACACAGGCAAGGCCCAGAACTAACTGGAGACTGACAGCCTGTGCCCACTGGTCAAGCAAATGCTTCCGAAGCATGAACAAAGGCAGACTTTCACCAGCAGACACTGTTCACCGGTCACGCAAGAACATGAACAAGTCCATTCGATACTCTGATGGCAAAGTAAAAATATAGGCACCAGTCTGACTTTTAGCTTGTCAGGCAGAGCAATGCTGTGCAGGGATCCGAGCCCTGCAGCAGCACTGCACAGATCTTCCAGAGCAGATCCAGATGTTCAGAGTCCATCCAGAGTCTCAGATTTTTCTTTGTCTCACATGCCACTGTGAAGAGCTATTATTCTGGTTTTCTCTGATTTTCATTTGGGAAAACAGAGGCAAGTTCATGCTGTTAAGACCACAATATTTTCAGAATTTTAAGGCCTAAAATTATTTCTCCTGAAGATACAGCATAGTTATTATTACGCAAAGAAAATGCACTTTTCTTCCAAACTGCCCCACACCTTGTTAATGAAATTCCTGATCCACAGAAGTGTCACTTAGAATCAATAGAACCAATCACCCTCCACAAAACCCTAACTAAACTACTCAAAGACTATGCCTCGGCATTTACTTATGCAAGCAAAGCAAAGCAATGTGATAAAAGCACTGGTGTGAAGTATCAGCTTCAAGTATTGAATTACAGGCTGCACACCTCTATTAGAATGCAGTCAATCCACTTACTTAAGGAAAGAATATAGTAACATTTATAAATTTCAAAATTCAAACAAAAACTGCCCTGATTCCAGTATGATGTCTGCACGCCAATGTCTTTAACTACCAGGACAAGGGCAGGTGGCAGGGTCCACAGCTCTGTAAAATGCTCCAACATTACAATTGATTTTGTGAGAAGGACTGCTGAGGACTGAGAGAGACAAGTTTTAGGCCAGCTGTACTATGTCAGTTCCTCTATTTGTGTAGCAGACAAGTTACAAAGTCATACTTTTTCAGCGTAATTAGAAGTTTAATTCCATCTAGAATATGAAGTAAAACAAAGAGTAACTCTAATTTAAAAGACATAATGCTTGATTTTCTCTGTATCACTGTGTCAGTGGTGTAAGAGTACAGTTATTCACTGCTTAGGGCAGCATTTCTTTACAATGAATCTTTTGTATTATCCACCACAAGACAATTCAGAAATATATCAGCAAGACAGAAATATATCAGACACATGGTTACCTCCTGTCCTTTTAAACAAGTTTTTCTTTAACTTTGGAGTTAAACACTGTGTTCCTACCTTACATGAGCTGCCCACGCCACTGTGACTATTAAGAAGGTCATCAAGTAGACTGCAATTTTTGCTAGAAGAAGTTGCTGAACACTTTCACCTAGTTTCTGAAACAGAAAGTGACACCCAGAGACAGAGAAAGGAAAGTTAAATGTTACGTTGTGAAATTATTAGCAGTATCTGCAAATGAGGAAGGACGTGCAAAAAATAATTTTTTGAAAATGCCTGCCAAGAATGCAGTTCTCTTCCAACAATCTTTTTACTACCATGCAGAGGAACTGGTTTATTAGACACTTGTAAGTATGCTGAAATGTGTAGATAGTGGCATATGATGTACCAACACATCTCTTCAACCTGTAAAAGGGCTTCCCAATGCTCTGTTCACCTTGTAGTTCATTTATGCACTCTCTCATCACTGTTACTGTGATAATGCATTTCAGAGGAGGGCAGGCCACAAAATGCCTCTTTTATTTTCTTAGTACTGACTTCTGGAGTAGAATCATCACACAGGTTTTCATGTGATGATTGTTAACAATGAGGAAGGGAAGGGCTTACCCATAGCAAATTTTGCATATACTGCCACAATGGCTTAAATAGACTAATGTGGCTTATTTGCCGTGTTATGGATCATACCTGAGTTTCCTAAACTAAATGAGACAAAATATTTGTGTCTAGGTCTGTTTTTAAGAGCAGAAAAATAAATCACGATAAAAAAAAAAACCTGTAAGCTTTCTCAAATGATTAATTTATGTTTCCTAACAATCCTGTTTCTTTCAGAATTAGTTTATTTTCTGTAGTCTTCTTTTTCCATCTTTGCTTATTCTGATTACATTTATTAGTAATCTGATTTTAAAACCAGCATTCAGCTTGCACTATGTAAGTGGCTTCTCTAAGTGATGATGTATTGCCAAAAAGAGCAGATGCTTTCTGAAAGATGTTTTGGTCAGATGGGCAATTCATTTTTCACACAAAAGTAACTGGATAAAATCTATGGCCTACAATATACAGGTCATTCAGGCTTTATATCACAACTTACACAGATCTCATTTCTTAAATCAGTATTTAAGTTTTTCACCCCAAGTTCAACAGCTCCTCCCCCTAGGGCAAATTTCTGTTGGCTTTAACATTACTTAATGGTTTGGGCTTTTTGAAAGTCTGGAATTTGAAATGAAGTGGAGGTGCTAAATTAGTATGCTACATGTACTTGCAAGGACACGAGAAACAACAAAACAAAAGACATATGATACCTGATCAGGATGTATTTTTGTGTGAGCCACAGGCAAAATCTGAAATAATGAAACGTTATTAGTACATGACATTCTTTTCCTTATCGAGAGCTTTATTAAAATCTAAAAAACTTCAGGTGGCCGCAAGTATTCCCGGATCACGTAGCTACTAACAGCCTGCAGTTCCGATAGACTGAATCGCTTTTCGGCCGCACAGGGACAACGCTGTTACCTGCCCCCCGCGACCGTGCACTGCTGCCCGGGGA
>NW_008825499.1:456498-463987 GCF_000699105.1 Pygoscelis adeliae
CCCTCTGGGAGGCGGGAGCCGCCGGCCGCCTCATGAGGGGAGTGCTGATGGGTCTCCCGTGGGTGCAGGTGGCGGAGCGCTTCAAGGGGTAACTCGTACTGCTGTTGGAAATAACTGAATACATATTAATTAAGGGTGATTTTCCTTACATCTGGGGATGTCTGTGTTGGTGTCTTGAAATCTTAAAGTTCGTGGCTGATGCAGGTGACATGAGTTGGTGGGCTCCAGGGGAAGAAATAGTGTTATAAATGATGTGTTGATGTGTTATGTGCCACCAAAGCTCTTTACAGTTGATGTATATACACCGAAGATAACACTTACCAGAGCCTGTAGTGTCTGGAGAGTCTCAGCTTTGTTTACAAATCATACTTAAAAATCTGTATCTGAATTCCAAAGTAACTTTTTTCCCCCTCGTTTTTGTTTTGTTTTGTACTGGCCTAACCAGCCTTGTCCCATCACTTCAAACCATTTGGCCTTTGTTTTATGTGCCACCTTCTGTCCTTTGGAGCTGTGAACTGGAGGCTTTTGGTTTATGTTCAGGTTTGTATTCTGTTGGCATGTTTTGTTCATACCATAATGATCGTCTATTTGGAGTATATAGGGCTTATAGTTCCCAGTCAAGCTGTGCTCTAACTGAAGTGATTCAAACACTGTTCCAGAGTGGTTTTATTGCAGAGACATATTTGCATTTTTAAAGTCTTTTGCTGTAACTGAAAGAGAATCAGGGTCTTCAAAGGAAACATACCTGAATTTGTGATAGATTTTTGTCTGGCAGTGTCTTTGTCATCACAAACTTTGTATTTTCAGTTTCTAGAAAGGCTGTTCACTAAATAATGGATTTTATAAGAGAAATCCAGAGAAGAAGCCGAGAATTCAAATTTCATGTGAAGAACTCCAATTGCAGAGAGCAAAAACACACTCTGATGGGGTGAAAATGTTCTGGGTTTGGACAAATCCCAATCTGAAAATATGTTGAGAATGCAGTTTAATTCATAAACAGTTGGCTCAGCTTACTGATGGGAATTAGATATCCAAGATGTTCTAGACTGAAAAACATCATGATACTGTATTCTTGTAGTACAGGATGCTGCCTCCAGTAAACGGTAACTGATTTTCCTCAGTTCCTCTATCATCTGAAGCTAAAAGTACAGAGGCCAGATCAGAAATACACAGCTGAGTACGTACTACAAATTCGAATGCATTTGTAATAGACTTTTGGGAAGGAGGAGTCCAGCAGATACACTAGAACTGCTGTGGAAATCTCTGAAATTCATAAATAGGAGTTGGAAATAATACAATACGATCTAGTCAATAGTTGGAAGAACCTGTGGAAATCACTCAGCTGTGCCCCAGACTCTGCTCAAGAGAGGTGTTTCTACATCAGCTGGAAGTCAGCTCTTAAACCACTTGGGGTCTGCAAGGAAGTGGGTGGATGCTGTAGACCTGCCTATATGCCAGAACCGATCAGCCTGAGAGCATGATATGCCTGAAACTTCGAGTGGTCTTCCTGGAAAGAAGAATGTGAGAAAAGCTGGGAATCTTGGCTGCACTCAGAAGCAAGGAGAGGCTGGAGAAAAAAGCTGAAACGCTGGGAGGTGTCACCTGGAAAAAAGTGGTAGCCAAGGAGCTTCTTAACATGCATATGGGGAGACTCTTGTCAGGCACTAGCAATGGGCCTTGGCAAAGAACAGGCAGGGAAATCACCTTGGGAGATCTTGGTGGACTGCCAGAAACAGTCCAGGGAGAAGGGCCTGAATACACTTGCCCATAACAGCATTTGTTCTGCAGAAGTTTCCTGAGGTGGGTATGTGAATGAATGGCACTTTCATTTGGGGCTGACGTGAGTGGTCTGAGCTGGAGCACGCATTGTTGAACTGATTACAGAAGTGACTGAGACACAAGAGACACTTCAGCTGTGAGATCTCAGAACTCAATCTCTTTTCATAAGCAAGTTGAACTGAAGTGTTGTGTAGATGATGAGAGAAAATAGCAGAACTGCAGCAAAAATAAATTTGTAAAACAAAAAGGGGCAAGCCTTTGGCTGAAATACTGAATTGGTGTGCCAAATGTAAGCAGAATATGCATGGACTTCAGCTGGGACAAGTCTGTTCTGTGGCTTCAACAGCAATTTTTTCAAGATCTCCTGGGATGTGGAGCAGCATTGAAAGTTCAGCTGCTGAAGTAATCCCATCTTTAAAAGGTCTTCCAGCTCATCTCTCCATTTTCCATAGCAGCTTTCTGAATCTGGCGACACTGATGGTGTTTTTTACACTTGGTCAAGAAACATCAGCAAAAGAGGCAAAGGAAGACATGACTCTTACAGAAACAATTGATATTCCTCGAACAAATTCACCAGTGATAGATAAATCTTGGCTGGGACAGCTGCCTTGTAAAACACAACCCAACTGTCACAGGCAACGGAACAGTTTTGTTGCAGGGCAACAGTTTAATTGTTGGGCAACAGACTTAATTTACTGCCAGTTAACAAACTTTTAATTACTGATTCTAGTATTGAAAAATAAAGAAGACGAGGTCACTTAGGGAAAACACCTCAACTTCCCTCTGGACACCTCTCCTCCCTGCTTCCTGGCCTCAGTCCCTTGGGTGAGGTGATGGGGAGCACGAGATTGAGCTCAGTGTGTTGTGATTGCTTTTCTTTCACTCCCCCATGTTTCTGTCTCCACTCCTCTGGCAGGGGCTCCTCCACCGTCTGCAGACCCCTCGGAGGCGTACCTGCCCGGTGTCTGCTTTTGTGCATATGCCCCTGGGTGGGTGTCTCTCTGCTCTAGTCCTGCTCAGGCAACTTCTCTTGTGCCTCATTCTCCAGCGTCCTCCTGCCTTGACGTATCTCCTGCCCTTGCACCTCTCCCCTCTGCTCTGGTGTCTCTTGCCCCTGTTTTTTTGGTTTCTTACTTACAAAGGTTGACTGTTCTTTGTATTGTCTTTTTTTTTTTCCTTTTACATTCAAGGCTGGGGTTGGTGTATATGTATACCCTACATTATAAAACATGCCGAGGAGCATATGTTGAATGAGAATAGTGTATAAGACAGAATGTAAAGCACAAGTATTTTAGAATGCAGCATAATATGAATTCATGATGGAGGAAACTGAAATTCTTCATATGAATGTTTTGCTATGCTTTGTATGAAGTGTTTTACGGAATATGTAACTTGAGGTCAAAGAGTATTTATTACACAGAATTGAAATACCTCCAGGCACACAAATCTCTGTATGACTAGTTTAATTTTGTGTTGTATCATAATAAATTCTGAAGCTAAAGAAAGGCAATGAAATAGACGAATTAATGGATTTCATAGGGCGCTTCTGATAACCCTTTAACTGTGGTTTAAAGTCTTCCTCTTTATTGCTCTCCTTCACGCACACTTAAGCAATCATCATCCTCTTTTCTCTAGTGTTTTTTGGTGTTATGTGCTGAAAACTTTTGTTCCTAGGATTAAAAAAAAAAGGCAAAACCAAAAGGGGTGCAGATGGTCTCTTTCCTCCAACAAAGTCACCTCTCCATGTATCGCTCTGTAGTGTGGTGGTTTTCACTGCGGGTGACAGGCCTGTTGCAGCACACTAGCTACACCTTGAGTTACCACAGTTAGGCAGTGGTTTCTCTGGTCATTCTTGCAGCTGAAATACAACTTTGCTTTATTTTTTTGAGGGCTGGCTTTGACTCATTTGTCTAAGTGCTTTGCCTTCATTACTGTTTTTATTACCTCATATACCTCATTACTGGGAAGTGTCCTGAAGTGAAGGCACACTGCTTCCTAGCAGCAAAGACTTCTTTGCAGAATGAACACACGTCTCTTGCGAGATGTTTGCTGGTGGCTTGGTAGGGGATGTGATTTGCTTGTGATGGCCCGTAGTAAAGCCTTCAGTTGTAGCTGAAGTTGTACCTGCGTCTCAGTACCACTCTTGTTACTGTTTAACACGCTTAGGTTATGAAGCAACATTTTCAGAAATGACTACTGATTTAGAGAAGCTGAGCTCAACATAAGGTATTGCAGCAGTATAGAGCTGCTCAGCAGGACAAGGGTTTTTAAGACCAGACGCACCTGTTGTCTTTCCTAGGTAGCTTTGCAACACTATGCTGTACTCAGGTGCTCTGGTGTGCTGTTACACTGCATTCTGAAATAAACCAAAGGCAAACAGGGCTTCCAAAGGGGCAGGGCTTCTTCTCTTAGTTTAGATACTTGAGTCCAGCTGTTTCCTACTACTATCTCTTCATCAAGGCAAATGGTAGGAGGAGAGGGGTTTGTAAAATGAATGGAGAGAGCCTGACCATCGGCAAGTTTAAGATTTATTTAGCTAGGGCATAGCTTTTAGTCTCAGAATGCAAAGTAACTTACAATGAAGCCACTGTCTTCATCGCTGTTTCTACAGAGCATGCTGTTGGTTGCTTTACAGCTCCTCACTTAGCCACTGACACAAATAGTATGCAGGAAGAAGAGCACAGCTTACCACCTGGAGCTATTATGAACATCTGTTCTCACATAAAGAGAGCTAACGCTTCTGCACAGTTCACTACTGCAGCTGAGTACGATGTATGGATATTATGCCTAGGAGAAAGTGTCATTTGCCCTTACGAATTCAAATAAAATTTCTGTGCTGTGTTACTACCTTGAAGTGCTTTTTAGTGGGCACTTAGAAGAAAGAGTAAGAATGGAGGCTTGGGGAAGTGTGCTTTTGCACTGAACCCTGGCTTAGCTGTGTTCACATTTCACATAATGGTAACACTTCTGCAGAGTTTAGCAGGACCAAGGTTAACCAAACACAAAAGTCTTACGAAAGGAGTTTCTGTAGCAGTGCATTGTAAAATCCACACAGATTGGTCTTATCTATTGAACTTCTGAGGAACAAACATGCAGAAGCAATTACATCAGCTGTTTGCATAGATACATTAACCGTTCCACTTCACCTTCTGCCTGTGCTTGTTCTGTAGTCCAGTTTGGGTCTTTCTCATTTGCAGGCTTGCTAAAGACACTGAGACATGTCAATTCATACCTCTAAAAAAGAAAAGCGCTTTCTTTTTACCTCAGAATCTGTTGCTGAAGGACATTCTGGTAAGTAAAAATGCTGATTGAATCTTTGCTTTTATTAGTAGTTGCACTGAAGAATGCTATCTGATGAAAGTTCAGTCATATCTCCCTCAATGGAGAAAAGAAAGAACCAATTAATTATTTTGAATAGACTTCAGATTAGTGTCTTTGTTTGCTTGGCAAGAATTTCTCTTATTTGTTTAGTATGCAATACAATCTGGCAGACAGATTTAGACAACTAATAGACAACTTTAAACTTTTGCTTGAGAGAAAAAAGCATGAAGAGGTCTTCTATAGGTAGACTTGGAGCTGCCACATACACTGGAATTACAATTTCATTTTTAATTCTGTAATGAAAAAATATTACTTTATGCACATATTTATTATAGGTGATCATTGAACTCTGAATCTCTGAAACGTTTGGAATACTAAGCATTGATTTTCATCAGAGCTGCATTCCAGATACTGCTGTAATACTACACATGCCCCTTTCGCCACGGTGCTCTCCCTAACACAAGTTTACCTATGCTGTAGGCTGTACGAAGCCGTTGAGTTTTCCAGGTCTGGGACTCTAAGACAGTGCTTCAGTTCTAATCGCTGTTCATTAAATTCAGCTATTTTTCACACAGCTTTGTTTACACAAATCCGTACCTAGAAGCTAGGTTAACTGATGGACCGGAGGAAGTTTGGGCCTCCAGCAGACATACTAGTGACTCAAATTTACAGTAAAGGTAACAACAGTTCCTTTTATGGAGGAACCTTCAAATGGAGCATTTTAATGTTAAGGCTAAAAAAACATTACCTCTTACTTTTTCCATAGTAAAGGAAAGACAAAAAACCTCATAGTGAGAAAATGAGGGTGATGTCAAACACTGAAGGTCTGCAGCTGAGTTTTTCTTGTGCGTCTGTATTCTCAGGATTCTTATTCATTATGTGGGAATGGCGCAGTATGAGACCAGTTATATTAGTCTGTCTGTCCAGCCCCTGGTGAACAGTCCAACAGCTGCAAGACCACTGAAGCATGTAGCATCATATCTTGAACCATCACAACCACTTGTTTGCTTTACGGCACTGCACTGTATGTTGTAATGGTGCAAATAGCTGAAGGCAATAAAACTTAACCAGTTGTTCCAGGTCATGCCATTTCTGCTTGAGCATCAGGTGTGAATCAATTTCGCAATCTTCAGGACTCCGTTTGCCTCGGGGTTGTTGACAAACTAGCCAGATGACAAACTTTGGAACTTGGCATTACTGATTTTATACTTGATTGCACAAATTATTTCTGGGTCTGAAATTATGACCACATCATGTTTCTGTCTTTCATCTTATGTCCTTGTGTCTTCAAACAGTGGTCAATTTTTGTCAGTGAAGGTGCAATGTAACTTAAGTGACTGACCACGATTCTGATTCTCTGAGTAAATATACTAGCAAGAAATTTCAGTAAGATAATGCTTGAGCTGGGGATCAATGCAGTACAAACAGCTGAAGACAGGTTTTACAGCTATCAAGTTGGCTTTGTTTTGTTGTTTTGCTTTTTTCCAAGCTTCTAAATTGTTGGACTTACTTTGCAAATGCTTATGAAATGCACAGTTAAATGTTTAGCTTCAGCTTGTTTGGGGAAAACGCTAGAAACAAAACATAAAGGTACTGAAATTGCTGATTCAGATTCTGAAAATTATGCCAGTGAAGAAGAGACCTGTGCACCTCCATAAGCAAATCTCATGCGACATTGAGATGACTGTAGCTTGCGTGAATAAACAGGGCACATACATTTTTAGCACTTGTGCTTTGCTTTTAGCCTGTTTTTAGGTTGTCTTTGAGTGAGGTAGTATTGATGGTGCAATGGCTCATCCATTCAAAGCTACAGGCTAGCATGTTTCACTTTTCCTTGCTTTTAGATTATACTGGAAGATATTACTCTACAGTTCTTGTATTAAATTCAATTTGCACCTAGACTTTGCATTGAATTACAGATCTTTTGGGGTACAGAATAACTCTACTCTTACCTTATAATTTCATTCTGATGTTTGTTTGCTTCCAGGCCAGATTACCTTTAAAAGTAAATAAGTAGTTTAAGGTGGACATTCAGCTATGCTTCTTTATTAAACTTCTCCTTTGGGTCCTCAAGCCTACGCACATATGTAACGGTACTCACTCCTGCAAGAGAAGTTATTTTAGACTGGCAATTAGACAGATAATTATATGGGCTGTTGCAAACAACACAGGCACCTGGCTTATGATACAGACAGTGTTGTAGATCCAGCTGTGTAGTTGTGTGGCTGAACATATTTTGGATACCTTTTTTCGTAATGACGGTGGGTGAACATTAGTGGTGTGTAACCGCCACCAACCGTCAGTCGCAGAGGCGATCAGCTCTGGTGCAGGCGTGTCCCGCCGCGGAGCGGCGGATGGCGGCGTGCAGGGGGGTTTCCTGAGCCGGGGA
>NW_008825499.1:464026-464237 GCF_000699105.1 Pygoscelis adeliae
GCGGCGGGGCGGAGCACCCCCTCCTCCCACCCGGGGCAGCCCCAGGGAGCGCTACCCACCAGGAGCGCTGCCAGCAGGACGGGAGAACAGAGCGTGGCGCGTCAGCCAGGGCGGGACGTGGCAGTTCGCGCGGCGGTTCGCGAGGGTGGGCACGCAGGGAGGGTGCCCCTTCGAAGGAGGGGCATTCCACAGGCCGAGTGGGGGCGTGGGG
>NW_008825499.1:467302-467653 GCF_000699105.1 Pygoscelis adeliae
CGGTCGACACGCCAGAGGGACAGGATGCCATCCAGAGGGACCTGGACAAGCTCAAGAAGTGGGCCTGTGTGAACCTCATGAGGTTTAACAAGGCCAAGGGCAAGGTCCTGCACCTGGGTCAGGGCAACCCCCGGTATCAATACAGGTTGGGGGACGAAGGGATTGAGAGCATCCCTGCCGAGAAGGACTTGGGGGTACTGGTGGATGAAAAGCTGGACATGAGCCGACAATGTGCTTTCGCAGCCCAGAAGGCCAATCGTATCCTGGGCTGCATCACAAGAAGTGTGGCCAGCAGGTCGAGGGAGGGCATTCTGCCCCTCTACTCTGCTCTGGTGAGACCCCACCTGGGGG
>NW_008825499.1:467823-470760 GCF_000699105.1 Pygoscelis adeliae
CCTTATTGCAGCCTATCAGTACTTAAAGGGGGCTTATAAAAAAGATGGCGGCAAACTTTTTAGCAGGGCCTGTTGTGACAGGACAAGGGGGAATGGCAGTAAACTAAAGGGGGATAGATTTAGACTAGATATAAGGAAGAAATTTTTTACACTGAGGGTGGTGAAACACTGGCACAGGTTGCCCAGAGAGGTGGTGGATGCCCCATCCCCGGAAACATTCAAGGTCAGGTTGGACGGGGCTCTGAGCAACCTGATCTAGTTGAAGATGTCCCTGCCCATGGCAGGGGGGTTGGACTAGATGACCTTTAGAGGTCCCTTCCAACCCAAACTATTCTGTGATTCTATGAAGATTAATGCATGTTCCTCATATTTATGCAGATATGCAACTTTTCAAAGCTGTACTTTTGAGGTAATAAGATGGATTGCTTTTACCTGGTTCAGTTACCCTAATGAGACAAAGAATCTCAATTTGTCCCCTAAATTGTTCATTAACTTTTAACAAACCAAATGCATTTGGCATACTCAGGTCTTACTTGGACAATAAGTCACCGGTGCTAAAGACAGAATAGGTAAGAACTTTTTGCTCCAGTGCTTTTGTTGTTAAAAAAAAGACCAAAACTCAGGAATATAACTGTGGAAACTTGTGAGTGGCCAGTGCTTGTCCCTGAGAGAATGTTTGCAGATGCTTTTCTAAACTCAGATGAGCTGGGTAGTTGTGGGTAATTGCAGGAGTGGACTTAAATCTAATGTACCTGTTTGCAGGGAGAGCAATGCCTCTTGTCATCCAAAAAAGTTGACACATGAGATCTCAGAGGTCCCCGCTGCAGGTGGTGAAGGGATAAACACTGCCTTAAGTGCAGACCTCTGATACTTATAAGATGTAGATCAAAATAGGTAATTCACACCGAAAATACAATACAAAGTTTAAAATAAAGAGGGGAAGAATGCAAAACTGCTACAGAAAGGTCTTAGCTTAAATACTTCTTCCAAAGTTACTTCTTGTATCTTCTGTTCTCCTGAAACTAGTATCTCAGGATGCCTTTGCAGGCCTTTTTCATTGTCCCCTCACATGGGAGGCTGCTGGCCTGTGCAGATGATAGAAAAGTGTCAGTTAGGATTGACTTGAGGAGAGGAGTGAAAACAGGGTAAGACATACCTTTCAGAATATAAGTTGCTAAAATTGCCTCTTGGCAGATGCTCTATAAACAGAAGTCTCTTGCCCACCGGAAATGAAATTGTATTAAGAAATCACTTCCTTGTTTTTATCACAAAAAGAAATGTTATATCTGTCTTATTTTTTATCTTCTAGATAAGATGTGTGATCAGATAAGTGATGCTGTTCTAGATGCTCACCTCAGTATTGATCCGAATGCCAAAATTGTCTGTGGTAAGTACAATACAGATAGAAAAATAGATTAATGAAGTACAACAAGTAATCCATGTTGGTATAACATCTCGTGATCCAAAATTCTTGCAATAGCTGGCTGGCAGTCAACACTTCCACAGTCAGTCGAGAGGCCAACTCTGGCATACTGACTCAGATGAGAGGGGAAGGCAGGAAAAAAGCTGCAAAAAAATGAACAGAAAAAAGGAAATACATAGTACTCCAGTACAAATTATAAATGATGAAATGTAAGAAATAGATCAGGAGAAGCCAGTGGTATTGGGGAAAACTATGGTTGACAGGGCTAATGATAATGATGAATCTAAGAAAACTACGGAAAAAGAGAACTGAGGAAAGGTGTATGTCAAGATGCATTTCTTCACAGACTGAGTAAAAGGTGTTAATAAAACTCAAAATCTGGAAGTGCTAAAGAGATATTTACTGTGCCTTTACAGAAGCAGGGTGATGCCCTTGGTTCACAGGAAGGTAAGTGCACAGTTCATTTGAATGTGATTCTGATCAAAGTGGCTTGCTTTTTTCTTGGGACTTTCTGTTGGGACTGTATTCTACATGGATGTTGTCGCTAGCAACATCACCTCTTCCAGAGGCTAAGAACATATCATAAAATTGGAATGAGCTGGGTTGCCAACAGGGAATGGACACAGAAAGGGAATGTTTCTGAAGAGCTCTCCAAATGCAGGGAATGGACACAGAAAGGGAATGTTTCTGAAGAGCTCTCCAAATGCAGTCATTTTGTTCTTAGAACAAACCATCGAGGCCATACTTACAGCACAGAGGACTAGCTGCATTCCACAAATACAGTGATCTAATATGATGCTTCATCTGAAAAATCTCCTGTGATCCTTGATGCATAGATGTGAGCAGTGAGGAGACGTGGTGGGGAAGGGTTTAGCACATGTATTAGGCTTGATGCAGCATGTATTTCAGTATTGCAGGCAGTTATGCTTCCAAAACTGCTGAAAAGCTGGAGATGGTAACAGAGAAATGCTGCAAAAATGACAGGGAGTGAAAAATGTGTCATAAAAGATGTGAGAAACATGATCAGTTTCTTACCAAAAAAGAAGACTGAGATGTGACATGATTACATAGATAAATCCCTGATTTCTGTAATCTGTTGGGAAAAAAACATATCAAAACTGCTGACTGGAGTCAGAAGACTTCAGTATAACATTGAAGTGTGAGTCTGGAAAAGATAAATTGGTTGTCCAGGCACAGAGATTGCTAAAAAAGTAGTGGGCTGGAGAACAGAAAGCAGTTATGGCACTCAATACAGGGTTTACTGGGTGAAAATTAGAATTTCTGATTAGTTGTGCAGGCCTTGCCTCAAAGGTTCAGAAAAAAAATCTCAAAAGCGTTATGTAAGTACTAAGTCACTGTAACACTGTATTTTACAAAACAATGAAATGTAGTTTACGGAGATGTTGAAACTAGATTCTGTCTACCAGTAGAAAAATGTATCTGTGGTTCTCTGACTTTTATTTGCTGCTTGGACTTTTAGGATTAGCAAGCTTTGCATACGAAGTTCTGAATTG
>NW_008825499.1:471244-489759 GCF_000699105.1 Pygoscelis adeliae
GGACAGAGCTGGTCTCTCTTTGTGCTGCCAACAAACTGGGTAGCAGTAAAGTCAAGCAAGAGAATACTGGCTGCAAGTAGCATAAAGCAAAAGGCAGAATAATTATTCTACTTCCTCTCTGATTAAGAGAAGCCTTTCTTGAAAAAAAAGTCCTTCCCAGTATGCCCAGGAAAGGAGAGTCAAGAGGGAAAACTAACTATCCATAAACCAAGACAGTGCAAAAGAGAAGGTGGAAGTTTCTACTTACTAATGGTGTTCAAAATATTCTTTTGAGGACACTTAAACATGTAAGATATCACCCCCCAGTGAAGAGCCCAAAACCTTATATGTTAACTTTCTCTTGGGTAGAGCAGATGGGGGTGTTGCTTGGGCCGACTTGTAAGTTGCAGCTATAGTGCAGCTCCTGAGCCGTGTTTTCTTTTGGTTGAATTAAATTTCAGTCAGGATGGAAAGCAGTCAAAGGTAGCAAGATGAATCTTTGTTATCCTGATACTAAAAAAACATCATCATGCCATGAAGTCTTCTATCACCATCATGCTTTGCTTGGCTGTATTCTCCCATTGGCCTGGGAGAATTTCTAGGGACTGTTGGTGGCAACTGCAGCCTTATTCTTCCATCTATCTAAGCCCCAGTTCCCCAACTTTGTGTTCTTCCAGAGCGGCTTCCCCTTTTTGTAGTGACCACACAGGAAAATCTGAGAGCCGTTCTTCTCTGCCTCACACCTGTAATGCGGAGTCTCTTCCCGCAGTGCAGGATTCACAGCACCATACATGCCTCACACATGTAAGTGATCTGCTATGCTGTAGCAGACAGGAAGAGCACTGCTGCCAGTAGAGCAGGGGCACAAGACTGAATGTGAAAATAATGGTACCAGGATACCCTGTACTGTAGTGGTATCACTACTTGGGGTTCATGTGCTGTATACATTTAGGGCTACTGTATTATTATGGACTCTCACTGTGTCCACAGTGTAATTCAGAGATACCATGCCAGCTGGGATGTAGCTTAATAGTTCAATATAGACTAATTCCTCTTACAGACAAACAGAGAAAGCTTGCCCTGTGCTAAGTTCTCAACTGCTTGTCTGGATTATCTAAGCTAAGCTGCCAATTAAAGCTAGCTTGATCAACTTTATGTGATGCTGCAGTCCATAGTTGTGCAAGTTTATAGTATATTCCTGCCTGTAATACTTAATCTTGAAATCAAATAAAATATTCAAATGAGATGGTGACTGGATGATAAAAGCAATGGATGAAATTCAGTGTTGGCTAATGCATGGGGGAAGGGAGAAATCTTACCCCCATATATAGAAAGTAGGATTTGCAGTTCACTGCAAGCATTCAGAAAAGAGATTTTGGGGTTGTAATAGACATGTTTCTGTGAAAAGAGTCGGTGCTCTGTAGCAGTAAAAACCCAAGCCAACTGTTAGGGCTTGCTGGGAAAGGAACAAAGAGTGGAACTGAGAACATCATTAAGTCATATAAATCCATGGTTGTCTTGAATACTGTGTGCAATCTGTTTCTCTACCCCCATCCCAAAAAAGGCAATAGTAAGATTGTATGGCAAGAGTAACGAATACGATCATAGCTGCACAATGTCTTTCAGTGAATAGCCTAGGCCTCTTCAGTCTGGAAAAGAGAGGATTAAATTAGATATGAAATAGAGCTGTACAGTTGTAGGTTGTATTGATGTGGTGATTTTTTTGTGATTGTTTGCTATATATTTTAACACAAAAAGGAAAAGTTTGGAGGCCAGGTGAATGCTTGAAACAAACAATGAAATAAAATATGAAATGATTCTGCTCAAAATTTGTAATGAAGTTGCATAGCTTCTTGCTCCAGGATCCTGTAGATGCTAAAAGTTTTCGTGGTTGCCAAGGGCGACTGGGTGAATTACAGTAACAAAAATCTGTCAAAGACTGGTAACGCCATCTGTTGATAAATTATGTCCCTTTAGCTTCAGGAAGACCCTGAGCTGAAATTGTTGGAGACCAAGAAACTATTTGGAGAAATAGCACTACATACTTGATCTGGAGCCACTGTGGAGATAGGATAATTGGGTAAGATGAACCCCCTCCATGCAGGCATTTTAATGTTCATAACAGCTGAAGAGAAGAGTGGTTGCACACAGACCAATACGTATGCTAAGGCTTTACACTGGGTTCCCCCTATGAGTAATTCTTTGTTCATAGAACAACCTTCAGGGTCTCCCTGTGTAACTGTAAAATAGTAGCAGTAAAATTCTGATGTTTTATCTTTTTTCTGCAGAGTGTGTAGCAAAAACTGGAATGATTTTGCTTTGTGGAGAGATCACATCTCAAGCTATAGTAGATTACCAACAAATTGTGAGAGAGACCCTTAAGAGGATAGGGTATGAGGACTCTTCCAAAGGTAAGTGAAATCCTTCATGTGTTCATTCTAAGGTCTGTTCTGCATGTGGCCAAAGTCATGTTTTTATGATCTTTCGGAAAATAAAATTAAATGGGTATCCAGGCCTAGGAGAAAACTGCACAGATGTTGATATGCATTTTTCAGTGCCTGGTACTGAAGGAGCTATTTTAAGTTAGCACACTTGAAAAAAACTTATTCTTATAAGTGCCAGGTTCTTGCTTCTCTGATGCAGAAGAACTAGTGTTTGCACTAATGTCAGAAGGTGGTTACATCTGCAGGTTTGTACAGTGAAAGCTTTAACACTGGTGTTCCTTGTCCTTGGGGTGCATACGCCTATGAAACTTGAAGTTCACACCCAAGGGAATTCTTTATGTATTCTTAACATATTTCCCAAAGTAGCTTCCTTTCAGCAGTTGAACGCCTTACATGGCTGTTCCCCTTCAGTCTTCCCTTTTCATGCATGATCTATGTGGCTTTTCTCTAATTCGATTGAACCTTAGAACCTACTACAAGAAAAACTGAATACCAGTTTCTGGTAACATTTTCCACTCTCCTCTCCCAGCTTTAATACCTAATGGTTTGAACCCTAGTCATCATAAGCAATGTAACAAACTTTGGTGGAGTACTTCGTAGGATTATACTTACCCTCTCAGTTTCAAGAGCTCAAGTTTCAACTAATACCACTAACTTGCCCACATCCTGAGACTGTTATATAAATGTGCTTATTGTCTGCTTCTATTAGCAATACAAAACCTAGTATAGGAAGCTTACACGCTTTAGAGTTTTAAAAGTTTTAGTCAAGGTAACTAGATAATCCCTAAAAGCTTCTCTAGCAATTTGTGAACTCTGAAGAATGTTGTATGACCTGACTTTACAAAACTCCCTTCACTAGGACTGGACTATAAGACTTGCACAGTTTTAGTAGCCTTAGAACAACAGTGTAAAGAGATCAAGCATGCTGTCTCCCATGGCAAGAGTGACGATGACATTGGAGCAGGGGACCAGGTAATGGGACTTAATTCCAGGCACTTACTCAAATTTAGTTTATGCACAAGCAGTTAGAATTGCGTTGGACCAGAGCCTTTCCTTAAAAGCTATTGTGCAAAGTGTAAGAAGTAGCAGCTAAACATTGTCCACTCTCTTAATCACCAGAAGTGACACGGCCTTCATTAGTTTCAGTGAAAGTGGCTTTTCCCATATCCAGTGGCCTTACTGGATAGAGCTACAATTAAGGTATATATCTGTTTTTATCAGTAGGTGTTAGTTTCTGGTCTTTCAAGTCCTTTGGGTAGCCTGGTTTTACTTCTTAGGCATCAAATACTGTTATTTTAATTGTCATGTGTGGGAAGAAGACTGAGCAGTCTTTATGAGCTTTTTGTCTATTAAGCCTTTGCAGTGGATTCTTATGGGCGCTTAAGGCGGAGTCATTCTGGTTCCAGACCCTGCTGTAGCTCTGATTCTTGTGCATGCAGATACATAAATGTTATTTCAGCATGGTTATATGACAAAGTGTATTCACCCTGCACGTTACTGCTGGCTCTTTCTAGCCTTGGGTGGTTTTAAAGTGCTATGTGGCAAAGCCAGATGCAGAAATGGAAAGAGAACATGGAAACAAGTGGCACATGGAAACAAGTGGCTTATTTCCCTGCTTTTCAATGCAGTTCCCTGTTTCTCAATGCAGGGTTTCATGTTTGGCTATGCCCCTGATGAAACTGAAGAATGTATGTCCTTAACAGTCCTCCTGGCACACAAACTGACTGCAAGGATAAAGGCTCTGGAATGGAATGGAACATGGCCCTGGGTTAGACCAGATGGGAAAACACAGGTTCGTAACATAGATCCGTAAACTGTAAGGGTGAGAAACAATAGAAATCTTTTACCCTGACTGCTACTAAATCAGAATTCATGTTTGTCAAAAATGGTGCTGTCCTTTTCACGTTCCGGGGTGGTGTGAGTTTCATATGGTACATTTGTATGTAGCACACATGGTTTGTTTAAACTGTTCTATCAGTGTCTTAGCAGATTTCTTCAAAGTAACACTTGTATTTTGCTTCTGTTCTCCTGAAGATTAACAAGTTACTGACAATCAGCTGTTTTTTTTCTGAATAAATGTCAGCATTCCAGAAGCATGAACTGGGATAGTGCTATGGTTTCTCAGTTAAAACAGGGCTGTTCTTGATTCAAACCTCATATGTACTGTACTTGATCAGTGGTCAGAGCCACTGACAGCTGTGTTGCAGAGCTGAGTGGATGAGTTACTGAGCCTACTGTAAGAGTGATGCACTTTGGCAATCTCAAAGGCAATAAGTTCTCTGTCTCCCAGGCGGTGAAATCTGCAGGAGAGGAAAGGGAAGCAATACATGTGGCATTTCCAAGACACCAAGGTGTTTTAGTCTTAATTTCTGTTGCTTAGTGGCAATGAACTGCACTGAGTTACACTGCTGCAGTTGATGCAGTGCAACATGGATTGTGTCCCTACCATTTGTCAGCAGTGCATAGAACGTGAATAGACTGTTTTCTTTATGATGTATCTATCCAAGCATTTTTGCAGGGTGGGAAAACAGAGAGGTCTTCTTAGTCTGTAAGAAAACCAATACTAAGGATGGAGCAACGCCAGTATATATTTGCATGTACATAAAAGCAGTGCAATAGGTAGCAAAGGATGCAGCCCATCATATCGTGATCTACAGTTGCCCATTTTAGCATTTTTGGAGGACCCATTTTTAGGGTCCTCCAAAAGTTATTTTGGCTTTACTTTGGTGTTTCATTGTTTAAAGTTATGTTAACATGCAAACCGTGAATAATTTTAGCATCTGCCAGTAAAATCTTAGGCTTCTGTAGCTTTCTTGCTGTTGCTTTAGTTCTCTGTGGTGATACATGTAATATCCTTTAGTTAACTCCTTTGGTACTAGTACTTCAGTACTTTCTGTATTTTTATTTTTTTCTTACAGTGATTTTACGCATACGCAACAATCCATCATTTTTCATCCCATTTCCCTTCATCTGTTTATTTTTTGATGCAGAAAATAAGTGAGGTTCATTTTCATTTTTCAAACTGGTGCTCTTGGCCTTGTGTGTTCACTGTCCTTTTTTTTTCCTCTCTAGGTCACAATGGAATACAAGGAGAGTAATGGCACAGTGGAGCCCATGCGAGTGCACACACTTGTGATTTCAGTACATCATGCCCCAGATGTAGCGCTACAACAAATACAGAAGGAGCTAATGGAGAAAGTTGTTAAAGAAGTCATTCCGGAGAAGTATCTTGATGAGGGCACAATTTATCATCTCCTTCCAAGTGAAAGGTTTGTAGAAAGTGGTCCTAAGGTATGGTACTTTGAAAAAGGTCAGCCTATACAGACTTGGATTCTACTTTGCCACATGCTTCTAAATGTTCTCTTGAACAAAAGTGCAATGAACTGGTATACCTTTAATCAAGAAAGTCTATACATTTTGAAGGACACTTCAGTCATTTCTACTGGAATTTTCCTACTGGACAGCTGGCATCTAAACTGAAGCTGTACCTGCTTGGATAGCCAAATGTACAGATTCTTCAATCTTTGCCCGTATTTTAAATGACAAAAAGCCAGCCCTTAAGTTATATGCTAAAATGCCTGACTGGAAGTATCTCTTCACTTTCACAGTAAAAATCGAAACCACAAATAACAACAGATCCGATCTTCTACATTGAAATTTTTCAGAAAGCTGAACAAATTTCAAGGGAGACCATAATGTATTAAGTCTCAGTACTCATTAGAATTTGACACGTGTTCTGCTTTCCAGGTGCTGGTACTAGGTAAGCCAGTCATTGCCGTGAAATTGTGAAATGTTTTGTTACACAAAACTCACTAGTTTTGTATAAAGAGTTCAATGAAGGATTAAAACTACAAGGTGTGCTTATGATCACACTGGGATGATACAGGGATACGGCTTCCACTGAAGAATAAATGTCAGCTTTACTCCCATATTACTTATTTGGGGATTTAAAATTAGTGGATTAATGCAGTTTATCCTCTTTCAGGATGGAGTTTCTCAACACTCTGGAGTTCATTTATCAGCTTGCAGTCACCAGCTTTGCTAATCTGACAGAAAGGCAGTAATTCTCTGCTGGTTGAACAAGTTGGATCAGCTCATCAAGTTGTAGGAGGCAGACAAAAATCCATGCGAGAGGGTGGGACTCCATTATCTGGGGCACAGGCAGGCAGGAAGAAGAAAGAAGAGTAGTACCAAGTGGTCCTTGTGCCACTAGTGAACTCACCTAGAATTTCTGAGTACTCTTGTGCTGGCAGCACTGAGCTGCAGCTGCTGGCATCTAAACTGAAGCTGGATAGAAGCCGCCGCTTCCCCTTTAGTATGTGTATCTAAGTGAAGCTTGTTAACCTTTTAGGTCATATGTGATCTGTTTTTCAGGAAGGCTTTTGTCTCTCTAAATTCTTGGCCTCCATTAAGTGTTACTGAGTGAAGTCATTGGCTAGTAATCCAGAGATAGTATTTCATGATTGCTGGTTTGAAGGGCGCACACTTTTTGTGATGTTTACAGTTGTGCCACATTCTTATCAGTCTTCAAAAGTGTCTGCAGCACAGACGGCTTAAGTACATCTCTGAAAAATACTCTAGTCACCTAGACCTCATTCATTAAACAGTTGCATGTGAAGGCGGCGAACACTGTGAACAATGAGTCATATCTGCGGCAAATACAAAACAAAGCTGTACCAAGTAACCTAGTATGGGATTGGGTAAACTGTCCTGTCTCATGAATGTATTCAATTGTTTGTCCTGCAGAGTGATGCTGGACTGACTGGCAGGAAGATCATTGTTGATACCTACGGAGGCTGGGGAGCCCATGGTGGAGGTGCATTCTCTGGAAAAGATCCCTCCAAAGCTGATCGTTGTGCAGCATGTGCAGCATATGCAGCTTGCTGGATCGCAAAATCTCTGGTGAAAGCTGGTGGTGTAAAAGAGTATTAATCCAGGTAAGAGCAACTGTGAGAGTAATACAGCATAACAGAAACTCTGTCTCATGTGTGGTCACCCACTCAGAATACATACTACTATCACAGCCGCGCTCCAGTTTCAAAAAAGCATTTATTACACTAGAATGGGGCTCCAGGAAGTTCCTCTTAGGGGTGTGTGTTGTGGTTTAACCTCAGTCGGCAACTGAGCACCACGCAGCCGCTCGCTCACTCCCCCTCGCCCCTGGTGGGATGGGGGAGAGAACTGGAAGAGCACGAGTGAGAAAAACTCGTGGGTTGAGATAAGAACAGTTTAATAATTGAAATAAAATGATAGTAATAATAATAATAATACACAAAGCAAGTGATGCACAGTACAATTGCTGACCGATGCCCAACCAGTCCCCGAGCAGCGCCCACCCCCCGGCCAGCTTTCCCCCAGTTTGTGTACTGAGCATGACGTCACATGGTATGGAATGTTTCTTTGGCCAGTTTGGGTCAGCTGTCCTGGCTGTGCCCCCTCCCAGCTTCTTGTGCACCTCCAGCCTTCTCAGTCGGTAGAGCATGGAAAACTAAAAAGTCCTTGGCTAGTGTAAGCACTACCTAGCAACAACTAAAACATCGGTGCATTATCAACTTTGTTCTCATCCTAAATCCAAAACGCAGCACTGTACCAGCTACTAGGAAGGAAATTAACTCTATCCCTGCTGAAACCAGGACAGTGTGTTATTAAGGAGCCCTATGAGGAAAGCCAAGGACATAGGCAAGGATGGTCCTGAAACAAGGAGTGTGTTCTCAGTAGTATTCTTTCTCCAACTCTGTTGTCATCCCTGGTCTAGGTACTTCTTTGCATCATCCTTGCTTTTACTTCCAGCAACTCTAGATCCTCTGCACACACATGCATGCCCAGCACTCCAGCCTGGGCTGCACAGCACACTACAGACAGTTCTGTTAGCGGTGTCTAGATGTAGTTGTGCAACCTGCTGTACAATATGGTTATATTAGTTGTAACTTAAACCGTTTTAAGCTGTATTTGAAACTACCTTGAAGTTACCATCAGTTCTCTACTGTGTGTTCCTCATATACTACTATGGTGTGAGGTGTGACTAAAAGCAAACTTCAGTTGTTTTTAAGAGTTTAAAAAAAAAACAACTTTAATAAGTCTTATATGCTCAGAAGAAATGCACTTCCCTCCTGTGCATGAATTTTTGGGACTACTAAGTCTAAGAAGTCAAAAGAGGTGTTTTATTGACCCCTAGACAGTTTCACCATTAAACATGAACCTAATGTGAATGCTAAACAGTTGAGGTTTGTCTAGACAGTTTGCAATATCAGTTTATAGACATGCTTATTTTGAGTAGCTGCTATGTAATAACTTTAACCCAGTACAACAAATTACTACAGTAAAAAGTAGCAGTGATCTGGCTGATGTTTTGCTGAAGAGGTGTGTTTAAAACCTTTTACTTGCTCCATAGACCAGAGGAGAGGCCCGCTGGATGTGGTTATGATCAATGACATAGTATCCAGACATCCCAATTAGGAACAAGGCCCCTTGCTTTAGATGTTGTGCATGTGTTTGATATCTGATTAAACTTAAAGTCTGGAGTTAGTCAAGGAAAGGGGAGATTGGGAATAAGCCAAGCACAAATAGTGATGGTTAGCAAATTGTTGATAATATTTTTTTATATTTTTCTGAGGGGAGAGAAGACAAACTTCTGATTTCTTGGTATGCATATTTTGAGTGGCATTTTTGAACACATACATTCCTGTCTTAATTCTTGAGTTGGGTGGGAATGCTGTTATTGCAGTAATTCAGAGACCCTCCTTAAATACCTGGGCCCGACTCTAGACAAGGCAAGATTGATTTTGTTAACAGCAAACTATGGAGATGTCAGATACTAGCAATGAAGGTAAGATGGGAGGAGAGAGGAGGATGGGAGAACAGAAAAGCAAATGTCCCGTGAAGTCACAGGAGGCTGGGTTAAAGGTTAACGAAAGGAAGAATGTATCAAGTGGAAATGCAAAAGTGTTTTCAGCCCATTAGTGTCTGTGTGCTACACTAAGACCTTGCCAGCCTCCACTAAGGCTGACAATTGAGCTGACTCTGCTATGGATATTGTTTCCATGCTAACCACTTTTTCATACTGAAAGGGCAAAATGGATAATGGAGGGAACTGCAGACTAATTAACTGTATATTATCACAAATACCATGTAGTCTTTTTTTAGTGTGATATAGAATTGTCAGCTTATTGGTTAATGAAAAACATACTTAGCATGATCTCAAAATTAGCTAAGGGGAAGATAGTCATGATTAGGGCAGTTTCTAACAAAAATCAGTTCTTGGTTACTAAGAAGTACATAGAACCGAGATGTTGGACTATTACTTCTTGAAATCTGTAGAAAGTAGACACAATGAGGAAGACCAGTGACAGCCACAGAATGGTTTGCATTGCTTAGTGACATTCAAGCAAAACATTTTCATCCAAATACACCATGATGGAAAAAAGTGAAGTGTATGTTAGCCTATACTGCAGCAGGACTGGGAAAGGGACTGAATGATAAAAGCAGATACATTTCAGGAGAACCTGTCAGTGCTGTGCTGTGCAGTGCTGTGGTGAAAAAAAGCTAATGTGATTCTTGGATATCAGAAAGGAGCTATAGAGCTCCTCTGTCCTTCTTTCAATGAAGTGAAATTACAGGGAATACTTCCTGGGTTACTTTGTCTACTGCTGATAGCTGTGTTTTAAAAAGGACATGGAAATATTGGATGATGTTCCAAGGAGTGCATGGAAATAACTCACTCTGGGAAAACGTCTGTGAGTGCTTTAGGAACATGGAGCTTGTTCTCATCTTGTCCTAGACAATCTTTGCTCTGCCTCAGCGAAAAACCCCAGAAATATTTGTAGATCTCAGAGTCTCCAGTCTCAAAGGCATGAAATCCTTGTGTCTAGCTGAGGCTGAAGGATGCAGAATGGCAGTATCTGAGGATGATTAGAAAGTACCTCTTTGGCTTTCAAGGAGTGTCACTTAGGTCTGATATTTGACCAGGCTGAGCATTCTCTGAGGAAAACAGATGATTTTCTCACATAAAAGACAAATAGCAAAAGCATATCTCCTAGCTTTCTTTATGCCGAAAAGGTGTGCATAAAATCTTCCCCTGATACATAAGATAAGCCTTTCCTTTCTTTTAAGGAAAAAGTAGGCAGGACTGTTTTAACTGTGTTTGGGTTGCATGCATGTGTTCTACAGCTATCATATGCTATCGGTCTGAGTCATCCTCTTGCGATCTCAGTGTTTCATTACAGAACGTCAGACAGATCTGAAAAAGAACTGCTTGAGATTGTGCAGAAAAACTTTGATCTACGCCTTCGAGCTATCATAAGGTTTGTGTGCTATTAGTACTTACGGAAGGGAATCATATTTTTAATGCTCTCTTTAACAGTTTAATGTTAAAGTCTCTGGCTTCTAACCTCATGAAAGTCACCTTCATCATAAATCTGTAATTGCTGTCATTTCTGTTCTTCCCTTACCCATGCACCCAGTACAACATATGAGGGCCAATTCATAAATCTGGTCACAAAATGTACTGAAGAAGTAAGACTGGTCTAAATTATACCATATCTCCCAGTAACCCTGGCAGTGTGCTACATTGCAGTTCATTAGTCAGTGTGCTTGGTAAAGTAGAATTAAAATTTAACATTAGATGTAGTTAGGCTTTCCAGTCTGTTTACAGGGTGTGTAAGGCTCCCAACCCCTGCCTTATCTGGAAGGCACCAGAAATATTGGCTCTTTCTGAAAGAAGTACTGGGGTAAGTATGGTCTCCTTGCCTTTGATCTTTCGGTGGCAACAACTTGTGAGACAACTGCCACAAGATAGAAAGGTTCTGGTGCCCTCACTTCACAACCAATCCCATTGAAATGAGTGGGACATTATGTGCTGTAATTTGCCCTTGCTCATGCCCAGAAGCTGAGTGACACCCTACCACAATAGTGGCAGTATGGTGTTTGCTGTTGGTCTTCTGGGCATATTGGCCATTAGCCCAGAAGAGAAAAGACACCCTTAAGTGACTGGCTTCTTCATGAGGTGTAAGTGTAACATACCTTCTGCATCAGAAAAACTGAACACTGAGAGCCTGTCTCTAGTTGTCATGCAGTCTTGTGCGGCCTGTTTGAAGTCAACTAAACTTAATTAAAAAGGAATCCAGGTTTCTTAAATGCTCTCAAGATTTCGTAAGTCATTGAAATATTGTATGCATTTGAAAAACAGAACAAGAATAAAAATCCCGCCATGAGATGAGCTGTCTTGAAGTGAATATTCAGTTGTGATTGGAAGCGTCACTGAGGCTACCATGCAGTCAGAAAGGACAAGAAAACCCAAACCTACTTACATTGCTTCCTGCAGCCAACCCAGCTATATTCCTTTCTGGAATATTTCTGGACCTGAAAAAGCAGGTCTTTTTAGACAAACATAATCCTTACACTTAAAGAAGCATGGGAATTACCCTTTTTTTTTGAGAGAAGAAAGGGCTGGAGGAGAGAAGCAGATCAAGCACCTGTCCTTATCAGCAATTACCCACCTACATTCCAGGGAGCTGTAATTTGACCCTAGCATTTTTCCGTCTTTTTCTTCCTTTCGTGAGCAACTCATGTGATTCTTTATGTGAACTTTGAGGAGGTAGAGCTTGTCTATTTGTAGTACAGCTTCCGAAGACCTAGTGGTACAGGCTTATCTTCTCAGTCCTGAAGAACTTTCGAATCTCTTGGCTGATTTTCACCAAACTTGACAGGCTCAGGCTGGACTTCCTAAAGTTTCATGAAATATGCAACTAATGGAGAGAAACACTATCTGTTTCCTCTTTTAAGGGAGCAACCACACTGTGAGTTCACCTGTTATTAAACTCTCTGAAATTGACATGGGAGCTCAAGCCTGAGACAGATACCAGCAAGAACTTGACTCCATGCACAGAAGAACCACTTTGTCACCTTAAGCAATGCAGGTCTTAAAACTTCTGTTCTAAAATATACATGTTCTAAACATACATGTTCTAAACATACATGTTAGCTATCTCATTATTTGAGGAAAATGCTTTTAATGATTCACTTCTCTTTCAAATCCAGAGCTATTAATATAATTCTAATCTCTATAATCCAGAGGAATCTTGAGCATAATTGACTCGGAGGGGAGAAATGTCAACATGTTAGTGAATAGGAAGTCTCTTTTTTACCTTAAAAAAGCAAAGACATTTCTGACAAGCTATATCAACATTTTGCTGGTGTGGCTAGCCTTTAGCACTCCTTTTCAGAATGTTTCCTGAACATATATGCTGAGAGTAGAGCTGACTTACATTTTTAATTGTCTGAGATAATGCAAGGCGTTATGGCAACTTCTGTTGCTAGGTAATGTTTTCCAAGAGTTACCAGTTCACAAGTACAATCAAAACTCTTCTTTGCCTTTGTCATTATGGCAGTTCACTGCCGTCAGTAATTTGTGTGGTGGTTCCCAGACACTTTCCTTGATTTGGTGTGCTCAAAAATGCTGCATTTTTAAAATAAATTGTCATAGCCCTGGAAGTGCTATGTGGCAGTAAGCTTATGGCAATAAGAAGGGAAGAAAGCAGGCAAAAACATGAGCATTGTTTAGTGAATATTTCCTTGCTAAACGTTACCTCACGATTTTTAAAATCCTGTATGCACCAAAGTACTTCATGATGTCTTACTTTTCATTTAGTCAGCACTCACATTTTCATGGCTTTTGTATTAGGGTCAAGCACAAATGACTGTAGTAGCCACTGGAGCATGTAATCTTGTTCCAAAACATTACTTGAAACAAGACTTAGCTGCTGTACATCATAAATGACCCCATAAGTGCGAGAATGTGTAATCTCTTCACCATCTGAAACATATTCATTTTCCTGTTAGTATTTGTGCTTCTTTCCTTACTTTGCCATTCCTCCACCAATTTTCTCTCCAGCAGCTCACAATATGAATCATCTATTTTAAATGTGCTTTCAAAGATAATTAAACAACATAATACCAAATAGAAGAAAGCCCAAGTAGAAGAAAATGTTTCAGGCCTTTCATGAAATAAAGAGAAACTTCTGTGTAGATACCTGTGGCTACCCATTTAGCACAGCTGCGATCCACTATATTATGCAGGCTAAAAAGCAATAATCGTGACTTTCACCTTCATTAGTTATCTAGTCATAATCAGTGTTAAGCCCTACTCTAAATAGTGACTTTGTGCATCTATATAAGCAGTTAAACCTCCACAGTTACTCAGTTACTCGGTCTACTAGATCATCATCTTTGGCTGCTTCTTTTGAGATCATAATTGTCTTTCTGGCACAGTAGCATTAGAAAATATTCTATATTACACTTGCAAGAACAGAAAACACATTGATGCTTGCACAGGTATAACTGAACTTTATTCCAATTGTAATGCTTCTGCATTGTAATGCTTATAAAGCCTAACTGCATACTTAGCACATCTCTGATACATTTGAAGAAAGCTGGCTGTTTCTAGTCACTTTAAAATTGCAACCATCAGCTCACTACTTTTCCTGCTGTAAATCTGGGTGATTGGGCAAGGAAACAACACCTAGGTTTTACTGTCTTTCTTCCAGGGATAATACTGATTATCCCTCTGATGTGTCTCAATCATAATATACGATGGATTAGAGTTACATGTAAGACCTGCTTCTTATTTTTCTTTTCACTAAGGGAGCTGGATTTGAAGAGGCCAATCTATCAAAAACCAGCTTGCTATGGGCACTTTGGGAGAGAAGAATTTACATGGGAAATACCCAAAAAGCTTGTGTATTAAGCTTTTCAGAATGTTTCATGTAATTGACAGGTGGTTTAATAATCGGATAAAATGTCAAGCTGTTCAAGAAAAGACTGTATCTGCTCTTTTTAAAAAGACATTCTGTAGTTAATGGATTTACTGAAAATTATTTCTATTTAATTTCCAAGTTTCATAATGGCCTTACACTTTAAATGCATGCTGCTCTATCTAACATACTCTTCAGCTTTGTCTTTGGTAACGTGTGAACAATTTTGGCCTTTGGCTGTGTTCAGATATTAAGTGCACAGGTGGTTGTGGAAGTTGAAGTCATCCCTGTTCTGCCAGGGAAGCCCACTACTGCTTACCCAGTTAACTTTGTACTGAAGTGGATGAAGTTGGTGAGGTAACTTCCAACAGCTGCCTGTGAGAGGAAAGCAGTAATAGCACAAATTGACGTAATTCTTTGGGCCAGGACTTCCACGACTACAGCTTTAGTTATGGTTCTTCTAGCCCAACGAAATTAGTAAAAATACCCATTTTGGGACATTGTTCATTGTAACTCTAAATATACCTAGCTTTGAGGTAGTATTACCTGTTTGCTTTTACATTGTAGTTTTGCAAGCATATCTGTGAAAACTGATGAACTCCTATGTTCTAATTCTTTTACTCATTTATAGCAACTTGAGCAACCTGATCTAGTTGAAGATGTCCTTGCTCATTGCAGGGGGGGTTGGTCTAGATGACCTTTAAAGGTCCCTTCCAACCCAAACTATTCTATGATTCTATAGCTACTCCTTCTCAAAGTGAAATTTTCCACGTCTGCATGAATTGGAATTGGCTGTATAGTTTCAATTAACTTTCATTTGGCCACTTCTGAAATGTAAAAAAAAGTATTTGTAAAAACCACTTGGAGGACATTATCTTCCTTTGACTTCTCTGGCTGAAAGCACAAAATGGAGAGAGAGAATTCATAATCATTTAGCTTCTCTTCAAGGACTAGAGAGGATGAAAAGGCTTGTATACAGAAAGTAGCAATTCTGACCAGCAAATTTATCATCAAATTGTAAACTAAGACAGAATGTTGGAATGCTGTAACTGCTCTTACTTGCCGGGGAATTTTAATAGACAATTAAGCAATATGGCTACCCTGTCCCCAATAAGAGGAAAATACAGGTTTCAGTGGTAAGTCTAATCAAATGCAAGTAGCTGAATATAACATGAGTCTCAAGCAAGTTTTAAAAAGCTGCTTCCTTTCATGTAAAGACTGACTGATCCACTGATAGACCAGAGCTGAAGTGAGGTCGTTGTACAGCTGTACCTATGCCTTACCCGGCCTGGTACAGTTAACCTGATCTAGCACAGTACTGCTGCAGTCAGTCTTGTGACCTACAAAAAAGGCAATTTTTCTTCCATAAGAAAACGAAATTTGTTCCTGGAATAAAATTCTTTTGTGGGCTTTTTTTCAGTTTTTTGTTTAATGACAAGTTTTCCTTTTTATCACAGGACCCTGGACTGCGTCTTTGCCTGAAACTAATCCAGTTTAGTATGCATAAGGCCATGCAGGCATAAAACATGTCATTAACCTTTATTAAAATTTGTTCAAATTGGTATTGCCTGGGAAATAGTAATGTAGCTTGTTAGAAGTTTTGAAATGTCAGAATAGCTTCCACTTCTAGTAATATAGGGGTACAATGTTTAAATGGCAAGGGATTGCAGATATCACTATACAGTAAACTGACTATAATAACCTTTCGGAAGACATTTCAGTAAATGGGCATATAGTCTCAATGTTACAGCTGTCTCAATTACAGCTAGTATCAATTTTACTGTCATGATAGTTCACCTTTCCAGACTTGAATAGTGCTTTGGTAAGAAGCTGTGATGCTTTGTTTGTCACAGGAGAAGACAATTTTGGTATGAAAAAGTCCCTTGTTAAATTTAATGAGGCAATGATTTGTTCAATGGAGGTGTCTCTTAATCACTGCTCATTTTATAAAAAAAAAAAAAAAAAAAGCAGAGCTTAGGCTTTTCTAACTGTTCAACAGCTGGAGGCTACAGGAGACAAATTGGACCACAGTGTGTTTCAGACAGTAAGAACACATTTCTGCAACACTTCTTTCACCTTGCTCTCTGGCTTCCTATAAATAGACTTGAGATCAAAGTTACAGATCTTTTCTTCAAGGAGTTGGATAGTCTCTGTCTCCAGAGTACAAAATTTTCTTTCCCCTCGTTGTTGATTTGTGTTTCTAAGTAGCCAGGAGCACCAGCTGCAGAAGAAATCCCTAACCACAGATTGGAACAGGTACAGTATACATCCAATCTCCAGAGATCCCATCTACACATTTTAGCAAGTTTTCTAATAACTAGTGAATTAATTTTATTTACATAGGGTAGCTAATTTGCCCTATGTAAAATTTTCCTCAAGAACAGCAAAAGACATATGCCTTGTTTGAAGCAAGCAGAGAAAAGCTACCTCTGCTAAATTTGTAGTGTCTAATCCGAAGTCAGAGACAAAACTATTGCTCCACAAAATCAGTGAAGTCATTTTTTTCGAATGATTGGCATGTTTTCCCATTAGCATTCTAGAGATGAATCACTTAAACTGGAACCTCAGAAATAAAAAAGGGTGCGAAATCAGACATAAGCATTAAGATGGCAGTTATTGCTGAAAGTTTAGCTAAATTATAATGTGACCTACGTACAGGGATCAATCAAAATATTTTTATTTCCAAATGTTGCAACTATTGCTTTATTCAACTTGTTATTTCAATATCAAATGAACAGGCTCTTCTTTGAAATATGTGGTTACAATATGTTATAAATATCTCCCAAAATGTAGTGGCTCATAATCTGTGTAAGAAAAAAATTATAATCGCACATCAGAAGAAGAACACAATAGTTTATGCATTGTGTTTTGCGACTTCATCCAAAGTAGCAGGCTGTATGGATATTGAGCTAATAGAAAAAAGCTACGTGAATGAAAAATCTGTATTGCAGAAGATTACTTGCGTGTATGATACACTGTAACATGTAGAGGTATTGGTGGCTGTTCTAGAAAACAATTTTTTCAAATAGTGAATTTGGATGGGCACTTCCAAAAGCTGATGATTCTTGCTGGATTGCGTGAGGCAGAATTAAACCTAAATCTTTCAAAAGGGCATAGTTTCACCCAAACCTAGGCTAGCCAATTAGGGAAGAAAATGAACGAAACAGAAGTGCCAGCTTGGCTCTGAAAGTGCCCTTCATATCTTTCTGGTCTCAGAAGAGATGAAGGGTCTCTGCATGCAAAATGAAGACATTAAATTAAGAAAGGTCAAACCTGTTCTGTTAGCTGTGTGTCAGGATTAGCTTTGTGACTCATGCTTTCAGAGTACATCACAAGAGCAGCTGCACTAAAAAAATACAAAACTTGGAGATGTGTTTAATCTTCCTTCCAAGATGTACTTCCGAAATCAATTTTCAGCTGTGCTGAACCTAATAAACCCCATCTAGAGCCATGCAGACATTATTATATATGCCATTTTCCTAGCTATATTTCGATTAAATACTATATAGAGAAATGCAAAGTAGAATGCTAGTTCATTACTATTTAATTCATTTAATTCCTAAGGAGCTGAAAGCAATTAGTGGAATGGAAATGAAAGTGCCTATCTTTACTTCATGCTAACAGACAGAATGAACTTTTTATCTAATAATTCCCCAGTTTATAGCTCTGCCCTGCCTTCACCTTATGATACAGAAGGAAATCCCTTCCTTACCACCTTCCCCACTCAAGATTTTTGGCCAGAATGACTCTTGGCTCATTCTGGGTGAAGCTGTAGAAGGAAGAGGACTGGATGAGAGTTAAAACGGGAAGGCTGGAGCAGAGCTTTTTCATCAGGAGCTCAACTGTCCTGCAGCAGTCCGGTGTGGCTGTCAGAACTGGGATGCAAACTAGTAACAGATGGCACAACCTTGTTTTCCTCTGCTTTTCAACAGGGATGATACCAGCATATAAATGGATAAGCCTTACTGCCTTTAACAACTTCAAAAAAAATCCATAGGCCTCTCAAGCTGCATAAATAAAAATAATACATTACTCTCTTTGGCCAAGTACTGTTAAAAACTGGAGCATTTTATCACACTTTTATCTCAGCAATAAATAAAAAAGTCAGCCCCACTAATGGAGCGTCTAGAGACAGCTGCACGCATTTCAAACTGCATCTTACTTAGTGGTCTGCTTGACCTCTCCAGTATAGTCCTGCATATTAAAGAAGACAGGTCAGTAAAATATTACCCAGGCATTCTTTTAAACTTTTTGGCAAGAAAAGCTGCATCTACATCAAGGCTTTCCTAGCATACCTGCAGTAGTTGGAGTGCCAAATCCATCCTGATTTTTTCAAATTTAACAT
>NW_008825499.1:489785-491803 GCF_000699105.1 Pygoscelis adeliae
TTATCCTACTTTTTTTTTAATACTTCCTTCATGTGTAACAGATAGTTACTGCTCCTGCAATCTTTCTTAGGACAAACTCCCACTATGAGCTATGACTGTCCTATTTGAGCAATTTCAAGCAACCAGAGGAATTATAGAAATCTTTAGGTTGAGGTTTTACTACCAGACCTCACCCTTGGTGCATATCTGCATACAATTTTTGGACTGAAATTTTGGATTATTTGTGCCAAGATCCTTTCTCAACAGTCAAATCTCTCTTGCATAAGTAGTAAAACTGCAAAGTTTTAAATACAATCAGTTTTCACTGATGGAATTTTATTTGCTAATTTTTATACATTAAAAATGTACACATTGATAGAGAATCAAGATTCTCAGACAGTAGGTTTAAGGGCATTTCAAGCAGGCAGAAGCCTGTACTGCTACTGAAAGAAAGAAATAGTCCTGCTGCCTTGTCATGCTCAGATGTTTCTTCCAGCCTTTGGGACGTTTCTTCTGTGCTGAGGTAACTGTGAGGCTTAGCAGTGAAACAGTCAGGTAACTGGCCATGTTAAAGCTGGTTAGCAAAAAAAACCCCCAAACAAACCCCCAAAAGAGGTCATTTTAGCCCAGGTCACTCAATCTGTTTCTGAAGAACCCCCAGTCTTCATTTAAGCTGAAGCATGAGTTTTAGTTGCCTCATATTCCATCTGCGACAGAGTCCTCCTTTTGGGAATAAGAAAGTTGCTAACATAAAATCCAGACTTCCAAACACAGAAGGATTGCTTCTGTCATTCCTTATAAAAGATCCTGTTTCTTTTCCAGTGGCCTTGTATGAATGAGTCTTTGAAGAGGAATACGCAGGTGAATGGTAGGACAACAGGCAATGAGCAGAACACTATGGTGTAGCAAGCCTAACTAGCAGTGTTTGTTCGTCCAAAATAATTCCAGCTTTTGCCTGAAAAAAATAATTGGAGAAGTCAGAAACCAAAATGGGATTGAAGGTAGGATGCTCCTGCTGTGAATACAGTCTACTGTTCTCGAAGTAGTGATATGACTTAGGATAGCAAAAGAGGTTTTCTTACAGGGAGAATTGAAAAATAGCAGTTGAAGTTCTGCACAGAATCTGACTTTGATAATTTAAAGGGTTTTTTTTTTATAAGAGAGATAAAAATATGGGATCTCTGTACAAATCCACCGGTCTTTAAGACCACTCTTCTTGACTGGTAGGCATTACAGAAGAGTGAGGGAAGCAGAAGACGCCATGCCCCTGTAATTTACACAGTAGCATGAAGAACAGCAAGTTCTTAGTTTATGGAAGTTGATTGAGAAAGACGACTTTAAAATACTTAACTACTCATCTGTGCGGGAGAAAGTAAGTATGGCCACCTGAAATCTTACGGAATTCGGGGATGTCTGGGATCATCTCAAAGTGATGGCTGCTGGCAGGGAATGGACTGCAAGAGTGAGAAGACGTGACTTTTTGAAGGAGAGTCCTGGCTATTCAGTATTCTTTCTGAAACAAAAGTTTCGAGACAGCCTTGCTTTTGGTGATCTGCTGTCCCAGGTCATACAGCCTTATGCAGCAGATAGGCCTTACCATTAGTGATCTGCTGGTGCAAGCACACGCAGAAGTCAGCCTTACGCCCGAACACGCAGGCTAACCCTCTACGGGGATTATAGCAATTGCCAATATTCGTGTACCTGCCGTGCTGCGAGACCTGGAAAAGGCAGCGCCACCGTGCTCTCCTGTGCATTCTGGGGCAGGCGGCGGGGGGGCAGGAGGGGCAGGGGTTGGCGTGTCGGCGTTGCAGGGAAAAGCCAGGGAGGTGGAAGACCCCGAGGGCAGGTGAAGCGAAAGGATTACGGCAATACCCTGTGGGAAAAGTGCACGTGCTGCCCGGGCGCCATCTATACAGGCCTGAGCTACTGACACGAGGAACATTGCCTCTCGGTGACCGCCAAGCCGCCGAGGGTCCCCAGGGCGGGAGAAAGCTGCCGCCTAGTGAACGATGTCCCTTCTCCCTGCCCGTGCTCTTAGC
>NW_008825499.1:492865-493186 GCF_000699105.1 Pygoscelis adeliae
TTATTGAGGGGTGGTGGGTGCTCCGAGTTAATGTAAGTGCCGGGGAAGGTGTTCGGCGAGGACCGGGTGTAGGAGCAATACTTACCGTTACGGTTGTTAGCCCGCTTCGGGAGTACCCACAGAGAGCCGGTGTGTTGCCTGGCAACTTCTTCACTTGCTTTATGATTTAGAATACTTCTGCCATGCAACACAACTCTGAAAGGAGTTTATGATCTACCCAGGACCTCATGGAAATACTGGATTGCATTTTTTTAAAAAATGGACAATGTGTAATATGCTAGAGCTGCAAGTTTGCCTGTGCCATTTTGGGTTGTTTGCTGA
>NW_008825499.1:493204-520342 GCF_000699105.1 Pygoscelis adeliae
AACTTTAAACACAAATGTCAGGAAGCTGATCTCATTCTGCATATAGGCTTTGCTGGAGTACAGGGCTTAAATGTATACAAGGGGTATATCTGGGCAGCTTTCGGTTTCAGTGAATTTCTGGGTAGGCATCTTGGCACACCACTTGCTAGTCTGTTTTAAAATAGGTGCTATGTTCAGTGTGTGCAAATTAGTTAGAAATTAGCAGAAATTTGGATCTCGTGCTTGTGGTCAGGACAATTACTTTATTTCTTCAAGCAGAAGAGAGATTGAAAGCTTATCTCAAAAGACTAAAATGTGAATTTGTCTGTATTAATGCAGTAACATGATTCATTAACTTTGTACAGGTGGTTGATGTTATTTAGGTTAAATACCCCAAATCTCTATTCAGGGCTCCTTTTCGTTGTTGAAGTTATTTTCTGTAGTTTCTTCTTGTAACTGTCTGGTATTTAAGTAGTTTGATAAATAGATTGATTGATTTTTTTTTTTCCTGAGTAGTTTTTTTGTTGAAATCTTAGTGACCAGCGTGGAAGAAAAACTTGATTCTTCAAGACTAGCTACTTCAGTTAAACTTACAAAAATTTGCTTGTGTAAAACAACAGGACACTGGTCTTCACCACTGTTTTATCTTCTTAAGGGCAAATAAGTTGTTACTTTAATGCTTAAGCACTTTTGGCATATGATCTCAGACAAAACCCAGCAGTTTTTTAGGAGGTAAGTTGCATTTAAAACGGTACTAAACGTCGTCCTATTCTGCCTTCAGCCTTTACTTACAGCTTCTTCACAAAAGATCCAGTTAGAGTTGTGAGTGAAATGTAAGCACTCAATATGATGTGACTGCAAGGTGAATGCTAAACGAACTGGCTAGTGCTGCTGATATTGTGACATTCCCGCCAGGCGTGACCACAGCAGTTTCCAGAGAACAACAAAGCAAAGGAAGGGCAGGAAGCTACATTTGAGACATATCTGCTGTTTAGTTCTTGGTTCTGAAACGAGTATTTCATACTTCACTTTGGCAGCAGCCTACTGCTTCCCAGGATGTGACACAGACTTTCTAAAATGTCAGGGGAAAGATGCCAGGTTAGATGATTTAAAGCAAATGGGGGGACATGCTTTAAGTCTAGTGTTCTTGAGAATTTATGTGTAACCACCGCTTCGTATTCCATGTTTGTCTCAGTATTATGGTTTTGTTTCATGTTGTTTTCGCTGTATTTCACTAACTGAAATTGTGCATAACTGCTTGCTTTTGCTAGAAAGTAAGACTTTCTAGCCAACATACTGGGCTAAAACAACCCTTAGGGTATATTCAGTATAAATATGAAATGTAAAAGTCCCAGCCTCTCCTGCTGTCTTCAGACTTGAATTTGGAATGTTTCTGTCTTCAGTATATCATTTATTTTGTTGCTGAAATTGAATTTATCTTTGAGCTCTGAACCTGTGTTTGACACCTTCTGATACATGCTTGCGTAACTGTGGCTTATAAGCATTCTCTTCCATGCGTACAAATACAGAATCTGTTTTTCTTCTAAATGAGTCCTTCCGTGCCAAATTCCCTACTAGAAAGTCAAGTGCTACTTTCTGAATTTAGATTTCAAATCCATGGTGAACTGTTTGTGATCTGCCAATGCAGAGCGCGAGCCTTTTCTGTAAGATCATATGGTCTGCGTTGTTTTTAGTTGGTGTGAACAGAGTCTGTGGATTAGCGTTACACGGTATCGTATGGCAGCATAAGTTCAGTTGTTCTCCAACCCTGCAGCTCTTTCCAGCTCTGTAGTGTGCTGCCCATCTGTGCTGGTGCAAATGCGCATTCGGCCGTGCTGTAAGCCGACATGAGCTGCACAGTTCATTTGGATGCATTTCCCTGTTCATTTTGCAGAGGTGCCTTGCTAGGGGTGGGACCAGGCTAACTGAAAACGTGGTGTGCTGCTGGAGGAAGCTGAGAGCAAGCCAGGGGGGGACGGGGTGGTGATGATCTCTAGCACTGATACTACCTCCAAATGCATGAAATGACTAAGTGTGTCACAGGATGGACTGAGTCCTCCTAGAACACTGTCTCCTGTTATTTTCTACTTGGGCATTTCAGTAGCTCACTGCAGTTAAGAAATTTTAGCGGAAATGGGTTGGGACCTTTACATTTAATCCCTACTTGCCCTTCATATGATGCTGGCTTCAGCAGGTGTCATGCTTCTTTTGAGTGCTTCAGTTAAGTGCACAGACTGCCACACAGTTCTACTTGGGTAAAATAGTCACTGATTGCATACCTAATTAGTAAATGTTAGTAAATGTGACTATCTCACACTCTTTTGTGACAGAGGGCATTCTCTTGTATGGCTGTAAGTTGCTTGCCAGTCTATTCTGTACTTGTCTCCATCACAACATGGGTGTCTGCTCTCACCAGGTTGTCTGCATACATGTAGTCCAGCTACATGTGATAAGAGTTCTCCAAATGCTTACTAACATGTTTGGTTTTTATAGGGTTAGGTGAGGGTGGCTTAAACTGTAGTCTCTGTCAGATCCCTTGCTGTTCATGTGAACAGTATGTGCATTTTTATGCTGACTTTTGCTTCTTCAGTTGACATCCTGGAATGTCCTTCCCCTTTGTTCAGGAATGTCAGGATTCCTGTATCAGTCTGTACCAGATAATTGAGGGACTGAGATCGTCCTCAGTGGTTCAATGATCGATGTAGCCTGCACATTTGACCTTGCAGGAGAGTGGGGAGAGCAGGTGACCACAGCAGGCTGAACAGTTTTCAGAAATTTGTTGTTTCTTGCTCCTGAAAGCTGCTGTATTTGCACAGACAACCAACCTTGTAAATTTTTTTCAAATGCTAGACATGGCTGGCTTTCATTTTTGCCTGAGTTGGACAAAGTGTCTCTTCGGATAGACCTTATGTTTGTTTACCTGCTAATGCTGACACTTAAAGATGATGGACAAGTAAATATGGGAAATTTCTTGGTCTCCACCTATACTGTAGAAGGAATAGAACCTGGTCACTGGGCTGTCAGAGTAGTCATTGAGAGAGACTGCTGATGCCAAAGATGGTCAATGAATTACAGAAACTCATTCCTCAATTCTGTCTGGTAATGCTACTCCAATGAGAAGGTAAACTGATAAGAGAATAGCATGTCCCATGACATGCGCTGTCAAGTTCCAAAATGACAAAGAAAGTAGAATTTTTTTAAGAATTGTAAACTGTACATTTGTAATAGCTTTGGTAGTTAGTTACTTGGAGAGGCCTGTTTGCTGTGTGCTGAATGAACATTTAATAAAATATAGCTACTTTTTAGAGCACAAATGAAAGGCAGGATGGTGATTTGGTAGCTAAATAAGATATTGACAAAACTGCTTATGTGCTTAAAAATTATTCAGTCTTTAATTATAATCATATTCTTCCTTGAATGTTTCCATTGAGCCTTTTTTGTACAAGCAGTTAGCTGTTGCATTGATGGGATAGCAGGAACAGTTATAGCAGTTCATAAATTATTTCATATCTCTTGTTGACAAAGTAAAAATAGAATATATAAAAATAGAGAACCTCTATTCTAGAGAGCCTTCAATAGAGAACTTCCTCATCTTTATAGTGATCCATGAAACAAAACCTGATACTTTTCAATCTCTTACAAGGTTGAAAGGGTACAGGCATCTTCTGCAAGTTTTATGTTACGTGTTTGCCTAGATTAGGTAATATTTTCAAGGGTTCTTAGTGTGTTTAAAAATCAGTTGACAACTTCGCTAGTAGTTCCTACTGCCACTCAATGCATAATGCAATATCCGAACAAATACTCCACTGCCAATAAGTGAGACTTTAACTTGCTTCTTGAGTACTGCTGTTGAGGTTTGTAGGTTGAGTGGTAAATATAAAATTATCAATAAGTGTCCTATTACAGCTTTATTAAATTTTCTGGAACAGAGATCATACTAACAGAAAAATAATCTTTAAAAAGTTTTGAATTTTTCTCTCCTGGTAAGCTGTTAAGTGAGATAAACCGACTAGAAATATTATTCCTCTTAGTCCTTTCAATGACTTATTTTGAAACACTTTGTATTTGAGTTGTTCTGTTTCTTGATATCTGTGCTAAAGTGATTTTCCTGCTGCAGTTATCTTTATGCCATAATTACTGTTTAAAATTACAGTTTTCATCTTTCTCAACAATTAATTCAACTGCAGACTGATTGAATATGCTATGGTTTTCTCTTTAATTCTTGAGTATGTAATTCCTGTTCTATATAGTATAGGCTAAGTCTTTGATTTTATGTGAAATGAGGCAGTGGTATCCTGGTTCATCTTAAAGAATTTATATAAAACAACTCAGGGTCTTGTCAGTGGAAGGCAGTGATGGCATGGAGTGAGGAACACTTGTCCTTCTGAGTATATTGAGAAATGCGCTATCTGCTCATGTATGCTAACTGTAATGTGTTTGAAACTTGTGTTACTGCTTTAGCCAGGTACCCTTTGGCCTGACAAATATGCAGTGAAAGCTGGGAATAAGTGATGAAATTAGTGTTTCAGTGTGTGTGAGATTCTCCTGCAGAAGAATCAGGGAGTTGATATCCTCAAGTGAACTGTCAAACAAAGATGGAGATTTCACTAATGTCAGTACTCTAATGAGCAGATGATTGTGGGGTGCTTGCAGGCTCTTCAAATGTCAGCTGTATCTCATGAAATGCATTGAGTTCTTAGTGCTGATTTGTGTATGGGATAGCTGAGAGAAGTTCCAGAAGGTTGCTTTTCAGACAGTGCCGAGGTAGTTGACAAAGCAGTGGAACTTCTGTGGTGTTTCAGCATCACTTTCCTTGAGACTTTGAATAAATTACAAGTTCATAATACACTCAGAGTCCATTTAGCCTTTTTTTTCGTCCAGATAATGGGTTTTCCTTCTCACTACATTATTTTACTCGACCTTGTCTGAGAATAGATATGGATTTTTCTTCTTCCTGTGGGGGTTAGGACTGTGACTTTCAGTTCCTGCACCATCAAGTCTTTAAGGCTTTTTGGTACGGGTTGTGTTAATACTAGTCCTTTATTCCTTTTTTAATAGAGCATATTCCTCTCAACACAATATTTTTCAAATAAGACAAAGCTAATCTTCCTTGTGATGTGCCACTTTGCCCAGTTGTGCTGCCATTCACATGAAGTTCCAATGGTTAAGGTAGACTTTCTGTATGCTGAAAAAAGCCAGTGAAAATCAGGATTGAGATATATGGAAGGAGATTCCCTAAAATCTCACTTTTTAAAAAATATATCTGGGTTAAAAAAAGAAATTACTTCTAGTTCCTCTTTGCTGAACTATCCATGTACACTTCACAACTTTCCAATGCTTTTGTTGCTTGTTTTACATATGAGGCTGAACAGTTGAGAATAAACTAGGTGTATGGTTGTGTAAAAAAAAAACCAAAAACAGGGAACAAGTAAGTTCTGTAGCACACATTTAACAACCATTCTTAATGTGTGTTGGTTTCTTGTGCTTCCTTTGAGCAACAAGCATGGGCAAAAGAGTAAGACCACAGAAGAGGGGAAATACGATGACAAAAAATACATGTTACTCAAACTGTTTGATCCGAGCCTGAAACTTTAACTGTGAAGAAAGAATCATTCCTTAGTCAAAAAGGTAGCAATAGGCTACAGACCTTAATTTTTTCAGAGTTTAAAAAGCTGTCATGAATTGAAACCGTGTAGGTGACTTGTTATAAGCTACATTCTGACAAAGTGAAACTTGTGTCTGTCATTAAAGTATCAAAAAAATCTGCTTTAGACTTCAAGGCTCCTTCAATATTTTGAATGTGAACAGGCAGTATTACAGTTTACCAAGCTTGTAGGTACAATTTTATGGTCTCTGCAACTCCTGGATTCACAGGATGGTGGTAGTGTAATTAAATGCTGATTTTTTTTTTTGATGGATATAATTCATAAAACTCTGGGTAGCAGAGGCACAATGAAAACTTAAGGGTCAAGTTTCTCTGAACATTGTTAGTTTGATTTGCTGACAGATGTTTGGAGTAACTATGAAGGGAGGAGAGCTCACATCAGGTCAAAGAGGAGTTGCAACAGCCTCTGATGTAAAGGATGAACTGACAGTTACTCTTCAAAACAGATGTGAGGCAGACTTCTCAGATAGAAGTGGGGAAAAAGATGACAATCTCTAAACAGGAACTGAAGCACCCTGACCTAGCAGCTTTCCAGTTTGCATTCCCTTTACTGTAGATGTAGAGAAGTTTTTCAACATGAAGCAGAACAGTGCTGGGCTTTTAAAGCTGGTGTTTCTCGGGTATAGCAGTTCTTGCTTGCAGGGGAGCTCTGAAAGTTTCAAGGTGTTTTATCTCTCCACTTCTCAAGGTTATGGGAAAAAGTCCAGATCTTTGAGTTTGAGCCACACTTAATTTTTGAGGCAGTTTCATCTTGTTATTAGGACTTTGCAATTGACACAAATGCATGACTGGACTTTAAAAAATGCGCTTATCAATGCTTTGCAACAATGATAGAGCATCCTTTCTGTTTTGAGTAAGGGTGTTGCTTGTACTCTGGTGGAAAAGCATCTGTCTGCTTTCAGGTAAGAGGCACTGTAACTTATAGTCCAGGCTAGAATTATGGTGTTTCAGTCATGTTACAACTGAAACATGAGTAACTCAAAATTGATACGGAAATAAATTTGGTCAGTATTTGGGAGGGGAGCGGACAAGTCATATCAAGTAGTTATAAACAGGAAGTTATTCACACCATCCCTTTCTTATGACTAGTTAAGTGTGTAATGAAACAATGCATTACAGTAGCAAACAGTTTTATGTTGTGGTTGATGTCCCTATTTTGATGCTTTACTAGCTGACAAGTAGGAAAACTGTCATTTCACTGAAATAGTTTGTCTGAAAAAAATCAATGAAGATGGGGAAAACAGGGTCAGGATAAAAAAAAGAACAGTTTTAAATCCAATTTGATTTATAGTGCAGTGAACTTATTTGATACTATGTGATGCCTAGGGTCAACTTGAGGGAGAAGGGTAGTCTCTTGGTTGGGAAATAAAGGGTCTTCTAATCTTTGTGAGAGGATGATGAATTACTGACCGGAACAGTGCCTGTGGGCTGTGGTGGTATAAGGATGAGTGTAGAGTGCTCGCTATTAAAGCAAATGAGATGGAGTTAGTTCCTAATGTAAAGGAAGTCATCGGATGGTCTCAGTGTGGGCCAGGAAGGTGAGGCTGGTAAGCTTTGTGCTCTAGCCTGTTTCTCTGGGTAAGACTTGATTCCAGGACTGACTTGTACTTCGGCTACTCCATTTTCATGAGTTGGTGTGGTGCTCTATAGTGAACCTCATAATTACGTGTAAGTTTGTGTCTACAGAAAAGAAAAAAACAGTTTTCTTCTGCCATAATTTATGTGGCAGAAAATAATAATCTGAGACCATTTTAAGAGCTTGGGCTGTGTTCTGCGAATGAGACTGAAATGCTTCAGCAAAGAAAAACTTGTCTCTCAGGGCAAGAGCTTGGATGGGTGCATACATATATACACACACCGGTAACCTGTATGGGGAAATATTACGATGATCTTGCTGATCTGGAGCTTTTTGTAAGCTCCAGAAAACTGACTTAAAACCACCTACAGATATTTACATGAGTGGAAATAACGAATGAAAACACCCCAAATAAAACTGCATTCTTTCTACACCCTAGGAAAAGAATCCAAAGCAGTTCTTCTACTCCTAACTTTCATTTCCTCATTTGCCTCAGTTGGGTCTGCTATACAGGTGTTTGTTCATACAGGTATGTTGATGTAGGGTTGTGATCCTTGACTGACATGGCAGCGTGGACTGTGAAATCCTTGGTATGGTTAAACAGTGAAACTGTTTTTTTTCACTTTTGCAAATTATATTGCAAACTACATTGGTCAGAGGGCCTGGAGTAAACTGTTATGGCAAAGGAGGAAGTTTTGCCAGTAAAGTTGTCCCTATTCAGGGTATATTAAAACTGTTCTAATAGACTAGCTCTACAAGGAAGCCAGCATCAAAGCCTAAACAGAACTGCTTTTAATAATGAAGCAGTAGGACTAATTTTGCCTTTTGTGAAAGAATTGTTTTCATCAATAACAGATGGTTTTAAAAAAAGTAAATTAAAAGTACCTTCACAGCTTACTGTACCTCCTTTGGTATCCCAGAAAATCCATAGATTTAAAATTGGTATCACCTGTAGTGCTGCAGTAGTAATGAATCGATCACCACCTGGAATGAGCAGTGTTGTATGGAACTGAATTGTGTTCAGGTGAAACAATGAAACAACAGAATGAGAAACTTACTTAAAACTGATGTTTTGACAGGGGCATAGCTGTAAAAGATGAGGTTAGAGGCCATAGCAGTGAAACTCTCTAAAACGGTTGCAATGAAGTAAGAATTTAACCAGACGTGATACCACTGGCTTTCGTTTGGAGTTCTGAAAAATTTAATGAACTTAACTGTGTTCAGCGTTTTAGTACTTGATTTTAAGGTACAATTGCTGAAGTAAAAGTGTGTCTAAGCTACTTGTGTACTCTCAAGCTATCACTATTTTAATGAAGTTTCTCCCTTCAGCTTCCTATTCTAATACCTCTGTATAAATTGTGAGATCCTACTGCATAACTATTGCTGGGAGCTCTGGTAAGCCATGCCACCATTGAAATGGCCTTAAAGAAGACTCTCTTCATTAATTTTCCTTTTATTAACCCATGCTATGAAAATGTAGTAATTAAACCAAGTATTTTGCTAATATACAAGTTGGGTCTGGCCAGCTTTAAATTCGACCTCAGCAAAATCTTAGTTTGGACACTTCGTATGCAGATTTCACTGGATTTCTGGATAAGGTCAATTATACTTCACTTAAAGTCAAATAGCTGTGCTTTGAACTAAGCAGAGCTTGTATTAACTTCTGTTGTTAACAAGAATTTATCATTTTTAAATGGCTTGCATTGCTCAATATTCACTTGCACCGCTAGTCCAAAACGAACATTTATGATTTTCAATGAGTATTGAAACTTAAAACCAGTATATGTTTTGAAGTAGTTATGAAGCTGAATATAAAATTTCTTTAGATTCCTAGCTAGCAATTAAGAGGACTGAAATTAATTTTTTGGTTGGAAATTAGATTAATGTAAATGCAACAAAAATTACTTAAACTTCAGAAGCCTTTCTGAGGTGGTTGTAACATTGTGATTCTGAGTGTTAAAAAAACAAGCTTTTCCATCAAGAAATGAACTTGTGTAGTTTTCATAAATGTGGTTGAGTTTTAAGCATGAATTTCAAGATTATTTGTGAACTGAGAGAAAATTTTAGGGCAGCTGTGAATGTGTCTAGAGTTTTGGGAGGGCTGTATGATGATTAGCACTTCTGTGAAAATTTGAAATATATTGTTTTTGAAGACTTACTATAATCTTTTTTTAGTCAGGTAAACTAATTCCTCCTTTTACTCCTTCGTACTCAGTGTCAACAGGATTAAGCTTAGTGATAATGTGCAACTTGGTCTATATTGTAAGCAATTTCTTATATTGGAGGAAAAGCTTGTGGGAAAGCTTATCAGACCAGTTGAAATAGTTGGAAGGGTAGCAATGCTTCTAGGGACCTTCTTCAGAGTTTGGATGAGCTTGGTTGTTAATTGGATATATGCTCAAAAATGGTGGATTGAATTGATCTGAGTTAATTCTGATGCATAGGTCCGTTCACCTGTATAATTTCCAGAGGGCATTTGATGCATCTGAATGAGCACAGTTAACATTTTGGAGTGCGTGTATGTAGGTCCGTGGATGTTTGTATTTGTAGAGGTACTAGCAAAGTGTATGCTTGAAATGCAGGGTACCCTTGTCGCATTCTAGCCCTGGCAGAACCCTTGGCAGTGTACACAGCTGAGCTGAGCTTACAGGATAACCGTTCCGTAACCTGGGGTGCCTCTGTCACCATTTTGCTCTTGGGTGCCTTCCAGAAAACTAACTGCAGTAATTTTGTGTACTAGAAATTTGTGCTGACCTGAAGCCCCTAATTTTGTACATTGAAGCATATATTTTCAAGATGCAGCTTGCAGGGTTATTAGAATAAAATCAAAGAAATATTTATCAAGATGAACGTAAAGACTTTCTTCTGTAGGGCCAGCAGTACTTTCACTGTGTAGAAGGTCTGTGGGATCTGTGTAGGATAAAGATATAAAAGCAGTAGCTCTGTGGTACAGTGAGTGTTGTACACTTGTTTAGGGGCTTGCAACTCACTGGGACCGTGGGCTCTGACACCTGGGGCATGCCTCTGGATGTGAATAGGGAACTGGTTGGGAAGAGCAGTTAAAAACCATGATTTCCCAGCACCCAGCCTTGGTGGAAGGGTGACTCACAGATTATCTTGATGGTTTCACCAGCTCTGTGAAATCTGTAAACAGTAGTCATAACTGATCAGCACTGTCCAGAACCAAATTTTTCTTGCATATGTTCTCATTCAGAAAGGAGCAAACTGTCCTCAGGTGGTACTCTAAGATGGTGGTAGGTGTGGACTTCATTCTGTCTCCAGCCCCTGTCCCATCAGTGCCCAAAATGCTGACTGTAATTGCTAATCAGAACACTTGCACTGGGGGCTTTAGAAAAGCTAAGGGAACTTCCTATTGTGGGAAGTACCGAACCTGATTTTACAGGATGAATCTAAGTAAATGAATAAGCACAGTGCATGCATGAGTAATGTATGGTGGGACTGAACTGCAGCCCGCGCTGTCTGTCATCTTCTCTGTTCTCATTGATACTTTAACTCTTCTGTGGTGCACTTGCTTCTCTCTTTTGCTTGTTCTCCCTGCAACTGGGATCTTGGTTTTGCTGGTTTTCTGTATAATTCCCCTTTAGATACCAAAAGCAAAGGCAATATGCAGGAGTCTGTCATTTATTCATTTCATGTTGTGGATGCTACTGGCAAAGTAACAAGATGTGTGGGCAGTACCATTCAGGGGTCTTGGAGAACACTGTGATGGTCAATTGCCATGTAAAACTTGTGAGAGCACTTCTTAAAGACTTGTATTTGATTGAATTGCAGAAAGCAAATACAGTGTTCACTTCAGCCTCATGTTAATATTCCTTACCCGCAGAGAAGGTATTGGGTACCAATGTGACTGTACTGATTTGGATCCTTCATCTTTTAAAAAAGTGCCTAGTCAACTTGTTTCTTGTCTGTGGTGGTTCATTCTTTAGTTATCCTATTCTCTTAGCCTTTTTGACCAGTAAAATTTTGTAGTTCACTGACGTAATCTGTGTTTATTCTCCAGATTATTGCTAGAGAGAACATTGCATGTAGTTCAATGAAAATAGAATTTATATTAAAGGAGTAGAAAGGCAAGTCATTGAAGGTTATCACTTTGACTATTACTCTACTACAGATACTCTGCAATAGGCAGAGAGCATATATGCCACCACACTGTTGGTGTAACCACGAGGATGATGTTCCCAGAAGAAATGGAAGTGATAACAGGAACTTTAAACTGGAGTAGAACTTTACAACTATGTTCTTTTGATACAGTTACGTTAACATAATGAGCAGTTGAGGAAACTTAACAGACCTGTAACTTTTTCTCAGTCTTTTTTACTTTGCAGAAATTTGCACAGTGTTCTTGAACAAATTGTAGTGTTTGATGAAATAGATATTCTGACCAAAGGAGTTGGAAGGAAAATAATGTTGTATAGAATGACTAATTGCAATTTAATAACAACATCACCCTTATTGGAGGTGTATGCTTCAGTGCTTTAAAATCTTTCCGCTTTGTAATATGAAGCCTGAAGCGTGGCAGTTATCTTAAAAGTATGAGGAAGTATATTTAACATTTTATCTCCCTTGGTTATTGCTATTTTTATGGGAAGCCTGACAGTGTAAAACCAAGAAGTAGTTTAGTTAAAATCATTAGGTAATATTGGCTATACTGAATCTTGGTTTTATAAGAACCTGCATTAAAAAACCAAATTGCTTCATAGGAAATCTGCATATGCAGACTAACAAAATGCTGGAAAGTAACAAAGTCAGTGTGGTTCTGGCACGTGTAAAAGAAAGGAAGAGAATATTTTAGGTCTTATGTGTAGGTTACCCATACTCTTTGTGAGCCACTGAAAAATATGTATACTTCTTACATTCAGAAAAGCATCTAAATTCATGTGTTAGCTGTGTTAGACTAAAAAGAATGATTTACCTGAATGTTGAAATTAAAACTGACTTAATGTGCCTTCTTGTAGGTGGTTTTGCTTTTGTCTATGAAGCTCAAGATCTTGGAAGTGGCAAAGATTATGCTTTAAAGGTAAAATGAATTCACTTCACTACAGGTTTACAAAGTCTGTCTTTTTGCTTGATGCTTTAGCATGACAGTTAATTCTTGTTGTATGCCACTGAACAAGGCATTTGGAAAAATCCAGAATGATAATAACGTGGTGTTTGTAGCACATTGTACCTGTATTTAGAACAGTCATTCTTGTTAGGACCCTGCGCTTTATACTTAGATGCCAAAGATGGGAGTTGCTCTATTGGTACTACTGCTATTTGTCTTCATTTGGTCTAGAAATTCATGACCCTGCCCCAAGCATTTTGTTGCATGAGTAAAAAGAATCTTTCCTAGTTACCTGAAGTGGGGTACAGGAATATTTTCACTCCTCAGAAGCAGATTTAGCCTACCTTTGTACTTCCAGAGTAAGTTTCATCAATATTAAAAATAACGGTCTACACTTTGACTCATTGATCAAACATTCAGCCTGGCACTTTTCAGAGTCATTCCTCTGGATTCTTGTTTTCTGAAAGCTTATAATAATCATATAACAGCTGAAACACTGAAGTATTATGGAAAGGACAATAAAGTGATTTACTTTGTCATATTTTGCTGCAAAAAAATCATGTCATCACAAAATGGCTTCATTTTTGGAGTAGGGATGTTCTGTGGCTGTATCAGTACAAAGACATCTATCTTGGAGAAAAAGTGAAAAGGGTAGTAGTATGAGAGGTGGGAGAGGTAAGATGGCATTACACTACCAGTAATTACTTGGTCTGTTTTTTTCCTTTTCATACCACATCCTACAGTAACAAAACATGTGACCAAACTCATATAGTTTGTGTGTTCAAAATGTCATCTAGAAGTAGCCCCACTTAAAAATAAATAAAAGGTGAGCCATTACTGTACTTCCTCTGTTTTACTTTCATAGCAAAGGCTCAGATTGATTCTAGTCAAATGTTGACTCCAAATTCAAGCAGTATTGGAAATAGTAATGCTTGATTTTGCTGTTGATTACTCAGGTACCATTGAAAAAGTTGGGCTACATAATTTGGAGAAGTTTTGGTTGGGGTGGGTTGAAAGTTGTTCCTAAAGATTTGAGCCAGAAGATGGACCTTTCCTTGTCAGTGCACAGTGCTGTCACCAGGAGACTTTAGTGTTTTATACAACAGAAAGTTGTCAGAGCAGTTACTTTGAGTGTCAAAGGTTACAACTGCTCAGCTATCACTAAACCTGAACAGTACAGGTAGCTGGAAAACTGGGTGCTATAATTATGGATGTATGTCCAAATGTACAATAACCCTGCTTTGTTTACTGTCCCATCACAGTTCCTTAGGTTTTTGACTGTAGCTTATCCTTTGTGCTCTGGAAAAAAAAAATCTGTGCACTGTTTTTCTGTAAGTTTTAATAACTACATCTTCTCAATTATTCTGTTTTCTGACAGCGATTGTTGTCTAATGAAGAAGAAAAGAACAAAGCCATCATTCAGGAAGTTTGTTTTATGGTATCCTTTTCTGGAACATATTTTAATGTTTTGATTTAATTGCCTGATATCAAACATTTCTGAGAAACGGAGGACTGCTCTACAGGTTCAGTTCTTTCCATGCTATTCACTACTTCAGAGGACCGACATTCTGAGGGAGGTCTGGGTTGCTGGATATTGATGCCAGATTCATGACAAACCAGGAAGTTCAATTCATCAAAAATTGCAGGAATTTAATGTGTGCAGATGACTTTTGTAGCTAGTGTAGACTTTGTCATGTACTTTATCTAGCAAGAAGTAGAATTCTTATTTGGGCTTTCTTGCAGTGCTGTGAGTATGGTCAAGAGACCTTTTGACTATTCAGATGATACTTAGATCTTAAGTAGACTTCCCTCACATCCACTGGATTTATTGCCTTTTTGACTACTCAAAAATTTGCTTTTACTCTCAATGTTTCTTAATTTCTGCCTCAGATGCGTCTGGCTTTAAAAAGTAATACTGAATATTAAGGAAGGAATTTTGGTAGAATACATGTATCAGAAACAAGAAGCAGATGTTTTTCAGTGTTGTTGCTGTCCTTTTCGTCTTCAATGATGTTAGATGGTAGTATATAATGTAATCTGAGTGTTTTCAGTCTTTGGCTTTAGTAAACTCAGTATTTGCTCTCTAGCATCTGCTCTAAGACCCTCAGTTTGTTTCAAGAGTCAGTGAGTACCTGTGGTATGCTGTTTTGTTTACCACTTTGAGTATTCATTCAGCTTCATTTTGAATTACCAGGCAAAACCACTGACCTTAATTTAAGCCACTCAAATATTTCTTTTTATGATTACTGAAATGTTTGGCAAAATCTTACACTAAGCACAGTTCACTAGTACACTTGTGAAGAACAGACTACCGTAGCACTATACATTTTCTAGCTACTCTACAACTTGCCAGAAGTGAGGAACTGAATGTTCTCTGGATGTTTTTTCACAGCTCAAGCTCATGGAAGCATATGTACAACAAGAACGAGGGTTAACTGTTGCTAACTTTCCAAGATATAACTGAGATGAAATAAATTCCTGCAGGTCTGAGTAAAAGGTAGTGAAGAGATGCATAAGATATAGTACTTTGGATTCATTCTAATTTGGTGGATCTAACTTGCCCTTTTTTTATAGCTCTGTTGTACTTACGATGTCTTTGCTTTTTTCTTTTCAGACTTGGTGAATGCATGTTGTAAATAGTCTGTATTTGTCTTGTAGGCATGAGTCTTAGCATATGACCAAGGTGATGCACATCAGGGACAACACAAACAGGCATAATGCAATGAATGCAATGTAACTTTCACTGGCAACAGTTGAGATCACTTACATTGTACTCCCCTTTACATAGTTCAAAAATGATGCCTTGGGTTTTTGAACTGGAAGTGAAACATGAAAAAGGTTTTAGTATGAAGAATTATTAGTAATGATAGGATAAGTTCATCGATCTTTAGAGCTTTTATTTGTTTTGAACTTTTTTTGATTACTTAAAATTAAAACATAACATACTTAATACTTGCTGTGGAAAGACAGGTACAATAGCCCTTTCTTGATCAGCTAGGTAGTGAAGCAGCTGATAATTAAAAGGTCTCTCTGGTACTTGTGCTAATGCCTTGCAGTCATTGTCAAAAGACAAGAAGTAACGAGGCCTGTTATGAAGCCCAGTTTCCTCAGAGCCTTAATCACAAGGATTTTTTTAATGTTTTATTTTGACTTTTTATTACATTAACTTCAGTGGCTTCCCTTGAAGTCTGTTTTTTTTCAGCTGAGGCATGGTTTTCCCTGTTCTGCTTAGTATTTTAACTGCAGCTATAATTCTTACTGTGATTTTAAGCTAACATTTCAAATGAGATGTCTGTGAACTGCTATATATACAATAGTATCAAACTTGGCAGTTGTCTTCCTTGAACATGCTATCTCCAGAAAAAACTTTCAGGTCATCCCAACATTGTCCAGTTCTGCTCTGCTGCATCTATAGGAAAAGAAGAATCAGACACGGGACAGGGAGAGTTTCTTCTGCTTACAGAGCTGTGTAAAGGTAAACTTATTTCTTTTCCCGGCAGTGCATGTTGCTTCTGACAGCTGTTTTGCACAGGTTGCTTCACAATTTACAAGCTTTGAAAGCCTCTTACAGATAGCATAGTTCAGTGGAGCTAGAGTTCAGCCTCATCTTTTATAGGATAAGGATCATGTTCTTTGAGACTACAGTTCAACCTCAAATATGGGATAATCATTAACTTCTTTGTGTTGGAGACTAGTCAGAGGAAGGAAGAGGAGGAATAGTTCCTTATAGCACCATTTCCATTGGCACTGCAGTCAGTGTGGATTTGCCATTTTCAGAATATCCATCTAATATTACAACTCAGTCTTCCTTGATGAGAAGAGCGTTTGTCTATTCGTGCCAAGCTTTCAGAATTTGTGGTGTTCTGTGTGTGTCTATGTGAACTTCTCTGATTTCCTGCAGGACAGCTGGTGGAATTCTTAAAGAGAGTAGAATCCAAAGGACCTATCTCCTGTGACACAGTTTTGAAGATCTTTTATCAGACCTGCAGAGCAGTGCAGCATATGCATAAACAGAAGCCTCCTATTATCCATAGAGATTTAAAGGTATGTTACAGTGTTTAAATAAACGCTGAATTTTTAAACAGTGAAGGAGCCTGTCGGGCTGAATCAGTGTTAAGGCTGTTGATCAAATACAGTGGGCACTCTTGAGCATAGTGCTTACATGTATTGCCTTGCCAAGGCTGCTGGGTGTCAGTGAAGGTCATCACTGAAACACTTGCATCTCTTTAAACATCATTTCCTTGTGCTTGTGGTGTTAGTACTACTTGTACTCTATCTGAACAAGCTGACAGAAAAGTAGTATATCATGGTTTGCTAATTAACTTAGTCTTCAAGTAGTTTGCTTTTGATAAAATAACCAGTTATGACTTGTGAGCTGCAGTTTTGGGGTGAGCAGGTTTTCTAAATAGAAGAGGTAAAGCTTTAAAGGAGAAGAGAAGGTAATGTTGGATTCTCTGTGAAAGATTACATAGCCTTCGAGAATGTGTAGTAAGCTGTTTGTTTTAGACCTAACAACTTGCATTGCATTTTAGAGCTTGTTTTTAACTTGAATTTTAAAATCTGGTAGGCATGATTCATGATAGATTTTGTTTCTTAATTTTTCATTCTGTTAGCCTTTACCAAGATGTTATAGGGTTATGCTGTAGAACGTGTTGTCCCCTTAGAAACTTTGGAGATTTGAAAGGACTTCATCTGTGTTTGAATTCTGTATTTTGAAGGCAGGGGTTCACCTTTACATGTACGCTATACCGTAGATGAAGGAGCCCTAATCATCAGTGAGATTCTGCTGTACTACAAATACATTTGAACCTAGTGGAAGGAAGGTGGTCTTCATAAACCTAAACAAAATGAGGGAAAGATTCTTATTCCTGAAACAGTGTCTGAATTTCACACATTTGTTTCCTACTTGATGTGGTATCAGCGGAATATAAAAAAGGAAAATTTTTTCCTCCTTAAGTAAGCATGTACTCAATTATTTTGGGGAGGGGAAAATGAAACCACTTTTTAAAAGTAAACGTATGCTGAGTGTTTTCAACACTTGTTGAAAGCTTTGATGTTAGGCACTAGTACAGCCCCTTAATATAAAAATAGTTGTGATGATGGAGCACTCCTTTCTTTTTTTTCTCAATACCATTGAGCAGGCTTCTAGGCCATGTCAAAGAAATTTTAACCAAGCTGGGATAGAACTTTCTTGGTGTTACTTTCTAAAGTAACTAGTAAAGTTCTAAAATCTTCTGGTCTTCACTGAAATTTCTATATACAAGCCCCTAAGAAAGCTTGTAGATAAGGTGCATCTCTTCTCTGAAAAAGGGGTAAAAAACTATTTACAAATAAATATATAATCTCTTACATAGCCAGCTCCATAGAAGTTGAGCTAATGCTGTAATTAAAGGTCTGTTTTTCCTTGTCAAGTAATATAAGTTCCTGACAGTGATAAAATATGGAAAACGCAGGAATTTGGTTTCATGTTACAGGGGCTGCAAAGCAAGATTAAATGATAGTAGTGCTGTAATAGCCAGAGACCTTACTACAATCAGGAGCCAAATAGGGATCATTTAATTGTGCTACCATTTCCAGAAGGTTGAACTTAAGTCAGCAGCATAAAAAACTGTAGGTCAAAGTTTTGAGCCAACCCGAAATAAGACCTGAAATGCTAGTATAGCTTTTGGGGAGGGGTGTAGTAGCATGGAGTCCTAACAGGTTTTTCTCAATTATTTTGACTAAAAGTATAAGGATTCATGAAATTCTACAGTGCAGCTTAAAAACAAGTTCCCTTTGGTAGTGGTGGCTGTTTCTGTCCTCCTGTGGCTTCCTGCTCTTGCTTGTCAGTGTAGTGCATTCTTTGTTCCTGAACCCCTGTGGATGAAGTTCACACTTAACGTGTGTGCACAGCACTGTAATAACCCAGCTAGTTAGAGTTGTAAAAATTCTAAGCTAGTTAGAGGGCAATTTGTAAAATATCAGTGCTTCTCTGATATTTTAGCTGTCTGAATTTGACCTTTTCAGGATTTGCCATGCAGCACACAGCTAGTCTGCATAACACAGGTCATAGAGCCTGTTAAAATCTGAATAATCAGTTGGAATGTTTTACATTATTAGCAACCTTTACCAAAGCACAAAAACCAGAACATATGTGCACAGGAGCTTGATCTCTGGTCTTACTGTAACCATTTTCAGTGTATAAATTTAATTTGATGTTGAATGCCCCCCCTTCTTATTGTAGGTGGAGATAAGCAAAGCTTATCCAACAGACGAGGGGATTCAGATTGCTCATTGAGATCAATACTCTAACCACATCATTAACAGAGCTTATATCTTCCTGCAGGGTAGTCAAAATTAATTTTATGGTGCAAAAGTTGGAAGGGGCATGTGTAAGGGAGGGTAGTAGGATGTTCTGAAAAAATGAGGTTTTACAGAAGGAAGTCCAGAGATGCTGTGGTTTCAAAGGGAAAGGGAAGGCAAACCTGGTTATCTGGAGTGTGTTGGTATAATGTTACTAATATGCCTCTTAACTTTTGCACCTTTTCTTGACTTCGTACAGAGATACCAATTTTCTTTTTCAGCCCTTTTGTGGTTTTGACCCCATGATACTTCTGCCCAATACCCACTCTTCCCCTCCCCTTAACTTTCTTCCCAATTTCACTTAGCAATCCAGGAAGGCTGGATTTTCTGGAGTAGGAAAAGGGAGGGATGATGGTGAACTATTCAGGCAGCACATGGTCCTCAAATAGCTGGTTTCTGTCTCTGCACAGGGTCACGGCTGCCTCTTTCTGCATGTCCCCAAGCAGCCTGTTTCTCTACTAGTATCTTCCTGTTTTGTGTCTACTGCAGTCCTAACCTCCACTCCACTTAAACTAACAGTGTTCAATTTTATGCATGAAAACATTTGGATTCCAAGATACTGCTTCTGCAAGTGGTCCTCTGAAAAACTGGCATCTTAGGCAGTAACTAAATGATTTTTTTTTCCTGGGATTTATTTTGTGCTTTCTTGAGTGTTTCTTGATCATGGTGTTTTTGGTGCTTCCTTTTAAAAATTTGCTATATTGCTACCATATACATCTACAGTACTATTTGAAATCTTTGTGCTTCTATAAACAACATTCTGGACTATAATAAAATAATTAATATTACAACAATACAATAAATTATATTATTAAAATGAATACAATTATAATATAATTATAATATATAATTATAATAATATAGTAAATAATAAAAGTCAGTATTTTTTATATATATGCACAAGTGAGTTGACGTTTCAAAGCATGTGTGTTAGTGTACAGAAAAAAAGACGCCTTAATTTATTATTCTACCTCTTTTTGAAGGTGGAAAACTTGCTTATTAGTAACCAAGGGACGATCAAACTTTGTGACTTTGGTAGTGCTACAACTATAGCTTACTATCCTGACTACAACTGGTCTGCGCAGAAGAGAGCACTGGTTGAAGAAGAGGTGAGACTATTTTGATGTGATTAATCTTAATATCAACAGTGGATTCATTTAACTGTTACTATTAATCTGATATTGATTCGTGGGCCTTCTAACACAACTGAAGATGGTTTCAGTTGTAGTGTTGTTCATAAGGCTTTGATTTTGTATTTGTGTTGCCAGAGTTCAAACACTGTCTGCAGTTATAATCATAGCTTGTGTTCTGTAGCTGCATATACAAACACTGCTTCAACTTGAGCAGTGTCCATTCTGCAATTCGGTGTGAAAATGGAAGGGATTACTAGAGCTTCTTCTAATTGTGCTCTTAACAGGAAGTCAAAAATTGGTTATGCCAAAGTGATTCCCACCTTCTCATCTGTTTTTTCTCAGTTGAATGGCATATAAAGAAGTGGCAAGTCTGCTCAGCAGAATTTGAATAGGCAGTACGGCAGTGCCTCTAGGACTGCAGTAACAGTGTTAAGTATGCAGTATGTTTTTGCAAAGTGCATTTGTTCTTAGTTTAGAGTTGAGAGTAATGCTGGTAAATCTAATTTAATACATCAACTGGACTCAGACTTTTAAGTATGGAGAAATACAGTGACACTTAAAATACATGTGTGCAACTTCTGATATTGTGAGTCTCTGTAAACTCCCCCCTGTTTTGGAACCCAGCATCCTTAGAGAGCAATCCATTGGTTTCTGGAGAAGAAACGATGATGTACCACTGTCTTGTATAGTCTATGCAAAAAGATGGTAGAAAAGGTCTCTTCAGTGATCCTTGTGAACATAATTAACTCTTTGGATGCGTCTGCACTGTCATTAAGTGTGATGAGGAAGTGAGAAATACACACTGGAGCATGAATTCACTTCTTGGTTTATTGTTGATTTTCTGTATTTGTGTCCATATCCCTTTTTGCCTCATGTAGAAGAGTCACTTTAAGTGCTTTGTGGTTTGGAAGGACTCTTGAATATCACAATGTTATTTGAGTACTGCTGTCTTTATCCAGCCTTATATCAAAGCTGTTGTGACTATTGCAGGATTCAATTGATGGCTTCTGCTATTACTGAGTATTTCTGAAATTTTTGTCCTGGTTTCGGCTGGGATAGAGTTAATTTTCTCCCAATAGCTGGTATAGCTGTGTTTTGGATTTAGTATGAGAATAATGTTGATAGCACACTGATGTTGTAAGTTGTTGCTAAGTAGTCCTTACACTAGTCAAGGACTTTTCAACTTCTCATGCCCTCCCAGTGGGAAGCTGGGAGGGGGCACAGCCAGGACAGCTGACCCAAACTGGCCAAAGGGGTATTCCATACCATATGATGTCATGCTCAGTATATAAACTGAGGGGGAGTTGGCCTGGGGGCAGCCATTGCTGCTCGGGAAGTGGCTCGGCATCAGTTGGCAGGTGGTGAGCAATTGCATTGTGCATCACTCGTTTTGTATATTATATTATCATTATTATTATTAATAGGACAGAAAAGGAAGGCAAAATAATAAACTGTCTTTATCTCAACCCACAAATTTCACTTTTCTGATTCCCTCCCCCATCCCACTGGGCAGGTGGGGAGTGTTTAGCTGTCTGCTGGGTTAAACCACAATGATTTTTAAAGTGAGCATGCTATCTGTTCTACACGGAGAGCTGTTTCCTTGGTTGAATGCTGTTAAGAGCTTATTATTCAAGTTTCTGTTTCAAGAAATTCTGTCTTCTGCAGATCACAAGGAATACAACGCCAATGTACAGGACACCAGAAATGATAGACTTGTATTCAAATTTTCCGATTGGTGAAAAACAGGACATTTGGGTAAGAATTTTTTCTCTTCCTGTATCATAGCTGCTTATGTCAGTGAAACTGATTTTGCAGTCTTCATGTTAATTTGTTGATTAAATAAATAAAAGCACCAAAATAAACATAGGATAGACTGTCTTATGTCAAAATAAATAGTATGAACTGTGTATCTAAATATTAAAAGAATGAGATGTAGTATTTGAGATTTTCTCCCAGATCTATCTTGACTTCCACTCAGAGGGGCAATGCTGAACTTCTTTGACATTCAGTAGAACCGTTGCCTAGCTGGAGCTTGCACCATAGAGCCAGAATGCTTACATGTAATCCTGGACGGCCTATTGCTGAGTTCAAAATGGTTATGCCTAGGTATTGCATCTGGGTAAAATACTGACAGATAGCAAGGAGGAGAATGATGCAGAGATCATTCACACTTTGTACAGAAAGGATGATAAACTGTTAACATTCACTAAAAAATCTGTAGCCAGAAGTAAAGGTAGATATTAAATCCTCAATTGTGTAATACTGTAATAGTACTGAGGTACAGCCCAGTGACTTTGTGCTTAGGGACTTAGTTTATTGGATGTTTTTTACAGAGGCATATGTCAACCTGTTCAGCTGTATTGGCAGTGTGACAAAAAACAAGTTGAGAAAATGTAATATTGGTGCTTTAAAAGTTCTTATTTTGAATGAAGTTCTGGGATTCCATTTCTTAAATTAGCTACAAAATATCATGGAAACTCTTATTCAGCTTCTACAGCTGTTGGCGATCTTCTGGGATGTGAAGAAATACCAAGAAAAATACTTTTTTTCTGACCATTTGGTCACTTCACATGAGTTAAATACTGGCAGTCTGAGCCAAGATTACATCTAGTTAAACACAAAGCTAGAAATGCATTTAACAAAAACCTCACTTAAAAGGGCAATTCCAATTTATTTTTTGTTTCGGGTAACTCTGTATCTGTTAGTATTAACATGGTGGTTGTCTCCTGCCGTGTCTTTGGAAGTTCTGTTGCATTTACCATACCTTCGCTGGAACATGTTCTGTGTTTTTTCCTTTACTCTCTGCATTCAATGAAAACATGTAAAGTATTTGGCAATAGAACATGGTGCTGACTCAGGAAGCATAACTGATCTTGTAGTTTGTGGTTAGGATAAACAAAACAGTTTTTCCAAGAAAGCAGGTAGGGTGAGTAACACTCACGATTGCAGTCTGTGTTCTTGTCACTGTGTGAGCTTAAAGTTTAAAGGAGATAGAAATATCTTACTTAGAATAGCAGCACAGATGAAACATTAGTTATCAACCACATCAACTCCACAATGGGAATGTGATTAGATATTGATTGTAAGATCAGAGGTTCTTAAGCTTGGCCAACTGCTTTCTGTACATTTCCTACCAAAGTCTAGATATCTTCAGAAAATAAACACTAAACTCAAATACCTTTAGTTCCTTTTTTCTGAATTAATCTGATTTCCTGAGCTGAAATTCAACTGAATTCCACTGAAATGACAGGCTTTATCTTGTCATAAAGATTTTTCTCCACTGAAATTATCTTTTGGCTTGAAAGGCTCTTCATACATTCCCACTCTTATAAATTTCTGAAAAAGCAAGAGAGTGGGCTTTGGATATGTTTGTTAAGGAGCAAAATTTAAAAGTTGGATTCTCGTTACCAATATCTGGTAAAAAATTCTTCTGGTTAGTGCAAGACATCTTGCGGGTTTTAATTCTGTGTGAGCTGAATGATCTCTTTAGATTTCATGTAGTTTAATTCTATTCAGAAAGTACTCTGGTGTAATACCTGTGTGTCATCCTGCAGCTATACTGTAGACCTTGTCATCATTTTAAGTGTGCTGCTTATTGCCTGAAGCTGGTCAGTGGAAAAATAACAGTATTTTGATTTGTTTCAAACAATTCCCCACCCCAAACACTACCACAACCCCACAAAAAACCCACTGTCCCCTTAAGGAGGGGTTAAATTAGCAGCTGGTAAAGGCCCAGCCATAGGTCAGAAAGTTATTCCTAGTTATTTTTGGTCACTTTGTCATGCTGCTTTTTTACCTGCTGGCATGTGAGTGCTCAGACTGACTCAGGCAGCTTCTGTAGAGGGACTGTGCAGCTTTGCGGCAACATCCTGGGGAAGTGGGCTCTTCTGTTAAGTGTATCGATACTGAGGCTATGTGGGTGGTGTTGGCTTTGAGGAATTGCCTTGCTGCAACTGGAATTGCCTTTTAGCCAAATTGAATCACAATTGGTGTTTAAAATATTCAAAATATATCACTGTTTCCCTCTGTTTTATCTGTAGCTTAGGATTGTAAAACACTCTAGCAATTTAAGCAAAGATCAAATCTGAGTGGTCTTTTAGTTCCTGTGCATTCAGCTGATTGCCTTTGTGCTTTTCTCCCCCGTGTGGCTGTGGATGCTGTCATCTGATGTGCATGGTGTCTCGGACTGCGCAGGGAGTAGTTTGGTTCCTCCAACTAAATTATGATCTGCCTTACTTCTTTGTAAACAGGCATTTCTGTGGCAGAGTAGGTGGTATTTCCTGTACTCCCCTGCTGGATTAATTAATGTGGACTATATGATGCTTCAGTGTATATATTACGGAGAGCTTTTTATCAACAGACTGACAAATATGTACTTGCTGCACAATAATATGGAATTAATATATGCAGTTTATTTCTGGCCCTTGATTGAGAAACTCAGTAAGTGTTTTGGAGTAACTAAATCTCAAACCTTTGAGTCTTTAATAACATTCAAATCTTTGAAACTATTCTTGGGATAAATTGACAACCAAGGACAGTTAGAAGTGGTGCATGCAGAGGACTGGAGGCAGTGAGCAGATTTCTTAGCTAATGTCTTCATTGGCTTGTTTTATTTGTGGGGGCTATAAAAGCCCATATGCTCAAGCAACTAAGGTGGGGTTTGGAAGAAACTTTGAGGAGGAATTTTCCAGTCTGTTGTACAAACATTTTCTTGGAGGTATTGGATGCTTTATTATTAAATTTTTATAGGCCAGATGGAACATGGTTCTATTAAAATAGTGTAACTCTGCCTGTATATTTCATATGTTAACTTATATGAAAATATATATATCAACTGACATGTTTGGGCACAACAAGGAACTTGAAAGCTCCCAGGATGTGGTAGTCCTGGTTTTGTGATTTTTGAGGCTTGAATGAACTTGTCTGAAAATGATCTTAAATTTTATTTGTTATAAGAATTGAATAGCCTTCTGATTGTAGGAAATAAAGGGACCATCATTTCAGGCTTATTTTCTTCAGATTTTTATCAAAAAAGTGTTTTAGAGATTATGTGTCCCCCTAGTGTCATTTAAACAAACTGATTAACACTGAAATGCTTACTTAGCTGGTGCATTGCATAATAGAATGTATCTGAGTTAGAAATACAAAAGACCAAATTCTGTCCCCACAAATAAAATGAGTCTCCTTGAGGCACAGGAAGAAGTTATGAAATAAAACTTCTGAACCTTTTTGTAAGAAAAATCCTGTTCTTGAACATGTTCAGTGTTGCAAGACTACTCATTTTTATATGCTGTGAAATTTATAAAATGGATTTATTGTAATGATTTTTAAAAAGACAGGAATAGGAGAACGCTTGAACCTGAAAACTTCCATGAAAGCAAAAAAACCCCACAAATCTATTTAGTAGCAGTATTGCTGCTTGGAGCTCTCTAATTGACATGCCAAACAAATGAATGTTTCACTAAGTGTTCTGTCCTCAGAGAAACTTCAAGACTAATTATTTCTAAAGGAGTGTGAAGTGGATCTCTAAAGCACTGGGAATAGATATATGTTGCATGAATCAGCAGTTGACAATTGAAATTGCAATTTGCAAGCAGTATTAGGAAGCTTAATCAATTTCATAGTCTAAAATTCTGCTTTAAATACCATTGCCTGAATTAAAGACAGCACAAACAAGAAGAACCAGCCAATGAGTTCATGAATCAGAAAATATGTATTTATAAACTTCTTTCATTCTGTGATAAGTTTCACACAAAGAAGGTGGGTGCTGCAGAGCTCCTTTTTTCCACGGCTATGGCGACCTTCCAACTTCCTGTAGGACCATGATGCTATCTATCGCAGGATATGAGATAAGGTGTAGAGGTGTTCCTTCATTCTTGGGTCAATATCCTTGTATAAAGTTGCCACACTTGTTGCTGAGTGGCAGAGGAGGAAGAGGACAGAATTGTGCCATGATCTGCTCATGTTCCTGCCTGGGGCTGCAGCTGTCAAAGACAGGAGAACCACCAATTGAAGCAGCCACCCTCTTTTTCCACGGGCAGCCCCTGCCTCCCGGCCTGGGGCTTTCCCAGCCTCACACCAAGGTTGTCCATTCTATGCCTCCCTGAAGGCCAGGAGACACCCATCCTGGGCCAAAAATGCTGGCCACCACCAGCATTCTGCCCACTGATGTGGCCACTAATCATTAGGGCTAGGGCCAGGAGCTTAGTCCCAGTGAAAAAGGGCACAGAGCTCCCTTTGTCCATGGCTTTGGGGAGCTTTCAGTTCCCTGTAAGATCACTGTGGTGTAGGGGTTGGTATTATCTTATCTGTCCTGTAGACTGTTGGCAACTCTCCAGCTCAGTGGCAGAGGAGGAAGAGGACAGGAGTGTGCTGTGGTCTGGTTGTTTCCCTGTCTGGATGTCCAACTGTAGTACAAAGCAGCCATGCTCCATCATCATGGGCAGCCCCTGCCTCTGTGCCCTCTCTTTCCTGCCCTTGCTTGCCTGGCTGCTCATCTGCCAGCCTGGGCTGGCACAGCCCTTTTTATACCCATCCTGGGTTGGTGGTGTCATCAACTGCCACTGTCAGTGCTCTACCTGCTGTGACACCACCATGACATCTGTATACTGTTCGCTGGATAAAAAAACAGCTGGATGGCTCATCCCAAAGAGTAGTGGTGAATGGAGTTAAATCCAGTTGGTGGCTGGTCACAAGTGGATCAGCATTGGGGCCAGTTCTGTTCAATACCTTTATCAATGATCTGGATGAGGGGATCAAGTGCCCCCTCAGTAAGTTTGCAGATGACACCAAGTTGGGCAGGAGTGTTGATCTGCTCGAGGGTAGGAAGGCTCTGCAGAGGGACCTGGACAGGCTGGAATGATGGGCCAAGGCCAACTGTATGAGGTTCAACAAGGCCAAGTGCTGGGTCCTGCACTTGGGTCACAACACTGTGCAACGCTACAGGCCTGGGGAAGAGTGGCTGGAAAGCTGCCTGGTGGAAAAGTACCTGGGGGTGTTGGTTGACAGCCGGCTGAACATGAGCTGGTAGTGTGCCCAGGTGGCCAAGTATCAGAAATAGTGTGGCTGGCAGGACCAGGGAAGTTATTGTCCCTTTGTACTTGGCCCTGCTGAGACTGCACCTCGAATACTGTGTTCAGTTTTGGGCCCCTCACTACAAGACAGACATTGAGGTGCTGGAGCATGTCCAGAGAAGGGCAGCGAGGCTGGTGAGGGGTCTGGAGAATAAGTCTTATGAGGAGCGGCTGAGGGAACTGGGGTTGTTTAGCCTGGAGAAAAGGAGGATGAGGGGAGACCTCATCACTCTCTACAACTACCTGAAAGGAGGTTGTAGCGAGGTGGGTGTTGGTCTCTTCTCCCAAGTAACAAGTGACAGGAT
>NW_008825499.1:520410-539623 GCF_000699105.1 Pygoscelis adeliae
TTTGTCAAGCATTGGAACAGGCTGCCCAGGGAAGTGGTTGAGTCACCACCCCTGGAGGTATTTAAAAGATGTGTTGCGCTGAGGGACGTGGTTTAGTGGTGGACTTGGCAGTGTTAGGTTAATGGTTGAACTTGATGATCTTAAGGGTCTTTTTCCAACCTCAATGATTCCATGATTCTATGAAATATTTCTGCCTTTATCTCTTTGTAGGCTCTGGGCTGTATCCTGTACTTGCTGTGCTTTAGGCAACATCCATTTGAAGATGGAGCTAAACTTCGCATAGTTAATGGGAAATATGTCATCCCGCAAAATGACACCCGCTATTCTGTGTTTCATGATCTGATTCGTAAGTTTGCAATATTACTTAATTTGGTGTCTTTATGGATACATCTTATTATTGATAGTGTGGTATTACTGATACTAAATGTTATTGAGATGTGATGGTGAAAAAGGTTAACTGTAACAACTTCTTGTTTTATTAAAAATTTTAATCCGTTATCAAAAAAATTGGAAATTTTAAATGAAACTTTAGGTTTTTATTGCTGTTGCCTGTCTAGCTTAAGGTCTGAATTAGTCCATAGGAACAACTAGTGTTTTGATTTGGTTTCTTTGAATTTGCTTTAGAAATTCTGTTTTCTTTAAATTTGAAATAGATTACTGGAAACTTTAATTACAGTGCCAGAAATATGTCTCCAACTCCAAGAGTATTAGATATAAAGTTACTTCTGAGGTTATTCATTAACTGATCCTAAAGTATATTCTTTGAAATATTCTTAACCCTAAATGGTGGTTTTTTCATGGATACCTGTTATGACAATGATATCTGGATATGGATTTAGCAGTTACTCCACTCTGTTCACGTGTTTGATTATTGCACTGGAGAGCACTGAAGAAATTGCTAATCTCTGCTGGGAGAAAAGCTCTGAAGGGTATCTGTTACATTGTCTGAATCTCCTTTTTTAGGCTCCACTTTGAAGGTGAACCCAGAAGAGAGATTGTCAATCACTGAACTTGTAAATCAACTGCAGGAGATTGCAGCAGCTAGGAATGTGAATCCTAAATCCCCCATCACAGAGGTAAAGATGTCTCGTAAGGAGTATTATTGGTTAGGTCTCCTTTCTCTCCTTTCTTATCCAGTGAGTGTGAGTTTAGTAACAGATGTCGGAGCAGTTCCTTAGTCTTGTGAAAATTTCACACTTACTTGTTTTGAAATTCAATTGAATTGATCTGTATCACTTTTAGGATCTTGAAAATATGCCTTTTAAAGCATAGAGCTTGCATGACATTAAAGGAAACTAGTTGTAGTTCTTGCTGCTTGTTGAAACTTCTTGTGATCTTGGGTCATTCTTTAGTACGCAAGTGCTCTGTTTGACGTGTTGCATTTACTTGCATCATTAACTTGCACAGAAAAATCTGGTATACAAAGGCTCTGCCTACACTAACTTGAAACCCACTTAGGTGTCTCTGTTCAATGCTTAATTTGCACAATACTGCAAGTGAATCAATTGGTGTATCTTAACTTCCTGTCTTTCTCCTGAGGTTCAGCTTGCTTGTTCTCAGCAAGTAAAAGTAATTTACAAAGCGTAAAAAGTTGGCTAAATTGGCAAGAAAATACTCACACTGGGTGTTTAATCTCCTCAGCTCCTGGAACAAAATGGAGGCTATGGAAACAGTGCTCAGCCTCGGACATCTGTGACCTCCATTTCGCAGAGCTCCAAGCCTGCAGGACAGCTCAACAATATGTACAATGCAGGTAAGTGCAGAAAGAGACATCATCTTAGTGTAAAACTAGTTGCATATTTTATATGTGGAAAAAAATCATTTGGAGGTTTTAGACATTTTGCACAAGTACTAGCCATTTTGCATTTATATCATTGTTTCTAACCTTGTTTTATTTTTCGCAGGGTTTGGTTGTATGTTGATACATGCAAATGTGAATTTCTCAAGTTCATTGCTGGCCAGGATAAAATTTAGTTTCCTGTGTAAAATAATTGAAACTAAAATGCATTATTGACCTGTGGAGGCGGGAGAGTTGAAATAAGTGAACTAAAACTTGATGAAAATGGTGGATACAATAAGCAATAATGTTCTTAAGAACAAGAGCTGTACAGAAAGTGGTCTTCAGGTGATGACAAATGAATAAGAATGGCTTATTTTAAACCCAAAACTTTCCGATTCAATGAGGCAATGATATTTGAAAGTGTCTTGTGTAAAGAGAATTTGAGAGGAGTTTAAACTGTTAAAAATCTTCTCAGAAGTGTGCTGTATTTTATCTGAAACCTTGTTACTTTGTGGCAGAAGTTACTGAAATCAGTACATATCCTGAGTTTGTGCACAATATTGGATCTTTGGTGTAAGAAAGTGACAGTTGTCTTTGCTTTCCAAGAAGAACTACTTAACATCAGATATGTTACAACTTAAAGATAGCAGCCATTCTGTGGCTTTTGGTGTAACTTTATGCTGAAATGGGCTTGTTGGTGTCTAATCGTTGAGGTAGTCCAATAAAGAAACGCAGAAGCAATTGCAGGGATTTTGAATATGGACCACAGTAGTCCATTAATGCTAAGGAGTCACTGACCTGACATGTATTCTAGCCTGTGAAAAGCCTGTAAGAGGAAGAAATACTTACGTAAGCATCTGGCATCCACCTCTCCCTCCTCCTCTCTCCCCCCCCAAAAAAACTTTTGACCCTCCGTGGTAGTTTGAAGCGCATTTGACAGTGATCATACTCTAAAGCTATTTAGTTTTGTCACTTCCAAAAGACTCATGTCTGACAGCCTCAAGGGGAAAAAGCAGCAGCCTAAACTCAGTTTACTGGCTATCCAGCCAGTACTTTCAGAAACAGCCATTGAGCCCAGCTAATTATGGGAGGATTGGGCAGGGAGGAGTTCAGGAGATGGTTGCACCATAGGACATCAATGATGAGGAGAAGGAGTTGTGGTACCATCTGAGGAAGAACAGTAGTTGGACTATCAGTACTAAATTGAATCAACCAAAACATGTCTCCAAAATGACACAATTAAAAGCTGACATACCCATTCTGTAAAAAAAAAAAAAGATATTCCAGAGTTCATTCAGTTGAAAATGCTTGCACTTAATATAGTAAAGAAAATGAGAAGCTTGATAGGCTTATTTGTATCTAATTTCTTATTCAAAGGCAATTTCTGCACCCATCTTATCATATATCATATGTGAATATGGAACATTTCAATTAATGTAGAAGATATCAAGGGAATATTTCACACTATTCAATTTTCCTTCCAGCTTGATATTTCTTGCTTGATATTACTTATGCTGAATTGCCAATGAGACAAAGGGTATTAATGTTCCAGGGAAACTTTTAAAATTGTAAATATTTATTGCAATAATTTTATCTGTATATCAATTTCTGTGGAAGAAGACAGCTTCCTAATAGGATTATAATCAAAAGGCTGCCTGGCCATCTGTTTTGTGCAAGAATGAGTACTGTTTGTTGTATACAATCATATTAATAGGGACGTTTTGCTGGGATGCTGTACTAGCTGGGATGTTGTGCTTAAAAAGTAATTTAATTATGCCAGCTGCTTTTGAAGACCTGCATTAAAATGTCTCTACTGGAGGTGCTTAAGTAGATTTGCTAATGATAAGCTGCACTGAGACTGATAGTAAAAAAAGACAGTATTTTGCTGCACTGGCAATATGAAATAAATGCTTTACTTTCAGAAATTTTGTACCTTGTTTTCTCTTAAATGCAAACAGTCAATTAAACAATGTGTTAAGTAGTTTGCTAGTACCTCCTGACTGCAGGAAGTACTATTTTTTGCATAGGTCATAGTTAAGGAGAACTTTAGAACTGTGAGCCTTACAGCAAAGGCGTAGCCTGTATGTGCATTCACTTCCAGCTTTGTAGGCAACTTGCTTTAGTATGGAGCCCATTCCAGGATATGACTTAAAGTACAATTATTTTTATTCGACTACTCTAGGCCTGACCGTTGCGGAATGTGACCAGACTTATGGAGGGTTCTTTGATATTCTGAGGGGTGGAACAGAGCGATTTTTCACTAATATTAAGGATACATCTTCTAAAGTTATCCAGTCTGTGGCCAAGTGAGTAAAAAAAAAAAAATGTGCTGGTAAGAGTTCTAAATGAAGGGTCAGGACCTTACTCCAGAAATTATCAAATTCAGCATACTTTTCCAAGTATGAGCTCTAATAGCTGGTAGCTAGCTCTAAGATTTTATGAATGATATTAATACAAACGTTACTTTAGCAATCATACTAGAAATGAGAATGTTGGGAGCAAAAGCCTGTCCATAAGTACTACTTTCCCTGCTATATTTTAGGTACTGAAAGCTTGGGAGAGATGAGCAGGTGGGGGCTGGAGCAAGGCGAAGAGTTATGGAATAGGACTATCATGGTTCAGAATGAATGAATTCAGTTAGTAGATAGGGCCTCCATGAATAAGAGAGGAAGAAGAAAAGATGGAGTGGTGGAAGGAACAAATAAAGGAATGGAGGTGAGAAGAAAAACTGCGGGAAATAGTGTTTGAGCTCGTCTGTCCAGTTTAGTTTTCAGGTGGAATCCTATGCCCTCAAGGCAAAGTGAAAGGATCTGCACTGTTTGTCTCCTTTGCCCTGCATTACATGGAAGAATACTCTCCTGTTTTGATGTATGTGTTCTCAGATGCCTAGTGTGATTATTTTTTCTAATCAGATTTTCAGTCCCTTTCCAAATGTTTCTAGTACCTCTATATGATCAATATTAATCAATCTGTATGATTCATACGTCTTTAACTCATAATAAAATTTTATGCAGTGTAAAAGTTTGCTCTTAATTCTAGGAAGAGCAGGTAAGTCACTACTGAATACCATGACTGAACTACAGCCTCCTAAGGACTACTGAACATTGTCCCTTGCTGTAGGGTTTGTGGCCCTTTAATTGGGATACTGCGCAATGGCTTGTGAATTCTATTGCTTGCAACATGTTCTTCTGTCACTGAGTGTAATTTGTGTGTAGTGCTGCTCCAAAATGTTTGTAATGACCAGATAAGTTAGATTTGTAGATCTAGCACTTCTGTAGCCACTGCAAGTGCATTTTTAGCTGTTTGCTCTTACACTTAGTCTGTTTAAACTTCTTATGTGTGGCTTAGAAAGGCCAGGTCCTCTATTTCTTAAAGGTTGCAAAAGCTATGCAGCTTTTTGTCCTTAAGCTTTCTACAGAAGCAATTGGCACAGTAGCATCAAACTTTTCACCCTGGGGAAACCACACTGACTCAAGACAGGGAGGTGTACAAGGGGTATGAACTGTTGCATGATGAAAAGCGCTGACTTGTTAGCAGCTCAGCGCAGAACACTAGGAATTGTGTGTATGAAGTAACGTGATGAGCTACAACTTTTAAGCAACTGTTCTCCATCTTATTTCTTCAGCATGTGCTGTCTTGCAGGCCTCTTATCTCCTTGTACCTGCTACCTTCTGTGGAACTGATCTTCTCCCCTCCTCTTCAGTCCTACTTCTGTTCCTTTTATGGTATCTTGTTAAAGGAAATTTACTGTGTGGTAGAACATGGAAATGTTCTGCAGATTCCTTGCCTTTGACAGCTGTACTATTTATAAACTCGAAGATACTTAATTCCTTGTCTTAAATTCTGCCAGTTTTGCTTAGATTTGTCTTGCAGTGGAGAAATTACTTTTCTTCCTTTGTGACAGATAAAGGTGGAAAAGAATTTAACTGTTGACAAAGTTATAAGCCCTACTTTCCCATGCCTGTACTCCTGTATTAGATCTTACTCTGATACTATATTTTGATTGTACACTACATGCTTCTGAAGTACTCCTGCACTTCACTTTCTTGTGCTCTTGTCTCCATGTGACTTTCTGAATTGTTGTGCCTCCATCAGTCAGTTATGTTTGAAGAAGTTTCCTCTTCCTGCTCTTGCAAGCGATTTCTTCCTTAAAGGCCACTGGAAGTTTAATTACTTTTTTTAATTTCATCTTGTGCCATTTTCCCCTTTTCTAGTGGTGGATTAGGACTGTCTAAAATTGACTTCTTAGTATGGCATGGCTTATGCTGTGCCTGCACCTTATTTTTATTTCTCTTACCTAACAGGTGAGTGTGGCTTTTTGCTTTGTGTGATTTCCTTTGGTTCCATAATAAGTGTGGTGTGCAAGGAATAAAACAGTAACTGTACATCCAGCTGCATCTGCAGAGCTCATCTGGCAGCTTCTGAAGTATAGGACAGTTGAGTACTTGCTGTCTGAAAAGATGCTGTTTAGTTTACCTGCTCTTCTCTACAATTGTTTGTTTCGATTATGGTGACTGCCCAAAACAAGTCTTGTATCTATCCCATTCTTAGAGTTATTATTCTACATCTGAATTGCTAGTTAGTGTTCTGTGGCTGACTATATGCTTTGCACTTCAGTTAGAATCCCTTTTTTGACAAAAATGGGAAAGTATGATTGAGGTGGAACTTGAAGCTCTCATGTCCTGCACAGAGCCCTGTGGCAGGATCATTTATGCCTTAAATTTATGTGAGACATAAGGAACTGTTGGAATTCCCTAAACTGCTTCAAACCTTATCTGGCATGACTTTGTGGTGGTGTTCAAGCCTTTGTCAGGAATGTGAGTGCTGTTGGAGACATTTTAGTGCATGTCTTGTGGAACTTACTAAGTGTTAGTCAAAGAAAAGCTCTTTACTTTTATGTCTTATTTGTATTAATTACAGAAAGTCACATGTGGGTATTTACTAGAATTGAGTAGCTTGTGAATGTAGTTGTTTGACCTGGTTTTGGTTTGCTTTTGGTCGTTGGGTTGAGGAGTGAAAGAAAAGGAGGGAATGCTCCAAGTACGTAATTATGCTAGTGAGAACCAGTTACTTTAATACTTATTTTCCAGATAATATTTAATCAATACTGAAAGAAACTCTTTCCACTTGTAATTTGTCAATATTCTTTAGTGGCCCTTAGTGCTGTAACTTTCATTCCTTGATAAGTCTGTCATGTATTTTGAACCTTTACCGTGTTTAACAGTTCACTGAAATGGCAAAACATGAATTAATGTGAGCAATACTTTGTAATGCAGGACCTAAGGTAGTCTCAGGTTCATTAGCATTTAACATTCTTAGCATTTAACATTGACTGTGCTGCTGGGAGTCCCACCACTGGGCTTGTGCATTCTTAAACTATTTATGCTTTAATGAAGCTGAAGTGTTAATTCTTTGTTTGCATCTGCTATAGGACATATCTGTTTCTGTCATGGTCATTCTGTGCCTTTACAAACTTATGTTGTGGCTACAGCCGATACCATCAGGGATGTGAGAATACCTCTTCCACTGTTGCATCCTTGACTGCCTTTCCAAAACTCTTCAACCAACATAAGAAGCAGACATTCTGGACAAACTAAAATGTCTCTTCCTTGTCATGCATTTTCCTCACTTAAGCACACGTGTTGGAGTCTGTCATCTCATTAGGTAGGCTCTCTCCTTCCTACTTATCATTGCTTTTCTGAATTGTGGAGTTATTTCCTTTATCTGCAGATAGACTTCTTTCTCACTGAATCTAAACTACAGTGGAAGAGTTAGTGTTTTGTAGTTGCTACAAAATTAATTTTTTTCTTCACTCCCATAGCTGCCTTTATGTTAATTCAAATTTTGATCTCTTGTTTATCCTAATAAGTGATAAAGTCTGAAAACTAAAACACATGTCACAGGCTACTAGGAACAGGAGAGTGAATGAGGGCCATCTTGATTGTCCCCCAGGCCACCTCATTTGCAGGTGTTGCAATCTCAGTTGGATATTCGGGTCAGGCAGAAGCAGTTTGTAGCTACATGAGAGAGAACACATAGCAACAGAGGTTCAGCCCTCCTTTTAGGTCAGTTTGTATCAATGAAAGTACTAGGGTATATACACACTTAGAGCAGATATGCACTGCTCTGTGAAGGGGCCTGATGCAGCAGAGGAGTGTCTGCATGGAAGGGAACTTTGTTCGAGCAGATGTACCCATGTGTGCCTGATAACTTAGTCTGCAGCTGTGTGGCCTCAATATACCTCTGTTCAGCTTGTCCATCTCTCGTGTGTGATGCTGCTGTGCCCTCGACCAGCTTTTATGCTTACTGAGGTCTGCATCCACACAGGTTACAGATGCCCTGCCAAAAACCATATATAAATGTTTTAAGTATCCAGTCTTCCCTGGTATTAAAAGCAGCATGCAAAACTTATGATCAGTTTTGTTTTGCTTTGTCAGAACAGTCTCTTTGACTGAAGAGATCATGATCTAGTAATCTAGGGAACAGTTAGCTGCCTTTTATTGCTAGCTTTCTTTGCTTCTAAAGTAATTTTGTGTCTGGTTCTCTGCATTAAGGTTTTATTTCATGGATCTTTGTGCTGCACTAGGTAGTTGAATGATTAATTCAGTTTTATGAAGCAAAACCAAGAGGGAACAGATTGATGTGAATTTCAGTGCTGCATTTCTTCCTGTTTTTTAAAAAAAAATGGAAAAATGGTGGTGCTTAGCTAATGAATAGATGTTTTTCTGCTCTTGTGAGTGTAGAGATGTCTGGAGGAAGATTGCTTAGTGTTAAAGTATTTAACTGAAGATAATGGTTTGCGTGCTCACATTGTAGCTGTGCTGGTTAGTGCTTTCCCATCAACTGTTAGTAACACAAGGTAACTATGCACTGTTGTAGAAGTTTGTGCTGTATGCTAACTAGTTTATTTTGTGAGTTTAATTGTTAATTTTAATTGTTTTTAACTTAATTTGCTCTTTTGTTTAATATTAGTTATGGTCTTTAAGTGCAGCGGTTCTCTGGCAAGATTGATAATGCCAACCATTCACACAGTGAAAAGTTTTTAACATCCAATTAAAACTTCTGATTTTGTTTAGGTATTTATTCAGCAAAATGAGAATTCATATCTCATTTGCTGCATTTCCCACTAGACTTCTCACTAAAAAGCCTTGAAGTAGCCTGGTATCATCAGAAAAGTGACTAAATATTGGTGTCATAACATACTTTCCTGTTTAGCTTAATTAGAGCCTTAAAAAGCACACTGAGGTTTCCATATGGATCACAAGCCAGAAATCTTCCATGCAGTCTCTTGATTTGTTTGCATGTTGTTCTACTCTTATCACCTGCCAGCAACATCGCTATGTATATGAAATTTCTGCTGTCAACAACATGAAAGGAAAGACCTTATTCCTGATGTTTAGTTACAGGGTTATATCTTGAAATGTGTAGTAATATTTACCAGTATGAAGAATATGCATTTTTTTCACCTTCCTGCCATTTAAAGCAATCTCAGTTGCCAGTCTGACATGAAACACTCCACTAAAAACAGAGTACCTTGTATTCAAGTCTTACTGCTGAGTTAACTCTGAAATCTTCAGAATAAAGTTCAAGGAATAGTAATTCAAGGACAAGGTCACATGTTTTAGGAGAGACTTGTGTTCATTTTGCAGTTTAGCAGCTACATTTTAATTAAGACAGCACAAGCATTCTGAAGCTTTTTCAGTTGTAGCAGGCATACAGATTTTTTTCCTGCAAGACAGCAAGCTTGAGCTGGCTGTGCTCTGTTGTTGACATACTAAGCTGTACTTTTGCAGCAGTGTGTGTATGGCGAGATCCATGCTCTTAGTAATGTTGCATTTTAATTTAGACAAATGTAAAAAGCAAAGCTGAATTGAGTGGTGTTGCTAGTAAGAAGTCAAATATCTGACAGTGTTCCCAAAGGAATGGGTGTGAGGACTGTTGGTTTTTCGCTTTTAATAGTTCTGTGCTTCTGTTTCAAGTTGCTGCTTAACCTCAGTGTTATAGTATTGAAGAGATAATGGTTCTTTGTTCTCAGACTATTGTATTAGGTGGTTCTTTATCTTGATATCAAAAAAGTTGATATCATTAGAATAATCTGTATGTTTTCTTGCTTGAAGTTGGTGTCTGTAAGCAACAAATAACATTTGACACTTCTCAGTGATAAATAGTGTTTGTTTGGCCATTTTGTCTACCTCCTTATGCAAGTTTTTTCAAGGCTGAGGTTTTTTATTAGTGCTTTGTCCAGTGAGACTCTCAAACTTCCTTGTGATTTCAATTTCTCCGGAGACCTTGGGTCATTATTGTTAGCACACTGTTTATGCCATTCCATTTAAATACTGTTTAATGTCCTTGCTTTCAGAACAGTTGTTCTTGCCTTATCTGAAGTCCTCCTCCCAATTCTTGTAAACTCAATCTTTTAATCAGTCCCTCCAGCCTCCTTCATGATTACTAGCAAGCAGTAAGGAATCGAAGCATAATGTTCTATCTTGATGTTTCAAAATTTGAGTGCAGTATCCTAGGTCTGCTCTTTCAAGCAGTATCTTGAAACTTTATAATCACAGAAAAGCATTGCTTTGATAGTGCCTCTGCATTCCTCAAACATGCATCATAGTGTTGTGATGACATTTTGATATTCTGGAGATGATATGCTACTGACTTAAGTTAGGGATGTCTAAACCAAATTCTGTAGGTGAGGTTTGTTCTTATTTTGCTAATCAGGAGTGCAGACCTATGTGATTATACTCAGGGGTGTTGGCCTGTGCCAATACAGTCTTCAGTCTTTTTTTCAAGCTTTTTCATCCTGCTATATAGCAGATACCCTAGAAACAAAAAAATAATAGTGGTCTTAAAATAGTAAATTATTGGCATAATGTAAGTGATTAGATAGAGATGAAGGGAATGGAACTACATAAAAAATCACTGGGAGATTATTTTTTAAAAAGGCTGCTCTTTAAAATTGTGCACAACTATATGAGAAAGAGATGAGTAATGATTAATACGTTGCTCACTATGGGAGTTTTGGAAGTGAATGTTTGGAGGAATGATTTAAATGAAGAAGGAGATTCAGGTACCCTCTATTCATATGGAATCCAGAAATTGGGCAGCATGGCCATCTGGGCCAGATAGTAACAAGCCAGAGTTGCATCATTTAAAATGTAATGTGTCAACAAATGGTTTTTGTTTTAAGCATTATAATGTCCTCTGTTACAGATGTTAATGCGTCCTCATTAGGCTTTCAAACTGATGCCTACAATGAATGTTTATCAGTAAGAGCAGGGGCTAGAGGAATGAGTTAAACATTGAAGGTATCTGTATAGAATCCTCAGAAATAGTTTTGTTGCAACTGCTGTAAATGAGTGACTGTTCAAATACAATGTCTGTTCAGAAAACCTTGAAGTGTGAGGTAACAAGCCTCAAATGGAAGAAACTAAACACTATTCATGGTGGTGGGTGTAGCCTGAGAGACCTGGCTTTTAGACTTGTGGCTTGAATGGTTCTGTTTCCCAGTATTAACTCCAATGTGTTCTGTTTCAGTTACGCAAAAGGAGACTTGGATATATCATACATCACTTCCAGAATTGCTGGTATGATAGCTATGTCTTAAGAATAATTTCTGATTGTTCTTAATAGATGAAAAAAGTGAATACTTCACCTGGTGTTTATTGTTCTGTCTTCAGTGATGTCCTTTCCAGCTGAAGGTGTAGAATCTGCCATCAAAAATAACATAGAAGATGTGCGGTTATGTCTGGACTCTAAACATCCTGGCCACTATGCTGTGTACAATCTCTCTCCAAGAACATACAGGTCTTCAAGATTCCATAATAGGGTGTGTATAGTTTTTGCATATTTCTTCAAGAGGCCTTTCAGCACAATGTCTTGATTATATCTTCAGCTTTTCATTGTGAAATCTGTTAAAGTAAGCTGCATAATCAAAAAGATCACAAAAGAATAAGTATAAACATAAGGTCAAAGAGTAACATATATTTTGCTTGGATTGCTTTAATCAGTCAATCCAAACTTGTCTGATTAAAGACTAATCTTTAATCTTACTGACTAAAGCTGTTTCTTAGGCTAGTGATATCTTTGAAAACATGTACAGGTAACTTCCATGTTTCAGATTTAAACAGAGAATTCTTAACATAATTAAAAATCTTACTAAAATTTCAATCTTTCCTACATTCAGAGGTTTTCCGTGATCAAAAGTAGTACTCCTTTGGTGACAGATTTGCACATACCATCTGACTCCCATATGGCTCAGCCCTACCTGACTGCTCGTTGCTACTGCCTGAAATATTGGTATAGCTTAGCTTAGCCTCTGTTAGCCTTTCTGGCTATTCTCTGATACTAAAATGAAGACATTTGCCTAATTCAGTAACAAGGTAGTGAGAACAGCTTGTTAGGTGCTGAGATACTGGACTTCAGTGTCTGCTCCTAAATACATCTCAACTGTCCTGTAAGTAGCTCAACAGTGGAGACTGTTGCTATGTTGTGAGTTGTCTAGCACTGGCCGTGTTGTATTTCACCCAAATAGTCTGTAGTAATCATGCCCGTTCCCCACAATATTGACTGCCCAGAGGAGAGTCTAGAAGCATTACTTATTACAGGAAATCCCTTTTGGGCCTAATCCTGCAGAGCCATCATCAGTAATGCTAAGGCATTACTTCAGTTATCCAAGTTCACTTAAACTGTTAGGCTGAAGTATGGTTTAATGTATTCTATCTAGTGCTTGTCACTTCCTTTTGTTTCCTTGTAAATTTATAGACAAGACAAAGTATTCTCACACCTGAAAAAAATGACTACTGCCTCTTTGGGTGGAGGCAGTCAACTTCTTTATCTGCATCTGGTTCAGTATGAGGTTCAGGCAGAGGCTGTTCAACATGGAAGGCAAAGCTTAATCATGCAGGAGAAGTCCTGCATGATTATTTGGAATAGGTACCTCAAAGCAAAATCTTCAGCAATGCTTTTTAGCACTAGATTGCTGGAAAGTCCACTGAGGCTGACATAGTGAACTGATGTATTCCTCATCCTACAAAGCTATCAACCTCTGTTTATGGAATGATAAATTCTGTGACTGGGAAATTGTTCACCCTTGGAATGGTTTTTTGGTTATGGAAGTCTGAGGTGCCTATACATTGATATTCCTGATGTATTGGTTCTGTGAATGGTAATATGAGCACAGCTAAATCTACCAGTGATCTGGAACTCTCCTGGTCTACCTTTCTTTTTGATGTTCATTTTGTCTTATGATCTTTGTTTTGCTGGGAAGTAATAGTAGATCAAAACTTGTCAAAACATTGTAGGTTCCTGCCCACTTTATTGGCTGGGAGTATTTAGGAAGTTTCTACAAAACATTGTCTTCTGTTTAAAAACAAAAAAATGCAGCTATTTTACTTGGAAAACAAACTCTTTAAATACATTGGGGAAATTTTCCCAGTTTGTTTTTGAAGTCCAGATGCACAATAAGCAGTATTGACTGAATTCATTATTTAGTGCTGGGTGAGAGGAGCCACGTAGGAAGCTAAGGAAGCTTAGTTTGTCTTTAGTGCCTGCGAAAGACGATTATGGCAAGCCTTAAACTTGATCAGAGGAGAACAGCTCCTGAATTTCTTAAATCTGATACTTTGCTTAGTAGGTATTTATGAAATTATATATTCTTGCTTTCTTGCTGTATTCTATCTGTATGGAACTTTTACAAATTTCTTTAACCTTGGTTAAAGTCAATGGTAGTTTTGAAGTCTTCTCTGCTAGTTTTGAGTCTTGCTTGGAATAGGTTGCTCAGGGAGATTGTGTCCTCTCCATCATTCTGCTAATGATCAGAACATTTTGAGCTTAAAACATAGCAAAGGAAAAGAAGGTAATGTTGTATGGTATACCTCTTGTAACAAAACTAGTGTTTGAGCAGAAAGTAAATGGTAAATCAGAAAAAATCAGTTTTTTGCTTTTTTGAATACACCTGCCTTTCTAGACTGTTTCTGGTTTGTAGCTGTAATGCTGCAATATGGTTCTTTCACTGCTATTGTAATATGAGGTGTAGTAAAGCCCACATTGAATCCTGTGGTGAACAGGAATATAAAGGACTGCTTGCCTTAGCTTTTATTTGTTCAGTGGTGACTTTGCATAAGCTTTCACTAACAAAAGAACGTTCAATTTAAATCTCTCGCAAAGTGATGCTTTCTGAAACTGCCCTCTTTTTTTAATTAAAGTACTAGAATACAGTGAAAAGCTGTAGGAGACTTTGTCAGACTGTTTCTTTCAGCCTTTTTTCCTGAGCTTGGCACAAAAACAATCTCATTAAGAATCTTTTGTGATAGTCAGTTCAGGTAATTCGTGTCAGAGTAACCCTTGAACTGTTTTATCTATGTAAGAAAACATGTTGCTGGTAGCAAAACTTGGTCTTCCACATTCAGCAATTGTGGTCCTGGCTAAAAAGAAATAGAAAAAGCTTGCTTTGTAAGTTGTTTCCTTGGTCCTGGCAGAACATCTTCTCTTCAGGTGTTGCAAGTGCTCAAGGGTCAGGTTTCATATCAGCTGCCCAGTAAGAATGCAGTATTTTAAGAATGTAGACTCTCAGCCGTGAAGCTGATTGTTTGGTAGTGTTTTGTAGCACTCATTGCAGAAGGAATATTACTTTATTCAAAGAGCCTCAACGGTTAAGGACAAATGTAAAAGCAAACCAAGTTCTTCTGGTTTTTTTTGCTTAAGAATATGTGCACAAATCAAGTTGAAAGCTGTTTTACTTTATTCCTTGCTCTGAGAAAATTTTGGATAGTAATCTGAGTTGTTGATACTTCTAGTGCAGCAGACTATAGACAGGACTGGAGTTTTATTGCACTTCATCCTATAAAGTGGTGCTTATACTGTGAGACTACTTTTCTTGAGCATCTTGCTTAATTTCTACCTGAAGGTGGCATTAAAGTGTAAAATTGCCTCTTATATACACAACTTATGCTATGCAAATGTATTTGACTAATCTCGTTTCTCACCTCTGCTGTCTCTCTCATTGCAGGTTTCTGAATGTGGCTGGCCAGCAAGACGAGCACCAAATCTTCAGAATCTTTATAGCATATGCAAGAACATGCATTTATGGCTGAAACAAGACCAGAAAAACGTTTGCATTGTGCACTGCCTTGTAAGAAATTGGTTTAAATCTGAAGTACTTTGCTCAATCTAGCTTTAAATTGTGAATAAGGATGCTAGTATTCACTCAGTTTGTGAATATTACTGGCTTTCTTTACTGTGAGGCCTGGGGGTGATTCCATCCTGCAATGTCTTGAGGAAAGTTATTTGCATACATCCTTAGGCAAATTAGTAGGATAATGTTTACTTGCATGTAGCATGGAAGGCAGTATATAGGAGGGATTAAGTCAGAGTAGCCTTTGGGAGAAAGAATCTGCTTTACTATTCAGTGTTTGCTCTATTTTTGTTCATGTTTTCTAAGTGACAGCTGGGTGTACACTGCATTTCCCATTACTGTCCATTTAGAATGTAATCTGTAACTGCAGAATTGCAGAAACTGACTATGAGACTCTTGGTGGAACTTTCTTTTGCTGGCAGCAGATTGCTGTGTAGCTTCCACTGTTCTCTAATGTATCATTAACCTTGATATAACCCAAAAAAGCGATAAAACTCTTGATAAAGAGCCACCTCATGTCAAACATGGGGGGCAAATGAATTTAAAGAATAGTTACTATGTTCAAGATTTGAAAATATGGGGTTACTGTTACATTTGTGTAAGAATTGCATGCAAAATTTTGACATTCTTATTTTCTTGTGCAGTAAAGAGAAACATGACAGTTGTTACAATGCTTATGATGCTGCTGGAAAGCATTCATAACCAGTCCTTTGATATGGTATAGTAATATATGTGGAATATCACTATCAGAGTCTAAAAGAGGATTTGCTCATCTGGCAAAGTGTACTTCCTTAAACAGAGTTTTGAAAGAAAAAAATCAGTTAATGCCAGCTCCTGAAAACCGATGAGATTTTCAGTGCTGCTGTGAGGCTAGGAATCTAATTCTATATTAAAGTGATACTTATAGTATCTCAGTATCACATGAGTGCTGGTCAAGTAGGTAAGAAGCACCTTTCCCTTGAAGTGTTTCCTTTAAGGTACCTAACTCATTCCTTTTCCTCAGGTGTGAGGTAAGCTTGTGTATATATATGGCTGCATGCCAGATGTGATGTGAAGAGCATATTCCGGAGCTACTAGAAATAAATGATAGCTGCAATATGTGTCTTGGATTCATCTAGCTGGAAGCTTTTGTAGATTTAAAAGCTAGGAAATCTGTGTTGAAAAGAATGCTTTATCTGATAGAGGTAGAATGCTTTTAGTCAATATGCTTTCTTGGATAACAAAACATGAGAGTTGCTTCTTGTAAAAGTGAAACTGCCTCTAGGTGGCTGGGATTCAGAACCAGGTAGGGCTTCCTGGTCTTCTGATCTTTACTGTAGAGGTTTGCAATAATGCAGTGAATTGTTAAATTTTTACATTGTAATTTGAGTGATCCAGGTGAGAACAAGCAGCTGAAAACAAGGTTTAAATGGCAGCTCCCCGCTTCAGCTACAGTTAAGTCTTTCTGGACTGGTGATGACTGAGATCTGTTTTTGACTGGTGTCCTGTTCTGTTTATACCGCAAGACTGTAGCACATATGCCGCAGGCTGGAGTAACTCCTGGACATCTGCAGTAACACTTTTCTCTGTAATTATTTGAGGCCATGAAGTGATGGTCATCCTTGAAAACTTGCACAACTTTAAGGTGTGAGTACAAGAACATCTTGGTGGAACTTAATGGCAGAGACACTTGCAACTGGATATGCTGCAGCTCTTTAAGTGTTCTTAAGTGTTCCTTCAGATAGCTGTATTTGACCTGTGTTTAAATGAACCAAGTTAAGATAATTATAGACACAATAGGAAAAGTTATGTTTAATTTGTTTTACGAAGGTTATTTCTTTTCAAAATAGTTTAGACACAAAACTCCTCTATCTACCTTTTTGAGGCTTTGGGACAAAACTTATGCTCAAAATGTAGCTTTTTCCAGTCATTGCTTTTTATTGCTGCCTTAATGATTGTTTATGCCTGAGGATTTTTTATTTTTGTAGCCGAGGTCCACCATCCTTGTAAAAACACACAAGGAAAAATTGAAATTCTTACTTTCTCATCTCTGTATGGGAGTGTTTCTTTTGCTCCCATTCTGCAACTTACCAAGCTTCTTTCTGAACTGCAATGTTCTGTCATCAGTTTTGTTTACTAATGAATAGGATATTCTTTATTTTGAATGATGCATTTCTGATTGTAAAGTGGTCTTTAAACTTGCAGAGTTGTCCTCTGACTTCATGCCACAGTTGCAAAGGGTTTGCTGTGACTTGCTTGCTGACCTCTTTATACAATGATTTTTCTACCCTCGGTGTGGTGCTGTAATTTGGAAGTGGCTTTAATGCAAGTGTACATAGGTCACTGCTTGTCATGCTGCTCAGTGTTGATTCATTCTTCCCTTGTATTCATTTATGTTTTGTCCTAAGTGTAGGTGTCTCAGGGTAGGGACCATGTTTTTGTTACATCTGTGTGAAATTTAACTGAAAGGCATGGGCCAGCCCATAGAATCATAGACTACTTTAGTGACTTCTGGAAATCATTGGGCTTGCTAGTTACGCCAGCATTAATACTGATTTGCTGAACTGCTCTTTAAAGATCTGGCTCTTATGGTGTGGGCAGACCTTTTCATTGGTCTAAGTAAAGTTAGAATAGAAGCCTGGCTTTGAAGGAAATGCCTGTTAAAACAAGTTGAGGAAAAGCATTTCCTTCTTCCCCACTTCCACACTCATATGCCAAATGGCTACAAAAAAATCTGTTTCAAGTTGCTAGCAAAAAAACTTGAGAGCTCCTGTTCTGTCAACCATTACTTCTTCTGAATCTTCAGTCTTTTGTAATGTAGGGATGAATTTGGGATGTGTGTAGCCATGGTCCCTGCAGAAAGAGGTTCAGTGTTTTAATTTCCTTCTCTTAGTTCCATGGCAAGCTATTAATCTCAGGCAGTTTTAGTCAGAAGGCTGAGTTTAGTGTGGCTTAGTTCTCCTGAATGTTAGGACTTCTCTTGTAGCAGAAGTCCATGGTTATCAGCCAAAAATAGCACTGAACTGGGGTTTCAGATAGCAGCCAGGAAACAAACTTAAAAATGGGTATTAGTAATAGTAAGGTAATAACCATCAACTGAAAATTTCAAACAGTGTTAAGCTAAAGCAATTATTCACATTTGAGCAAGCAGGTAATATGTAGTATCTTTTGTATTGTGTGGAAATCAAATGAAAACATTTCACATTCAGATACAAACATCAAATCTAATAATCACACTAGACCTTGGACTTCATTACATTAAATAAGGAGACAGCATGTTCTTCAGTAACTTCTGTAATGCTTTTTCCACTAGGTTTAATAACAAAGTTACAATTTTTTTTGTAGGATGGAAGAGCAGCGTCTGCTGTTGTAGTTTGTTCTTTTCTGTGTTTCTGTCGTCTCTTCACTACTGCTGAAGCTGCAGTTTATATGTTCAGTATGAAACGCTGTCCTCCTGGCATTTGGCCTTCTCATAAAAGGTACAGTATCAGTCTGTTTGTAGGGTGCTCTTGAAGCAAGTAGTTACGCAATAGTGAATATGCCAGTATTTTCACAGGATACTTTTTAGGAAGATGAATTATTTCAATAGTGTCTGTGTTCAAACAGCAAAATACTGGGACAAACAGGTGTATCATGGGTAGAGAAAGTAGTTCTGAGTTTTGTGTGAGCCCTTAAGTTACTCATCATGTTCTTACCGAAAGTGAGTCAAGTATGACCTATAGTGAAGAAATGTTAGGAATGAAAACAAGGGTATGCAGTGCTCTTGAATGCTCTTTTAAGTATAAAATCCTCTTCAATGTGTGTAAGACTTATTCCATGTTTACTAGTTTATTACAATAGGTTTTACTGTGTCAGAACACTGCAAGTTCTGTGGAAAGACCAATCATGATTTCTGTCAATCATTTCTGTTTAGGTAAGAATGCCTTCTGCTTTTTAAAGGAGTGCATGCAGAGGTGACTTTCATCTACTTTGACAAATGTTTTAAACTGATTATTTTATTTAATTTGATAGATTTTATAACAATAAAGTCTCAGTAGCAAGTGACACTGGTAGTAAGGGTGTTTTCTACAAAAAGGATTAGATTTAGAAAGGTGGGAAGTAAGGATTAGTTAAGTACAAATGACAGATTATGCTGTTGTACAGGTTTACTTTGGGTATATTTAATGGGTCCTCTACAACATAACTTATGTTAATGAGCATAAATTTAAAGCCTTTAGGAAGCTTTGAGTTACTGACTGCAGAACTGCTGTGCAACTTTGATCCATTATGTGTAAGATACAAAATAAATAGTTCTCCTAGTTCGGTGTTTTAGGGCCTTTGGA
>NW_008825499.1:539695-565048 GCF_000699105.1 Pygoscelis adeliae
TGTCTGGAGTTGTCTGGAAGATGGGACACAGGTGCACATGAGTTCATATGCAGTGCTGTATTCAATTTTCTGGGCAGTATATTTTTCTGTTGTGATGCAGCCATCAGGCTTTAGTACAGAAACTGTGTTGCTGTCCTTAACTTCAGAGGCTGGCTAGGGATCATAAATATTTTTCCATGTTTCTATTTCATTTTCCTTTTGTGAAATTCTGTCAGATTTGAAAATCTGCTTGCTGGAAGTGCTGTTAAGTGTTCCCAGTGTTTTATTGTTATCATTTGTCACTGCACAGTGGCTGGATATGAACAGAAGTAACTCACCTATGTGTTCACCCATTTTTAGAATTTGGTTCTCTGGCTAAATGAGTACCTTTTGGTTTTGGCAGATACATTGAATACATGTGTGACATGATGGCTGAAGAACCCATTATTCCTCACAGCAAGCCCATCCTTGTCAGATCAATTGTCATGACTCCAGTTCCTCTCTTCAGTAAGCAGCGTAATGGCTGCAGGCCTTTTTGTGAAGTTTATGTGGGAGATGAGAGAGTAACCACTACCTCCCAGGAATATGACAAAATGAAGTAAGTACAGGTTATGATTTGCTCTGAAACAGCACACGTTTTTCTAGACTTACTTAAATATGAAATCCTTACTGTGAGGAGAAAGCATGATTTTGCATGTGCCAGTTGACCAGAAAGCTGCTTTAATGTATGGAACAGTTCCTCTGTCTGCTTTTAGCTGATTTTGAAAGGCAGATCACGGGGAAGAGACAATGTGGTTATAATAGCAGCTTGGATCTGTTCCTGCAGAAAGTGGGGATGATGAGGGGGTGGCACAGTGGGCACTGGGAGGCACAGGTGAGCAAGACCCTCTTTCTTCTCACTCCATGTGGTGTAAACTAGGAAGATTGATCCTTGGTGTATGTACTGAACATCATGTCTTGGTCATGGAAACAATAAGGATCCCCCAGGTGTGGTAGCTGTAAGGGGAGTGCTTACTAGCCCCTGTACAGTTCTCGTGTCTGCTGTTGTAATACAGCACAGGAATTGCAACGGGTACTAGCAGTACAAGGTGTAGATGGTCACAGACAGAGGAGGGATGAGAGAATACCAAAGTGCTTCTAGCTTTCCTATAAATCGAAGCCCTGTAAGGAGTTTAATGAATTTGAAGAGAGCAGGAACAGAAACAACTGGGGGGTGTTAGAATAACATTTTCCCCTCTTATTCTCTACCGCTGTCCCTCAGTGGGAGTCCTAACATGTCACAGCTGTACAGCTACAGCTTCTCTCTGCACCTTTCTTTGGAACAGCTTTCTTCATAATATCCTGTCTCTTGCATTTCCCAGCAGCTCCTTGAAGACATGTTTCTCCAATATTTGATTTGAGAACTATGGGTCTAAATACGTCTTGCTCTGCTATAGGTGACTGTTAATCTTGTTATTTTTAGAGTAGCTTTTAAGTTTTGATCATTTAGAGTGAATTCCTTCTCTGTAATAAGAATTTGAAGCACGTTTTTATGGGCTGATATTGAACGCCTTGGAGAAACCAAACTAAACATAAGGTAATACACTTTTTTAAATGAAATTAACTGTGGTTATGTGTTTTCTTCAGGGAGTTTAAAATTGAAGATGGGAAAGCAGTAATTCCACTAGGTATAACAGTCCAAGGAGATGTTCTCATTGTCATCTATCATGCCAGGTCAACACTAGGAGGCCGACTACAAGCCAAGGTAATGATAAATTTAACAGCCTACATGGAGAACTTGCTTTTTCTTGTTGCAGTATTGTATCATACTTGTATTTGTGATGTCATTAAGTATGTGGCTTTATTTGCTATTCTTTGTTGAAAGAAATGTGTGAGGTTTTCATGTACTTGGTAATTCAGACTTCTCAAGCCTAATAAGTGTGTCCGTTCTTAGTGCTCTGCATGTAGATCATTTGGTAAGCATTTCTGGAAATTACTTTAGCAGTGGTAGTTATTATATTTGCATGGAAAGCCTCTAGCCAGTTTTTTGAAGCTGTTGTGGTTTAACCTCAGTTGGCAACTAAGCACCACGCAGCTGCTTGCTCACTCCCCCCTGCCCCCGGTGGGATGGGGGAGAGAACTGGAAGAGCACGAGTGAGAAACTTGTGGGTTGAGATAAGAACAGTTTAATAATTGAAATAAAATGATAATAATAATACACAAAGCAAGTGATGCACAGTACAATTGCTGACCGATGCCCAACCAGTCCCCGAGCAGCGGCCCCCCCGGCCAGCTTTCCCCAGTTTGTGTACTGAGCATGACGTCACATGGTATGGAATGTTTCTTTGGCCAGTTTGGGTCAGCTGTCCTGGCTGTGCCCCCTCCCAGCTTCTTGTGCCCCTCCAGCCTTCTCAGTCGGTAGAGCATGGGAAACTAAAAGTCCTTGGCTAGTGTAAGCACTACCTAGCAACAACATTGGTGCATTATCAACTTTGTTCTCATCCTAAATCCAAAACACAGCACTGCACCAGCTACTAGGAAGGAAATTAACTCTATCCCTGCCGAAACCAGGACAGAGACAGTGATTGTTATCTGTTAAGTTGCACAAGCCAGAACTTTTTAATTCTGTACATGCAAACTGCAATGAAAGGAAAAATACAAGGAAAAATACCACTCAGTAGAAAAATGGAATTCCAGGGACTGCCTGTACAAAACAGGCTAGAAAAATCCATGTGGTTTTGTACCCTATTTCTAGAGCCACACTGAGTTTTTATAGCCAATTTTCTTACTAGTCTTTGTTCTCCTGGAGAGAATGCATGTTTCTTTTTTAATTCAACTGGATGCAAATGTATTGCACAATCACAAAAAACTTGCTAATGAATCTTGTCTTGAAATTTCTAAAAAAGAAGCATTTTTTTTCCTCCAGATGAGTAACCCAAATTAAACTTGGAGATCCATGTGAAAGATAGGAAGGGGTAGTGCAAAGTTGAGGATAACTTGGAGCATTGTGAAAATTGATCCAGAGGTTCTTCAGACAGTTTCCATACATTTGGGGCAAACAAGCATATTCATACATATCTACTATTACTGAAATAAATGGTTTTCCCTATGTTTTTTTCTACTTTGTGTGTAGGAAGGTGAGTATCAAATCTTGTCATGTTGCAGAGGTTCAAGACTTTCTTAATGTCTGCATAGTGCTATGGGGCCAGATCTTCCAAAACATCCTAAAACTGAAAGCTCAGTGAAATGATTCTCTAATGCACAGATATAACTAGCATATGGTTCAAGGTCATCAGTGAAGAAGGCATACAACTGGGGAAAACTCGGCCAAGGTTAGCTTATACTCCTTCTGTAATCAGTTTCACTGATGATAGGTTTTCTTTGTGGTTTCTCTGGCATTTATCCACTAATTGAAAAAGATTAGAATTTTCTCATCCATCTGCTACAACACAGGATACATCAACAGTGTTTGATCATGGTTTGGAGCTTTGATTGAACAATACTCAATATGTCCTTAGTTTTACATACTCTAAATTGCCCCCTGAAGCTTTCTGCAGAACTCTCACGGAGATCACCACATTTCAATATTGCTGTTAAGTGCCTAGAGCTGGGCATTATGAATGTCTCCCACTTGCTCACAGTTAATTTGAGAGAGGATTTAGTTTATCTTCTAGGAAATGTCTTGCGTAGCAAGGGATTAAGAAAACTGGTTCAACAGGGAGTTCAGGCTTTCATATGTAGTTCAGGGTAGGGATGGATGGATCAGACAAACTCTTTCCACTATGTCCATGTCTCTCTTGTATTGAGGAGCCCAGCACTGGACACAGGACTTCAGGACCACAGCCTCACCAGTGCTGGACAGAGCGGAAAGATCACCTCTCTCAACCTGCTAGCAGTGCTTTGCTTGTTACTTGACTTCTGGTTATGATGTTCAATAAATGCTCATTTACGAGGAAAGCTTTCATCATTCAACTTTACTATATCATATTTACTGGACTATTACTGTATGACTTGCTTTGTAAGGACTGGCAAGACTATTCCACGTGTGTTCTAACTAAAGCCAGGGAACAAATACATTGTGGATTTAACAGTTTGCTGTAATTTGGATTTGTGCAAGACCAGGAGCTACATGAACCTTCTGTAGCAGCATTTTCTGGATTCTCACATGCTGATCAGGCATGGGAAAGTAGTTTTTCTGTCAGCAGAAGAAAGAGTTGGGGAAGTTGAACGGTTATAACGAATCAGTTTGGAAAAGCTGTATATTTCTGTCTGGGATGAATGATTGACTTCAGAAGTTGTACAGGAAAAATAACTCTTTGCATGTCTTATGAAGTGTCCTTTTAAGTGTGCTACCTTTAAAATTGTTCTGAACTGACTTCTTTATGACGTGTGTTTCTTGATTAGTGTATTGCACAAGTAGTTTTTCTGAGTATGTTATTCAGAAAAGTAATAAGGGTCATGCAGTTTCAGCCTCTAGAACAGCGTCTGGAAATATTTAACAGACTTTGATAGTCTGTGCTTAGTGTTGAGAGGTGTCTGGTTCAAGGTCCTTTGTTTCTGGTAGTAATAGATTTATCTACGTTCTGTCTTAAACTGCATTTAAATCTCTCAAGATAAAGTATACATGGAATTAACTGAAATTAAACACTTTAAAATACTGTAATACTGAAAATAGTTTGTATTATGTTAAAGACAGAACACTACACACTGTTCATGTGGATTTATGCAGTTTCCCTGTATTTCATTTCAACAGATGGCTTCAATGAAGATGTTTCAGATTCAGTTCCACACAGGTTTTGTGCCCCGAAATGCCACCACAGTGAAATTTGCCAAGTATGTTGACACCCTTTTGTAGGAGACTGTAAGAAGTTTTCTTTGAAACTGTTTAACCTGCTAAGCCAACATATGGCAAGGGGAGGAAATAAATTCAGTGTAGGAAGTAGATGATTTTGATTGCAATAAGAAGATTCTTTTGCTTTCTCACCTCAAGGAAACAGAAGGTTTTGTTCATGATGCAAAAAAAATTTCTCTACCAAAATACTACCTGTTTAAAATATATGGAAAAAGTAAACAAATACAGCATGCTTAAACCTTAAATTAATTGCTTAAAGTTCTGTCTTGGACTGCAGTGAATTTAATCTAGTTAGCCATCAGTATCAAGAATCTACTTGTATGCATCTTTGCAGGTATGATCTGGATGCCTGTGACATACAAGAAAAATATCCTGATTTATTTCAAGTCAATCTGGAAGTAGAGGTGGAGCCCAGAGATAGACCTAGCTGTGAACAGCCACCGTGGGATAACATGAATATAAAGGGACTGAATCCCAAGATCCTTTTCTCCACCCGAGAGGAACAACAAGAGATTTTATCAAAATTTGGTAATGAATCTCTTGAAAAACTAGAGAACATAACAAAGTTTTTCTAATGTTCTTAGTGTTTGAGGCTTTTGTTTGATTTCTGACATTCCTTTAAGTGAAAGAAATTTAAAAGGTGTCTTTTTGTAAATATCACTTAAACTTGCATTGTATGAAGGAGTATAAATTATCCTCCAATAATGGATTATAATTATCCTTGTCTTAGCTCTGATGTCATTACATTTGCTTGCTTTAAAGCTATGAATATGCTGTTTGCAGGGATTTTAGCAAATGGAATTGTGACAGCCAGGATTTGTAGGCAAAATGTCTTGAAAGAACTATATTTGGCTAAACTGGCATCTTTATCATTTCACTTAAAATCGTCTGAGCATTCCTCACAAGTGGTCTTAACTAAAACTGTTTTTATTGAGGTCCTTCTTATGCATAGCCAAGTAATGTTGTAATTCAATTTCTCAACTTTTCCTAATTTGGTCCAGCAGATGTTTAATTTTTTTAATACCACATATTCTGTGCTTCATCTGTAGATGCCTGCATTAATTCCAGTTAATGCTGTTCAGTATCTTTCTTCTTCTCCTGGTGTTGGTAATTAGCTTTGACATTTTCATTAAGGCTCTTAAGCCTCCTCTGTGCTTCCAGGATAAAAAGCATAATGGAGATTATTGTGGTGATTTTGGTACACCATGTGAGATCTTACTCTCTACTCTTAATATGGTACATCTTACATTTCCTTTGATACAAGGCAGTTGCTGTTGTCTTACTTTTTTTTAGCAGGCTATGTTTGGTTTGTATTATGATTTAGGTCATTTTCTATTTAACTTAGTTTATATAGATTTTAAAGGTCCTACCGTGAACACAACTCTCAGCTCACTAAAGTTAAGGTGTTTCATTTATTATGAGGATCTGTAAAAATTACTCTTATTTTTTTAAGTCACTTTCATTTTCTGATTGATAAGTGAAATGTAAGGGTTTCAAATTCCATTGAAAATATTTCTTAAAACTGGTGGGAAGGGAATAGGACAAGAGCAAGTGCTGTGAACTGGTTTTATAAAACTTGCCTTTTAAAATTGAAATTTAATTTATATTAAAATTTATATTAAATCAATAAAATTTATATTAATACAATTTATATTATAGTAAAATAAAATACAATTAAATTAAAAATAATTAAATTTAATTAAAATTGAATTTGCACTACTTCATTAATCATGATCTTTCATGTATGTTTTCTGAGACAGATGCTGAAAAAAATAGTCTATGTAAGCTGCAGATGAGTATGTGGAAGGAGGGTGGAAAAAGTACTGTACCAGTTTGGTATTTAGATTTAGAGAAATATCTTTCTCCCAGGCATTCATCCCATTCTTTTCCAACAGTGGATGAACACTTACTAATTTAGGGAGTCTTCCTACTTGCCTTGAGGAAACCTCCTTTTTGGGAGATGAGATAGCAGCAGGTAACTCAGCCCAACTCAGTCTTACACAAGAGTGGCTTAAGATCTGATCTCAGTAAAATAAGAAATGTAAGGAGTATTTAATCGCAGCACACAGTGTATTGTTTAACTCCTTTGATATGTTTGTTAACAACTCCATGTTCTTCTCTGGCTTTATACTCTGGGTTTCTTCTATAGCTGCATTTGCTCTTTTCCGATGTTCTGTTCCTTATTGCAGATGTTGTTCATAGCTGTTGCCTATTTTAGGGGATGGTTGGTACAAGTGAGGTGTTAATTCCATGTTCCTACAAATATAAATAGAATGCTTGAGAGTTTTGCTATGAGTCTGATATAATTTAATGTTATAGTTGAACATAGGGTCTTTCCAGCCTTGGCAGTTGAAACAGTTAATAATGCTAATTTCAAATGGGGGCGGGGACAGGAATTTGCCTTTGCAGAGTAATAGATCCTTTGAGACAGTTGTCTTGCTATAGCAGTCAGTCTGCAAGTCAAATACCAGCTTCTATGACCAGGATTGAGTTTTAGAAGTTACTCTTTAAGGGTTCTGGCTTAAAATCTATCTTATAGGGAAACCAGAGTTGCCTAGACAACCAGGTTCAACTGCACAATATGAAGCAGAAGCATCCCAGCTGGAGCAGTCTTCAGAAAGTGCACCTACTGAGACAGAATCCCCACAAAGCAGTAGTACTGATGCAAATAATTTCTTTCATTCTCTGGACTGGAAAGGTACAGGTTTTCCTCTGAAGAAACTATTTTGTTGTATGTTTGTTGTCTTGTACACCTTCCAACGAGTGCTTAAGCCTTCTTATGCAGCAAAAGTCACTGTTTCACCAGACAATGAGAAAAAGCTATTTGAAGAGTGAGCTCTGCATGTTAACAAGTGGTCAGTCCGCTTGATTTGGATAAACACCAAGTAATGGGTTTTGGTATTGTGTGTAACTTAAATGCTGAGCTAAGTTTTTCTTTTTCTGCAAAAATCTTAATCTTAAAGGTCTGCAGGGAAGCCTTTGCATTCCCACAGCCCCACTTAGGCTGGCTGAGGAACAGAGGAAACAAAGTAGACTAGCCAGTGGGGTCCAGATCAGTATGTACGGGCTGAGAAAATGTAACTTTATAGTGCATGTGTAAGTCCTTTTTCTGGGTTCTGCTTTGTTGGCAAAAATGTTGGTAACTGCTTATGCTGTCATTGAGTGGAGCAGCAGTTACTGAGTGATCTTCTAAGCCATAAGTGGTACGATGTCCTGAGGTGAATGTACAAGTCAGTCACATTTTGAAAAAATTCATAATACCTGCCCTTGCAGAGTGTCAAGCATGGTAGTGAGCTGCCCTTTTGCCTGCCCTGTACAAAGAGGTAGTAGGCAACAGTTAGTTCTTTTTTCATCAATTCTTTTGTGAGCTTTGATTTAATTAAGGATTGATTTCCTATTATCTCACCATATAAGTCTGTCTTATCCTAGTTGGCAGAAGAATCCTGGTAATCTAAAGCCGTTATTTCTTTTTATTCAAGAAGGAAAAAGTCTGGAAAGTGGAATAGAGGACGGTTCATCTAAAAATGTTCGTGTCCAACTATCTGATGACAGGGAGGAGAGTGATCCTTCAGATGAGGAATTCCCTACGTTTCCAGGTGAAGAAAGTGCAGTAATTGTTGATGAAAAAGACTCTATTACTCCAGAAGGAGAGCTGCTTTTTGAAGCCAATTTTGAAGCTCCATCTGCACCGTTACAAAAGCCTCTTCCTGAAGAGAATGTAGACTTACTGGGACTAGACTCTGATATTTCACCAGAACAGAAACAACCTATCTCAGAAGTAAACTCTTCATCAAGTAATGCGGACTTGTTGAACAATCTGTTTGTGGGTAATGCATCACAGATTTCAGAAGAGCCCACTGGTGATCTTCTTGGACAAGGAACAGATTTCTTTTTCAGCAGTCAGTCTCAGTGTCCATCTGCTACTCAGGGTATGTCTTCAGGTATGTAAATTTAACATCAGAACTCTTTGGCTGGCCAACAGATAAAAACTGCTGCTTGCATTGCACTTAGAAAAATGAGTACCATGTTTTGATCTGTGCACTGAAGATGTTGGTCTATAGCAAGAACCTGTATAGAACAGGTGTTTTCACTGCATGAAGGAGACAAAATGCTGTATATTATCCAGGTATTTTGTTACCTGTCAATATCCTATTAGCTTTAAACCATGTAAACAGAAAAGTATCAAATTTTGAATTTAAAGGAAGTCCAGTATTCTTAAAGAATCCATGGCTTTCCCATACAGATGTTACATGCTAGATCTTTTTCTAAATCCATGTGTAAATAACTTCTCTTGCTAAGGCATAGAATTGTAGTAACTTACTGCTTTCTTGCACATTACATAAAGCAATAGCATTAGATGTGGTACAGAGCTGTGCTGCTTAGGTCAAATGTCTGTGTGGGATTTTTGAGTGTTAATCATGTAAGACTGCTAGGCAACTGAAAATCCTGTAGATTACTGTTTAAACCAGTAGGATAAAAGGTGTTTTTACTGATGATGTTGGCAGGTCTGTATCCTGCAAGATACTGTTACACACTGCTACCTACCTATTTGGTGTTTAAAACTAGGTGTTTTAGTTTAGAGGTTGTGTTCCTCTTACCAATGCATAGTTAGCTCTTTGTCACATGACTAAACTTTTCAGAATAGCAGTTCTCTGCCTGAAGTTACAGTAAGATTTTTGGGAATATTAGTCAAATAATCTGGGAAACTGTTACAAGGTTTAGCTTATCAGCACAAAGGTAATTCACTTGGACTAAAAATTTTAATCTACATACAGCTGCAAAGTGTTCTTGTAGAGCATTTAGGTGATTTCAAGTATTTATTTCTTTTGAAGCAGTTCAGTATTGGACTTTCTTACTGTGGTCAATGAGGAATCACTTAATTTACCTTCTTTACATAGGCAGAAGTCTATAAAAGAGAAGCTTTACTTTATCTTTCTTTAACTATGCCTTTCTTATATCTACTCCATAAAACACCTGAGCAGTAGTCATGTATGTATCTCATTCTACCTTTGAATCGGATAAGAGAAAGATAATTGCAGAAGTGAGAATATTTGGCCACTGTTGTGCTTCAGTTTGTACGTCAAACTTGTACTTAGTTTTTGTGTATGTGTGATGCTATAGTAAGATAGCTTTATGACAATCCAGGGTTTGTCTTTTGGTGTTACTGAGTCCTGTACAATGTGTTCATCACCTCAGGATGTGCTAGGGCACTATGGCAGGATTATTCCTTCTCTTCAGCTTCTGAGTGAATCTGGCAGGAGTCCCTGGGCTCTTGAGGATTTTGACCCTAGAGGGCAGCAGAAACCGGAAGATCTTGAGCCATCATTCCAGCTGGCTGTCACATGTTACCCCATGCTGACTATAAATACTCTTCCAGTTTTTTTCTTCGTTGTGATCACTAGAGACCTGTTGAAAGCCTTGCTTCTGTTGGTTTTCATTCTTGAGTTGGCATGCTTTCTGCCCCAGATTCACCAATGCCTTCAAGTCAAAGTGGTAGTATGAAAGTTTTACTTGATATTCTTTTTAGTAGTTTAATAGTGTTTTGTTTAAATTCTTTGGAGGTTTGGCATTATAGAGCATTTAACAAATGTAATTCTTCTGTTTGTATGCAGATGATCAGTCAAATTTAATGTCTTACATGAATGAAATTAATAATGTTATTGAATGTATACAGCCTGGCTAAGGATTTGTGTTTGAAGACATAGCTGTTCATATTGTGAAATACTTTTTGTACCAAGATGAAAGTATAGATGTCTAGAGGAAGGGACAGATGGTGACTCTTTGCCATGAAAAATTCTCAGAAGGCTGCTGCACTTACCAACATGAACTCCGCTTTTTGTCTGTGCCCCCAGAGGAGTAAGGCTTTTTCAACTTTGTTTATTCTAAAATTTGTCATAAGATAATTTTGTTTTCTGCTTCTTTTTTAGCTGATCCTTTTGACCCATTCACAATGTCATCAAGTTCAGAGAATCAAGCCCTGCCTGGTCCAGACCTCTTTGGGGACTTTCTTAATCCAAGCTCAACATCTACAGCTAGTACATTTCCTTCCACACACAGTTCACTTCCGCCTTCTTCCAGCTCAGATTTCTTAAATTTAGGTAAGTGTGCTTCTGGTGTTTTGTTTCTTAACAGTTTCTGCTGCTCTGTGCATTTGTCTTTCAGCTTAGTCAAGGTGGATTAGTGTCTTAATAGATCCACTTGTTGTGACTGCTGTTTTAATTAGTTCTGGGAATGCAGATGTAAATGCACCAAGTAGCAAGGGTTTCCTGTATAATGTCATGCTAATATTTATGATGTGAGAGGATTTCTAGCATTGCTAACCTTCTGTTAGGAGCTGGAGTTTCCTCTGAGAGCTCTTAGAACTGAGGGTACACAGACACCTGTGATCTTACTTTCTAGATGGCAGAATGCTATTTTGATTGTATTCAGATTTTAAAGATTTTCTGGAAGCCTTGGAAAAGAAATGAACAAGTCGAATTATAGTACAGCCAGTTCTTAAAATGCAAGCTGAGGCTAGCTTGGACCTTCTTGACCTGATTGCATTCTGGTAATATACTTATGGAGACATTATGTAAGACTCTAATCGTATTTGTTTCACTTAATTTCTCTGTATTCTTGGTGAAGCCTTTTCCTCATGTATTATTTTAAAATCTATTAGTCTTTAAACAAAAAGCTTTGATATGTTCGGTCTTCGTGTATCTCCATCCTAGGCACGTTATTTCCAAAGTGTTACTAAACAGAGCTTCTAAACATGCTCATTCTTTAAAGAGAAACGTACCCTTGCAAAAATGGTGGAGTCGCAGAGCCAGAAGTGTTGCTTTTTAAATCTGATTTTCAAAGAAAAGCGTGGGTCCTCTCCATAGGTATGAGAGTTGTGGTCAGTCTGTAACAGCTCTTCTCTGCTGCTCCTTCATCCTCACACTGTTCCCCTGCTCCTGCGTGTGTCCTTCCCATGGGAATACAGTCTTTCAAGAACATGGGTCTCTGTAGGGTACAGTCCTTCAGGAACAGACTGCTCCAGTGTGGGTCCCCATGGGCTGCAGCTCCTGCCAGGAGCTGGCTGCTGTGTGGGCTGCAGCTTCCTCCAGGGCATGTCTACCTGCGCGGGTCCTCCGCAGGCTGCAGTGTGGATATTTGCTCCACTGTGGTATTCTCCATGGGCTGCAGTGGAATTTCTGCTCTGGCACCTGGAGCACCTCCTCCCCCTCCTTCTCCACTGACCTTGGTGTCTGCAGGGCTGTTTCTCTCATACTTTTCTCACTCTCACAGCTGCTGTGCAGTGTTTTTTACCCTTTCTTACATATGTCTTCCCAGAGGTGCCACCATCTTGGCTGAGCAGCTCAGCTGTGCCCTGTGGTGGGTCAGTTGGAGCTGGCTGTGTCCAGCACAGAGTAGCCCAGGCCTCTCCTCACAGAAGGCCACCCCTGCAGATCCTCACTTATAAATTGGAGGCAGTTGGGAATGGTGGTATCACATTCCTCTCCCTGAATCCAGGAGCGTTTTCTTCCGAGAGCTTACTGCATGTGGTTTTGAGTTGCCCCTCCTTGTTGGACAGTTGGTCTAGTTGACCCTGCCTCTGGGTGATGCAGTTGGAGTATAAGCTGCAGAGAAACTGGATAAAAAAAGATGCACTATTTGCCTGTCTGAGAGGAGGGCTTCCTCCTTGAAATAAAAGGCTAGCCAGCTGATTGCCCTCTCTACCCTGTATTTAGGTGTTACATTCCAGCTGTGGTTGATTCTGCTGAGATCATCCCACTTGCTGCTTTCTTTGCAACATTTTTGTTCAGTCCTATAGATACAGTAACAGCTGTATGTTTTAATTATATACTTGTATAGTTGCCAGTCCTATGCCACTTTTAGTTATGACACTATTGTCACTGCATGAGGTTACCAAACAGATGATGACTTTTTTCTGTTCAGTAGAAGGTTTGATCGATAGTGATCTGTGGAGCATCATCTCAGCCAAAATCTATCTCGCTCCAGAGGCAGGGACCTCTGGAGATTGTTTAGTTGACCTGCTCAAAGAAGGGTGAAGTAGAGCAGGCTGCTCAGGACCATGTCCTTGCTGATTTCTTACTATTTCTGAGGATGCAGACTCTACAACCTCTATAGGCAACCTGTGCCAGTGTTTGACTACTCTTACAGAAAAAATTCTTCTGTTTAAGTGGAGTTTCCTGTGTTTCAGTTTGTGCTCACTGCCTCTTGTCCTTCCACTGGGCAGCACTGAGAAGAGTCTGGCTCAGACTTGCTTATTTCTTCCCATTAAGTATTTATACACATTGATAAGATTGCCCACCCCCGGTGCTTCTCTTCTCCAGGTTGAAGAATACCAGCAGCCTCAGCCTGTCCTTATATCAGAGGTGCTCCAATCCTTACATGACAGAGAACACTTTTATGTACTAAATTTAAGTTGGAAAAATACATAAATGTGAATTTCTGCTCTCTAAATGTTTACCTGCAACCTCAAGGAGACCACCATCAATGTTCAGCTGTTAGTATACATTTGAGCAAGTACAGAAGAAAAAGAAAAAATTGACATCTGATTCATTGCTTATTGTGTTATGCTTATTCTTTCTGATTTTGGTTGATAACTTGCACCCTGGTAAATGCATTAGTGTACCTGCTATTTTAATGTGATTTCTGGAGCTTTCTGTCAACATAGGGAAAAGGTACTTAAAATGTACCCATCTTCTTCTCTTCAGTCAACTGTTATACAGTGATTTCCCAATATTTCTCTGTTGCTATGCAGGCTTTAAAAACTCCATGGAAGTGGAGGAATTGAGATAACATTTCATGCTCCTTTAAGTTTACCTTTCAAATGACAGCTTTTCTATGTGTTTAGCTGAAATGAAGTATGTATTTGAGCCTTTAGCATTCCATCCAGTCACAGGTATCAATTTTAGCAAGGAAGTTGAATGAGTGAGGGTGAGTGAAAGGGCATGATAACTAGTAACTGGAGAAGAAAGGGCAAATGAGTGTGTTCCCAAATGACATATTTGGAAGAACTGTGTTGAGAGAGCAGAAGAAGGTGCAAACATGTAGTCATTAAAGTGAGAAACAATTTTAAACTCACTAAAAATAAATTAGTAGTAATGTTAGCATTCATTCAAAATAAGCTGCAGCAATGAGATATGGTTAATCTACTGTTGGAGCAGTAATAAGTGTCTAGAATTAAATTTTAGTGATGGATAAGCTTTCTTTGGTAGTAAACAATTACTAAGCCTCTATAGATACCAGGAGAAAAGCTGCTTCAGTGAACACAAGTTCAAGAATTAGAATTTTAGGTTTATTTCTCAATGTGGCTTGAAATCTAATATTATAGGAGTTTTAAAATGTAATTTCAATGTGTAGGAAAGGTAGTTCTTCAACAATATCTGGTCTGTTAAGGCATTCTGTCCTGTAATATGAAAATGTTGAACAGTTGCTGCTAAAATGGCAGTGTATTAACAGGGTAACTTAATTTTCTGTGAAAAGCTGTAGTAATTCAGCGGAGAAGCTAGTAGATGGGATGACTGTTCACTTCAGAATTGATAACCTGCTCTAAAGTGGCCACACTTGCAAAAACAAGCTATTGTCAGTAGCTGGAGGAGTATCCATTTTTCCTTAGTAGGTATCTGTTTAGTGAGCATTCTTGAGAACAGAATTGGTTTGTTTGGATATGCAAGTAGCAGGTCATCTCTAACACAAGTCGAAATACAGGAATGTATTTCCCTCTTCGAGAATGAACTGATCTGATCAAAAGATAGCAAGAGATGTGGAAGGTGATCCAAAGAAACATGAGTAACCAGTGTCATCTTCTCCTGAGTAGAAGTTAGTTTCTGTGATGACTGTGTTCTCAGTCAGGCTTTAGACAAGGTTAAAAAAAAACTTGCATGGTACTAAACCAGCCTCTCGGTTCACAGAAAATCCTGTTGTCCTCTGATTAAAGGATTTCCTGTAGAGATGACAAGTTAAATAAAGAAAACCTAATGTGAAGTCGTGTGTAGGATATAGTAAAATGCAGGTCTCTTATTTTGGGAAGCTGGAAAGTGTGATCTGATTACCACCAACTTATTCTTACATCTTACCTTGGTTTGAGCAGTGTTAGTGAAGAACTATGTCCTGACCTCCAGTGTTTTACTGTTGTATGGCTAAGGTTTATAAATATGTGCATTAGAGAAGAACTTAAGGGACAAGCAGGTGTGGATTTGGTTGTCCATGATCTCAATTGCTTCAACTTCTGGAATATTTAGCTGTTCTTCATATTTCACCCTTTCTTTAGATATTCTGCTTCTTTACCTTAATGTGTCTGTATGAACTCCAGTGTGCCAGGTTACAAAAATAAGGGATTCAGCGTGTGGTCTCATCATACCTCTTCAGAATATGTAGAAGTCAGGGTATCATGTTGGTAATGCCATTTCTTGATGTTAAAGTCTATTGAAATGCCCAGGTTGTACAACTAAAAAGAATATAGTATAAGAATAAACAGTTCCAGGAGGTGATTAATCTTATCTGTTCAATATATTGCACATTGTACTCCATTGTTTCAGATTTTTCTGATAAAAGTGTAGTGGCTGTATGTGAGCTTGTACTATTCATAGTGAATTTACTGCTATACATAGCAGTAGGCTACTCCCTGCTTTGTTCAGAGTGGGGGAGGTGATGAACTTGACTGCTCTTAAACCAGCAGTTATAAATCACCTGATTCCCATAGTGTGTTCTCAATCTTTCAAATGCATTCAGCTGTAGTTTACTTTATTCTTATTTCTCTCAACTTGGTTTTATCACAGGAAGAGTGTTAATTCTGTAAGTGGTTGTAAATTTCCTCATGCCCCTGTAAAAAAAACTGGTAATAGCAGAGATCATAAGCCAAAAATATTTCTAGGTTAAAACTCAATATTAATATTAATTCAAGGCCCACTTAACATTTGGGATTGGTATATGGTACAGCAAATGTCTAAACTGATGAATAGACACTTTTGGATACTTCGACGTTCATAGTCAGTGACACTGCTGTGTAGCAGATAGCTGGGGTCCTGAGTACTGAGGCAAATACATACTGTTTCTCCCATGGTTTCAGAGGCAGGGAGATGAGGCTTAAGTCTGGAGAAGGCTGAAAATTGTACTATACTTTCAGAAGACTTTGGCGGCCACTTTGTGCATTTTATTCCGATGTTTTCCTTCACGTGCAGCAGAGATGACTGCTGTAATACAGGCTCTTGGCAGACATTTGTTGCAGAGTATTTGATGTGCTCTCTTTGCAACTGTAAGATCTAAATATAAATAGAGTTAGTGGATTGAGGGCAGTGGAGGGGATTTTTAATTTGCTTCAAATTATTTCGTCAAATAAGATAAAATAGCTTGTGTGATTGGTTATCAATATTCAGAATGTGAAGTTGAGAAGCTGAGAGAAGTGAAAAGCCGTGATGTAGTAGTCAAAACATCCAAAGCATCAAAATGTCACTATTTTTTTAAGAATGGCTGGGTTAGCTTTCCAAACTTTAGGTCTTTGAAATGTCTTAGAGCACCACCAAACATACTGGGTTTGCTGAAATATCACCTCTCCCTGTAGCACTGACTGTTTTCATAGCATTGAAGGGGTAGTAACATTCAAAAGCTGTCCTGCTTTGCTGTGAGTCTCTGCAAGCTGTGCTGAAAGGGAATGCTCAGAGGTGGCATGCAGCTTTGAGTGTTCCTTACCTAGGACCTCTCATTCTAAGAATGGCCCACCTCATACTGTGTGTGAGTGAGAAAGGGGGAATCATTTGTATGTGTCAGGGATGGCAGTTATAACCATGTGTTGGATGGGACACTTTCTAGAAGTTAGTGGAAGCACCCTTGCATCCTTTTGAATGTGACTGTTTCGTTGTCTGTTTTCAGTTGGTATGGTGGTTTTGCTTTGCGCATAGAAAAGCAGCTGTTATGCATGGAGCTAGTGATTCTCAATCTGTTCCTAGAAGAGATCTTGTATCCTGCTGTTTAATGGCATGCATTCATTCATGTGTTGAACCTAAAAGGGCTATTAGTTTGTCAAGAGCTCCCTTTGTCACATGAGGCCTGGGGTAGGTCAACTTGCAGTTTGAAGTGACCTGGCTCCACCTGTGTAGCACCCAGACTGCTGAGTGATATGGAGCACCATTTCATGAAGCAGTGCTGCTTTCTGGTTACCTGCTGTGTTGTCAGGAACAGCAGTGTGCCCTGAAGCCATCCCTTAGCTAGTCGTTTTGCCCAGGAGACCTAAGCTGTTAAATTCATAGCATTGCCTGTGCATGAAAATACCTTCTCTATGAAGTGCATGGGATGTTTCAAATACATATGAAGGAATTCCAGTGGTAAAACCCTTCTGAGTCCTGTTTAAGACTGCATGACTGTGTTGTGGAGAAGTTTAAGCAAGCCATGTAGTTGGCCATTGTAGCTGACAATGTGGTACACAGTTCTACTGGTATTGGCAAAATATCCATTATTGTGATGGTTTTCTTAAAAGAATAATCAAAAGGGGTTTTTTTCTCCTGTAGGGAATTTGACACCAGAGCCACCTAAAATACCATCTTCTACAAGCCACCCAGATCTCTTAGGTGGATGGGATTCTTGGGCAGATTCCTCAGCAACCAGCAATGTAGCGTCACCACAATTGAAGCCTCTTTTTGAAGGTATGAAACGAAATTCTTGCGTTAGAGGGAATAAGAAATACTCCAGACTTGGTCAGTTTAATCACCTGAGACTGGTGAACATGTCTTCATGCCTTTTTGCTTTGTTGCTTAAAGGACACCATGCTCTTGTGCTTAAATGCCCCTTTAGTAAGGCACTTGTGTAGTTCTTCAGAGTAAGTTCAAGGCAGAGGAAGCAAATAGTTTCAGTTGTCTATAGTAATGGTGATTCTTGTCATGGTAAAAGATGTCATGGAGCAGAATGCTGGGGAGGTTTACATGAGGTGTTGTGGAAATAGTACTTTTGTTCGTTCTCTCAATTTCCAAATTCACCAAGTACTTGATAGGCTTTCTTATTATACAGGTCAAGCTTTTACCACAGGGAGCCAGTCCAGTGTGTCTTCAGGCCTGTCTTTCAGCCAGGCTAAATCTCAGAACTTTGATCCTTTTGCTGATCTTGCCAGTCTTGGATCTGGTCTTCCAGGTAAGATCTTACTTTTAAGAGACTATACTTAATGCCTTTACGGTTTGATTTGCTTCTTGTACCAATAAATGTAACTGATAGCTTATATAAAGGAAAGTGTTTCCTTTTAATTGTTAACAACCAGCTTGAAGCAGTTGCTGAAAGCAGACAAGTAACAAGAAAAGATCGAATCTTTACAGAGATTGTGTGAAACATCTAGAATAATATTTCAGAAGATAAATCATAGCTGTGGTTAGAAACAGTATAAATACTTAATGCTACAGAATCTAGTTGAGGAGGTAAGAGAAACCAGGGGTCGCTGATTCAGTAACTGAGCATGAAGTTTCTTATCTAGCATTCATTGATACTGTGCTGTGAAGGATATAAAATGAAAGCTGTATTAAATTCTTTGCTAGGTCCAAAGTGACAGTTGCTTTCCTTTGAATTCAGTACTTTTCTTTGAATTCAATAGGCCTTCATAGCTCTGCTACTCCAATCTGTCATGTTTGTAAGATAAGCACAAATCAGGCCCGTACTTGTGCCCCAGTGTCCTGGTCTCGGCTGGGATAGAGTTAATTTTCTTCCCAGTAGCTGGTATTGTGCTGTGTATTGGATTTAGAATGAGAATAACGATGATAACACACTGATGTTTTAGTCGTTGCTAAGTAGTGCTTACACTAGTCAAGGACTTTTCAGCTTCTCATGCCCTGCCAGCGAGAAGCTGGGAGGGGGCACAGCCAGGACAGCTGACACAAACTGGCCAAAGAGGTATTCCAGACCATATGATGTCATGCTCAGTATATAAATGGGGTGGGGGGGTGGTTGGCCCCGGGGTGGCGACTGCTGCTTGGGGAGTGGCTGGGCATCAGTCGGTGGGTGGTGAGCAATTGCATTGTTCATCACTTATTTTGTATATTCTATTAATTATTGTTGTTATTATTATTGTTTTCCCTCCCTTTTCTGTCCTATTAAACTGTCTTTATCTCAACCCATGAATTTTACTTTTTTTTCTGATTTAAATGTTAAATGTGACTAGCTGCCAAGAGTCCAAGGAGCAATTTGGAGCAGCCTATAGTTGCCAAGTTGCTAAATTGCAGAAATGTGCTTTTCCCTTAGCTTGGAGCTGACAGAGGTGTTATCGTGTTGCCTTGGCAGTTAGCATTGTGTATTGAATTGAGTATCCTCTTGGTAGAATTATCTTATATAAACACAAGGTAACATACAGTGTTTGGCTTCTTTGTTGCCTGTGCGTAATTACTTGCAAAATTCTGGTGTTGAAGCCATACCAATAAGGCTGCTCTGCAGTCAACAATTCATAAAAATTCTCTAGTTTAATAATTCAGGTTAAGATGGACTTGTTAAATCTATAGATAGTGACAGTAAAAAATCAATTTATCTTATTTATCTTTGACCTGGAGATGCAGGTATAGCACACACTGAACCAGTGGAAGAAATTGTACTGATTTTAGCAGGATTTAGGTCAATTCATTAGTCTTTCAGTTAACCTTCAATAGGAAGAATGACTGCATTAAAAAGTAGCCAGATGTCACTGTGCTAGTTAACCTTCTCATGCTTGAGCTGAATTTTCAGGGAGTTATAAGAACTGGAGTTCAGACTCGGTGTTGTATTTTTCATAGGCATTGTTTGGCCTTCACATACAAGTCATTATTCTGGAAGAAGAGTTATGAGGGTGAAAGCTGCTTAATTGGATTGCTATATAAACAGAAAAGAAACAATAGCTAAAGGTAGTTGGTGGTGTATTAGGCTAGTGGTAGGATACCAACAGCGTTCTGTGATAGCTGGTGTTCTCACACTCTTCATTTCTAGGAATGATCTTGTACCAGAAAGTAGGAGTGTGGTGTTGAAAAGTTCCTACAGGAGGAATTGGTTGGCCTTGAAGACTGAAATAATGAATGTAGAATACTTTGAAAGAGTAGTAGAATGAGACTATTTTTCAGCGTGCGAGGTCATGTACTCTGACTAGTAACAGGGATTTATTTCTGTAAATTTCACAAGTGATTGAAGACTGAGTTGAGTATGCAGTTGGGTGCTTTCATGAAAAAACAGTGCAATCCCAGATTTTATCAGGTGTTGTATTGCAATACTAGTTTTTATCAGGTGTGGTATTTAGAGGTATAGTATGATATCTTGTACATGGCCCTGGGGAGACATCCTTTTGTGTAAGCTGTTACAACTATGAGCAGTAGCTACAAAAGACAGCTATCAGGAGAGCCGAGGTGTGGGGTACCAGTTTTGAAAGAAGAAACTGAGTTTACACTGCCATGTGTACCCATACAAGCTTGGGTGTTTTTCCTGAGGCTTTAGGGTGAATAAAAGGGGAGAAAAACAGAAACAAAAACAAGTAAGTTCAAACTGGCTTGGAATATGTTTGAGCTGAAAGTTAGGTTCTAATCATCAGCCGCTGATTAATAATGTATGTGGAGGTGCAAATACTAATTCACCTTCCTCCAAGAAATAATGAGATGGGATCATAAGTTTGTCATTCAAGTGATAAAGATGTCTGGTTTTGAAGTGTCAGTATTTCATTCATAATACGCTTCCTGGCTGGCTTCAGGTCTGTAACCATATTTGACCACTGGTTTTGCATTCGTGTTTTGTCATTTTTAGGCAATTCTTCCAACATGAGGAGGTCTTAATCTGTTTTAGGATGCCATAACTGTGGTATAAAATGTTTCTCTTCCAAAAAATATAGATGTATCTAAATTCAGTCATCATGCTATTTTTTTTCCCTGTGATGGGTACATGCAACTTGTCAGGGGAACCAAGTTTCTAAGAATCTTTCCAAAGGAAGTCAATCAAGGGCAATTTAATGGTGGCTTGGTTTAGAATATGAAAATCTCAGGTTTATTCTCGTCTGTGAGACAAAAGCTGAATAATGAATTTAAAAGGTTGGAGTTCTATTTTGCTCAATTTCTTTACAGTGGGTATTGTAGAGTGGAGAAAAGGCCCTGTGTGTTCTTTCTAAAGTAAGTAGCAGGTCAAGCTGCTAAGCAGTGTTATTTATACTAGTTTAATGAAGGGAAATGGGATACTAAAAATTGAGTCAATATTGTGTTGATAGATAGAGGCCTATAGATCACACCAGGGTGATTCCAACAGAATCTCCTGCAGGCTTCAGTGCTTTTTTACTGATGTGCGACATTCCCTGCTAATCCTCCTGTAGAATAATCTTCTCATCTCTTTCAAACAGTAGTGCAAGAAATCACTAGAGACTTTGAAAGCACTAATTTGAAAATATTCTCAATATATTACACTTTCTTGATCATATAATTATTTTTTCAGTGTCCTCTGCATATTAATAGACGTTGAAGTGTCTATTAATGGTGGCAGAACTACTGTCACTGCTGAATTATTTTCTGGCCTTACACATGCCTAGCAGATCAGACAAGAGCAAATGCTTCTGCTAAAACTGACAGTTGAGAACTTGAGTTGTAAGAGGCTTAGAAGACTTTCAGTAATAGCTTTAGCTCCTGCCATCCAAGTTACTTGTTAATGAGACTCTTAACTTCATTTTACACACACTTTTCTGTTACACTTTCTCTTGTATAGTGGTGTCACTGTAAACTATGTGGTTAGATGTCAAGACCAAACCATCTGTCTTGTATTAAACAGGTGACAGATACCAAGCTGAACAACTAATTTAGTATTTATTGTTAGGTTCCTCCAGTGGTGGACTCTCAAGTAGTGGCTTTGGTCAGAAGACTGGTCCATCTCAGAAGTTGGGAAATCAGTGGCAGAAATCCACAAAACCACAAAGTACTTCATGGCAGTCCCAGACTAAATCCAGCACAGCAGCTAAACCAAATTACACAGTAAACTTCAGTGTTATTGGAGGACGAGAAGAAAGAGGAGTCAGAACCCCAAGCTTTGGTAAGTTTTATGAAGGCATTACTACTTATAATGGTCTGTGTGAAGTTAGTCAGATGTGTTGTTAGCTGCAGAAACTCTTGTACTTTCATCTTTTTATTTACATTTACGTTGTATCTAGTAGAAATCTGAAGAGAGCTTGGCAAATCTGGGGTCCTGCTTTTGCAAAGCTAACTAGAATATTGCAGAGACCAACTGACCATGGCCCAAATATTTACAAGTTTGGGCATAAAGTCTCAAGGATATATTCACTCACCCACATGGGTACTGGTTTTGTATCGCTGGGTTAGAAAGGTAAATTTGATCTATCCAGGGAGAGATGGTTGATAACACTGCTTCATGCTAGTCCACGTGTGATACACAGGTAAAATGATGCAACATTTTTCCTCGCTGAAGAATAGTAGCTAGTCTTAAAGATTGAGGTTAAACTTACTCAAAATTCTTGTGTTTCAAACACAAGAGCAGGTTTGGGGAGCAGGTGGAATTGTTTGGGGGGAACTTGGAACCAGTCCCTTAAGATGTTCCAACTGAATAGGCAAACCTAGAGGTATAGGGATGGGCATGGCCTCTTCTACATTAACCTTCTTGGAAAATTTTGTTTTCCTGGTGTGTTGGTATTAGGATTATGCCTTCCTTAACTGGCATATGAGTGAACAGCAGGTACTTCTATAAGTTGAAATTAGTTTGTTGATCTGTATCTGGAAGGAGGTGACAGGATGGAGAGGCAGTGGGCATAAGTTGCAGCACAGGGAAGTCTGATTGGAGAACAGGGAGAAAAATTTCAGTTAGCATGATGAAATGCTGAAACGGGGCAAGGGATGTTGTGGATTCCTAATCCTTGAAAACACGTGGACCTCAGCTGGACAAGGACCTGAGAAATTTATCTAGTTGTCCCTGTGTTGAGTGGGGATTGGACTAGATGACATCTACAGGCCTCTTCAGAATTCAGTTATTCTACAGTTCTCCAAAATTTTTTGGTTCTATAATGACTATTCATGTTGATATTTTATTCTTTCATTATTCTGTGTAAGTTTCAACATACTTAAATGTTGACTACATAGTCTTGAGTAGAGTATTGAGTAATGGTCACTTGAAAAACTGCTGCACAGTAGTTAGAATTACTTTATAGTGGAAAAATGGAACCACTTCCAAAATCATGAATAGGTAGATGTGTACTCCCTTGAATCGACTTCATTTTTTAAAAAATAGGACATGCAAGTATTTAGTCACATGTATGCACATAAGATTATCTGTTCTGGTGGACTGAAAGCTTGTCAGTGATCCCTTTTATTCCTGTCCTTCTGTTAGTCTTGTGGAGTTTATCAAGCCACTGAAGAATATTTATCATGGCAGTGAGAAATGTCATGCAGGTGTATTTAAGTGCAATATATTTTCCCCATCGATGTATTCTCCTATGTAACTTCTCATTTAATGTTTTTCTCCCTTCATAGGTCAAAAGCCAAAAGTTTCAGAAAATGACTTTGAGGATCTCCTATCTAATCAAGGGTTTTCAGCTAAATCTGATAAAAAGGGACCAAAGACCATTGCTGAGATGAGAAAACAAGAAATGTCTAAAGATATGGACCCCTTGAAACTCAAGGTTTGTTTAACAGTGATTTTGATTTAAGTATAGATCTGAGCTTATGCTTAGAGCTGCTGATAATAGAGCAGAAGGATACAATGACTAACAGAGCAAACTGATAAAGCAGAATGAAATTTTATCTATTTAAATCATGTGACTGTAGAAATTAATTAGCATGAACAAGAGTCAGTTGGCAATGAAGCAGAGGTGGCAACAGCACAAAAAGTGTGTGGATGGAATGCAAGTTCCTGTTTCAGCTAAGATTGGAGAATTTAAGAACCTGTTTTCTTGTCAGAGTCCATTTCTCGAAGCCACAACTGTTCTTATCTCTAGTGTTCCCAAAGGTGTCCTTAGAAAAGATGGATTTGACTGATAATACAAAACTACACTTTAAAAAACAGGCAGGTGAGAATAGCTGTCTTCAGGGTGACCACTTACTTGCATTTACTGGTTTGCAAGTGCTGCTGCTGTCCTATGAAATGACTAAAAGATGCAATTCTGGAGATGGGCTATAGAACTAGTCTGTGGGGTGTTACCTGATCAGCTGTTCAGATTTTTTTGATGTATTACTCATTGATAACATCACATATTAATGTACTTTCAGTTTTGTAGTCTTTACGGTGCTTTAGAAAATTTTATAAAAGAACTTAGGAGGGATGCTGGAATTTGTTTTCACAAAGTGTCTTACCTGAAGAGAGTGTGCACAGCTTGCATGGGTAGCTTTTAACACAAATCACCATAAAGGGAAATAAATACAGATTTTTATTTCCCGTACTCACTGCTGGTAGAGGGCAGAGATTTTCATATTACATAGGTGTTTAATGAAGACGCTATATCACAGTGGCTTGAATATTGCTGTTAAAGTCTGAAATGACCAGTTATTCTAATCAGCTTTCATGGGGATATCTGAAAACATTTTAGTTTGTGCACCCCTGCACGTTGCTTAAGTAAACATTAACTATTAATATATGTGCTCTGAAACTTTTGTACAAATCAAGAATTTTAGTAAATGTGCCCCGATAGGGAGTTAATATTAATTGTAACGATGTTTTTAATTACTCCTGTCAATTCTCTTGTCATTAATTATACAGGGTTTTGTAACATGTAACCATCTCAGTAATTTCTCTTGCAATGACTGCATTTCAGCAATAAACTAATGACAAGGAGCTACTCCCTGGTGGCAGATGCAAAGTACCACTTTTGGGTGGCTAATGATCTGGGTGCCAGAAAGAAGAATGTAGTGAGACAGTTGGACTTGGGGGGTGAATGCAGCAAGACAACTGTGCTTGGGTCTTAATCTTGTAGTCTTGTACAGAGTGAAGGTTATGTCTCTAGATAGACTGAGAATGCTTATAGTGCTGCATTCAGTTCTATACATTCTGTTTTCCCCAGATTCTTGAATGGATTGAAGGAAAGGAGAGAAATATCAGAGCATTAATATCCACTCTTCATACGGTGCTTTGGGAAGGGGAAAATAAGTGGAAACCAGTCAGCATGGCAGACCTAGTAACTCCTGAACAAGTAAAGAAGTACTACAGGAAAGCAGTGCTTGTAGTTCATCCAGATAAGGTGAGTGTGTTCCTCTGATCTTCTTTCCTTTAAAAGGAGTACAAACTGCTTTTACCACACCATACTACTCACTGACAGATGCTGCAACCTTGCTTCTTGATCTTCACTTTGCTACCATTGTCTTCTGAATTTGGTGTCCTACTGCATTCAGGTAGTACAGGATTTTTCTTGTCATCCTGACACAGCACAGAATTAAACAGATAAATGTTAACAAATGAAAGATCCCATGAAGGTTGTACTGAGCACCAAAGTCAGTTATGCTGGGTTCTGGCTGACTTCTGGCAGATTTAATGCTGATTAGTGGAATCTGCTTTATTTCTACCAGCTGATACTTCAGGTCTTTTAGGACTATTCACCAGTATATGAAGACTCAGAGGCTGCCACAGCAAAACTGGTGGGCAAAAACTTCTGAACA
>NW_008825499.1:565077-588045 GCF_000699105.1 Pygoscelis adeliae
ACCTCCTTTACTAAACAACTTTACTAGGAGTTAGAAAAAGTAAACTTTATTAGAGTAAACAAATTAGCAGTTGAAGAATGCTTGATGAATATGACATTGTCTTTTTAAAATATTTAATGTATTCCATTGCTGTTTGTTAGTCTCCCAGTGTATGAAGGTAGCTTCTTGTCCTGAGTCATTGCTCTAGGCTGTGTTTTGGATATAAAGATAAGCATTCAATATACATGGTTTGAATTTTCAGGCTTGCCTTCACATGGTGGTTCAGTGAGCAGTAGTCTTAAGTCCTGTGTCATTTTATATCCATAACAGAGAAACAAGGCATTGTTCTTTCTTTTCTTTCCCTGTCCTTCGCTGTTCTTGGCCATGTGGTTTCTTCCACCTTTGTGGTGGTTTATTGGTGCTTTCTGTAAGGTCCTTAATGCATCAGTGTCAGAACACAGGTCTTTTTGAGGCATTTTCTTCTTCCTTCGTTTCTTTTCTGCTACTTTGAGTTAAAACAGTTCCTAAAAGGGTCTATAAAGTACTGCAGCTGGCAAAAGCCAAGTAGCAGGAGAAGGGGAAGGCTACTGGAGACGGCTCTGGGGCTTCCCTTTTGTGTTGGAAAGAACCTGTTAAAATGACTCATCTCATCTTGTGGGACTGGATCTTTACTAACCACAGGGGTTGGGTTGGCCCAGAGGCAGGGCTGCTGTGAAATAGGCAGGCAATCAGGAGCATACTGTCTTCGTTTGAGTATGGACGCAAACGCACAGGAGGTGCTATGTTGTTAATGTTGAATCTTAACATCATTCACAATCAGCAATAGATTTTTCTCTAGGAAATCCTGTCCAAAAGGAGTCTTCCTAAATAGTGCTTAAATTTTATTCTTGCATGCTACTGCAAGGTCCGTCAGGAAGCAATTCAAAAAATGACTGGATTTGCTTATTAACTAAAACTATTTATGAAAAGAACAGCTTGGAAAACTGTTTTTAGCTAAGTTTCAGTTATTTATGAATTGCACCAGAAGTTTGAAGTAATGTAAGGAAACCAAGGCATTGGTTGGATAAGATTGGAGTGGGCTGTGTGTCTGCAAAATTATATTCACACAGTAGTCTAAAGTTGTTGAATAAGATAGCAAATATAAAAGGGGTAAGATCTTTCCCAAGTCGCATAATTCCTAACATTTTTATGCTTCTAATATGTTCTGTTTGTTTTCAGGCCACAGGACAACCTTATGAGCAGTATGCCAAAATGATCTTCATGGAATTGAGTGATGCATGGTCAGAGTTCGAAAACCAGGGATCAAAGTCCCTTTTCTAAAACTTCTCCTTTTATAGAACTACTTCCAAAAACTGGAGCTGAGCATTGTTGTGACTTTATTGCACCTATGATTTATGAAGCGCTTTCCATGATTTCAGCACAGTTTCTAATAATGCACTTAAATGTGGGGATATATTTTGTAAGATGTAGAGTACAAAGCATTACATAGATGCATTAAGAAAACAGCTGCTCAGTACTTGAAGAAATCACAGTCTGGAAGTAAAGATTTAATTTCAGTTTTATATATGGTAAAATAGAATTTTAATGAAGCTCTGTGATTTCTGGTATACTAGTATTAATTATAAGTCATTCCAATTTCATTGATCTTTGCTTTACCCCTACCTTCCCCAATTTGTCTGTTACTTTCAGTAGTTTTGTGATTCAATTTTGATGTTTGGTGCCTGTCGCCTTACTCAAAGTGCTTTAGTTATCAGCAGTGAATTTGCTTGGCTTATCTCAAACCTGAAGGTGTATATTTTCATCTGTATTTTATGTAATCAATCTGATAATCATTCTGTAAATAATGTTTTCTGACATACCTGTGTTCCTTACAATAAATTAACAGTTGTTTAGCCAAAAAGACCCCAAATGTGGGAAAGTCAGCCAGGGTTGTTCTTGATTTTTAACTTTTTTTACATAAGAATCTAGAAACAAATCTTGACTTCAAGGTCTGCATGTTCCTGTTGTGTTCTTATTTATTATGAACCTTTGGAAGGCAGTACTTTGACCAGTGCTTATTTTCCTAGTTCTTTAAATGGTGTCTTTTGCTTCTGATTTCAGTGGAACATTCCTTCCATTGGACTTCAGATACCCTGATAGAAATAATGTTATTCTGAAACTTGAAGTGTAAGCACAAAAACATTTTACTCTGCTTTGATTTGTCTGAGTCAATACTACATTACTCATTATCATCTGGAGAGCATTTAAAGTGCTTTAACATATTTTGCTGTATGTCTGAACTTCTGTATTTTTGAGATACGCATGACATCAATGTATGTGAAAACATGGGGTGTATTGGTAGACTGTTGCATTTCTGCTCACCTACCTTCCATGCACTGGCAAGATGAGTAGAGAGACGACTTGATAACAAAACTTGCCATGTTTTCTCATCCCTATTCAGAAGGCAGTTTTTCACTAGTGCTGGGGTGAATGAATGCAAATGACCAATGACTGTTATACTCTGCATAATAACAAAATGCAATTTTCATATCAAGTTTGAAATGTTGAAAATAGTATTGTGGTATTAAAGCTTTGGCAGCATTTTCTTGAAACAGTACAGTTTGGCATTCAAGGGGATATTTTGATCATCTTGCCATTTTATACATTTTGCATGCTTAACTGAGGGGGAGGCTGTGCCATCATCAGAGGTAACTGTTCAGCTGAGCAACATGTGAACAGAAAACAAGAGATTCTAATGCCACCTGAACAGTGTGTTGGATGAGGTTTTCCACTGCTGTGCCAGCCTGAGAGCTGATGGGTTAGAGACTTGTTAACACAGGTTGCGATTTATAGTTTCTAAGCTCAGATCTAACACAGTTACTTATTAATGTCTGATAAAAGGTTTTGTGTGTGTATATTCACATATAGACTCAGCTACTGTGGTTTGTTTTTTTTAAGATGGAAGCCAAGATCCGTTATGGATCAGAAGGTTATATATTATTCATAGCTGCAGTTGTATTTCAGATACTGCTTTCAAGCAGTCTTAAATCTCAGTAGATTTCTTCATAAAAACAGGTAACTTGCTGTCTGATTTAGAGTAAGAGCTAATCTTTTTTTCCCTGGGACACATTAACTCTTTGTATTTGTGGTCTGCATCCATGGAAATTAAAGGCTTCTGCTGGTAGGATAGGTTTGTTGGAGACCTGCATGGCTTTTCACAGTTCTAGGGCAAATGCTATCTAGTAATAGGTTTAAAAAGACATACACAGGTATATAATGACTGTGATTGTCTGTACTCCTATCTGCAGCTGAGAGATAAAGCATTTCTGAGGGAGCTGCTTTTAGTAAGGAAGGACTACTTAAAAACCCCATGTTCCTTTCAGCACATACAGGCAATGTAATTAAGGGACACATTTTTAATTGCTCTTTTCTTGAAATATGTGTATAAAAAATTAAAACTGAAAATTGGGAGGAAAACACCTTCCTCTCTGCTTTGTATGTTTGGTAGCATTTTCTGGATGATGTCTACATTTCTCTGTTTTTATCTGTCTACTTGTTTGCAAAATTTTCTTTAACAGTGGAGAAGAACCTTCGATGTGATTTTAAGTGAGTAGGGAAACATGAGTGCAAGTGTTTTATCTGGAACTGAACATCTCTTGAAGTTGATTCCTCCTTTTTAAAATTATGGAAAACCATGAAGTTTGGCTGTGGATTCTTCCAAAAGCCATTTAATAATCACTGAAACTTCAGTCAGGTTGACAGGACCCTTCAACTTATTTTATGGCTTAATCAGCTCTGGTCCTCAGTGGGGGAACTGGATGATTCCTCTATCCTGCTCATTTCTGTGTAGTTGAATTTTGGTGCTAGGAATCTGTGAGAGGCTCACTTTGGTAAACTCTCAAATCTTGACAATGAAACTATTCTGGGTTTTTTGTTTAACTGTGTCATGTGGTTGTGTTGCATACAAGAATGTGCAAAAAGTTGGATTTCAGAAAGGCTCTGTAAGCAAACTTTAAAAATTCAAGTGATGAACATGAACACAGTAAACTAAAGTTTTTTGTTTTCTTTAGAAGATAAAGCAGCATGAGGACCACAAAAGGTGTTTCATAGTGTAAGGCTTATATACTAAATTTTTTAGTTACAGGAATCTGGGAAGAGAGAAGTTAAGGTAAATTTTATATAAACATATATCGAGTCTTAATGTTGCTTCTAAAGGAGATTGTCATTTGGAAGAAAAAGTCCAGAAGTTCTGTTTGAATTAAAACAGTAAAAAAAATGGTAAAAAAACTGGGAACGAGGGCTTTTCAATGTTTCTCATGCTCTGTACTTCATTGTTAATTGGTTGTCTGCTGTATGGAATAGGGCTGCATGCAAACTGTTACACAAACATTTCACTGTAGCTGTATTCTTCATGTCCACAAGCTGAAAAGCTTTTAGAATAGGCTACAGAAAAATTTATTAAGCTGAGACTTAATTAGATACTGTGAATTCTTTCTGGGCTTAAACTGTGTATTTTCCATTCATGCTTATTCATTGCACAGTTAAATTTTGAAATGTTGAAGTGAAATCATGTCCTGAAAGTTAGACTTTGCAGTCAGCAGAAGCAGGTATAAAGCTTGAGGTTGAGGCAACACCCAGTCAGCAGTAGGTTGATTTTGTGTCTACCAGACTTCACATGTGGCACTTGAAGTTCTGTTGTGAAGCATCTCCTTGACTCTTGCAGCAAATCACTGTGCCTTTTGGCTCATGTTTGTAGTTCCTTTGTTAAAGACAACTGACTAATACCATGCCTTCTTTGCGGCCTCCCAGGATCTAGTTCTTAAAAGCGAGTAGCTTGACATGGTTATTGCAAGAGCAGAGAAAAGCAATGCAACGTAGATAAAGGGAAGAGTAGAGAAGAACGTCCAGACTCTAACCTACATCTCAAATCCTGTTTTCTATTTCTCTCTTCATTGACCTATTCCTACCTACCTCTGCTAAAAACAGGTCTAGACTAGTAGAAAGAACCTGGTTTGTAGCCAGCTTTTCCAGCCCTTTTAGAAGTGCTACTGACTGGCTATAGACAAGTGGCAGTACTAAGTGCTTGGCTCTTTTTGCAGAAATTATAAAGCAGGGCTTATAAAATGATAGGGCAGGTTTCCACTAGTTATTTCTGAATTAAGTTGCTTATGTTACATTGCTGTTAGATCTGGACAGTCAGGCAACTTAAATTTTAAAATAGAGATCTGTGAAGAATATGTGTTAAGAGTGTGTGTGGCTAGAACCTGCCAAATGGAGAAGAGCGGGGTGTTTTGACCATGTTGGGGGGAATCAGTTGATGTCTTAACTTTGGGCATGCCTGTTTGGTGTTTCCTAGTGCTGCCAGATTTCCTTGAACTTAACAGCAAGGAAGAGAAAGAAAACGAGCAGTTAAGCACGTACATTCATATTAAATCATGGGGTTATGCTCAGTATTGTTAGTGGTTAGTGATTCCCTGACATCAAGCCAGGGAGAAGTTCCTCTGCGTTGTCACTTGGGTGAAGTTCAGATAGTTTGCTAATCAATAGTAGCTTCCTTTAGCAAGTACAGAATGGAAAACCTGAAACAGTGCTGAAGAAGTACATTTCCTTGCAACAGTGGCAAAGTCCTTGTCATTGCACCTGTGAGAGTAACTAGTGCTCATGAAAAATGCCTTGTTTACCTCCATTTCCTTGCTAATTCTAGAAAGTTCCTCCAGTGTTGTCTTGCCAAGCACAGAGTAACAGTTCCTTCCTGAATGCAGACTACGTCTCAAAGCTGCATGCATAGGATTAATATCTTGCACAAACCGAAGCAGAGTTTGAGCGTAACTGAAATCTCAGCTGCCTTTTGGGACTGCTGGGCTACATGCACCGTTCCACCTCCCAAGGCCAGACTTCAGTTTCCCCGGCAGTGGCTGTATGTTTGCATAGTCATTGGCCATTGCATGCTCTGCTGCTCACAGGAATATTTCAGGGGTTGCATAAATGTGGAAACCTTGTTGCTCCTTAGCTCTAGCAATTGCAATGTAACAAATGCTTTGTAAATAAGTTCAGATTAGTGTTGTACAGTTGCCTGTGCTTTGAGTCAGTTGGCATTTTCTGTCAAGAACTTGCACCAAGACCTGCGAAAGCTGTAGGAGGAATGTATTGTTTTCCACCCCTTGAGTCTGTCCCTGGTGCAGAGTACCTCTAGCTACCAGATGCCCAGTGACCAGGAGCAAAGGGTGACTCAACTGAGCTGTGGTTGTGATCTTGATGAATCTTGCAATGCTGACTTGCTCTCTGTTTGGGTGAGCTTATTGTAGACTGCAGTTTAGACTGCATTAAACTTCCAACATATGCTCCAAAAATTCAGTCATTTTTATGAAGGGTACCTTTTGTCATAGAAGCTTTTATTGCCAAAAGGGGATTAAGAGGCATTGTGAGAACTCCCGAAACTCTCTTTAGTGGAATGTACTGTATATTTGCAATGTAGACTTCTAGAAGCAATTGTGATCTCTAAGGACTTAGCTTGCTCTGAGGTCCTTATTGTATTTACCTGTAGTTGTGATTGTACTTTCTATACTTGTGATTTTTCTGGTTTGGTGTGTGTGGAAGGACAGAACAGATTTTCAAGTCCTATTTTTTGCCATCTTTCAGGAGATGCAATGTAATGAGTAATTTTGCTACTAGTGAAATGAAAATTATACCTGTATGTATATAAAGGTAATATAGTAAAATTAAGCCTTGTTTGAAAGTAGATTTAATGTTTGGCACAATGTCCTTGAACAGAATATTTTGCTTTGAAATGTATTATGACTTAACCAGTGATCAATTAAAACAAACAAAATGACTTTGCATGTTTCTTTCTTTAGCAAGGGAGAAATGACCTGAATACCCAAAGTATTTCCACTGCCTCTTTCAGAACAATATGCAAGTGTTAGAGAAATGGTTCTCATTAGTATGTTGAGGTTGACTGAACCTCTTCGAAAACAAGTGTCTCTTCAGAAGTGTCTCTTCTCCTGTTGGAGATAAGTCCCTGCAGTGTGCTCTGCAGTTTGGCAGCTGAATTTCTTAGACTGCTGCCTGTGTTGGGCTGTGAGGGGTTCTTGCACAGGACCTGGTGCAGTGCAATGCCATCCTGTCCCCCAAGGGAAGCTCTTGCATAGGTGCCTGACAGTGATCGAAGGGAAGGAGAGCAGGAACAAGTGTGCAAGACTGAGGCAGGAGGGAGGAATGAGCCGCCTGTAGGGAGGGTGGGGGAGTGGGACATGGTGATGAAGGGCTGCAGATCTGGGGAATCTGTGAGCGGAATGCTGGAGAAAGGAGAGTCGCTGCTGGGACGGTACTAACAGGGTGCCCAGAGGCTTTTTCTGATTCCATGCTCTCAAACAAGAATGGGGGAAGCAGGGTCTCTTATAGTTGGGAACAAGCCACTTGGTGACATTGAGAAAGGCTCGTTAAAAAAATAAAAGCATAGCAGTGTAGGATTACCACAGGGGATCCCCAAGAAGGGTAGAAAACAGGGAGGATATGGGAGGATGGACAGGCATGACCAAAGGATGGGTGGGATAAGCTTGGGGTGGGAAAGAGAAGCATTAGCAAGCTGAGAAGCAAGCAAAGCAAAGTTCTGTTGGGGAAGGGCCATTGGTAATGTTTTTCATATTCTGCTTACTACTTTGAATAGTCTGAGTTTATAAGAACTGAATATTAAGATAGGTCTTCTAGCATTTTCTCACCGAATAATCTTTCTCCCTGTATCCCATACAGAACATGCTGCTACTTTTGCTGTTAATCTGTTTGCTCTTAATGTGCAAAGCTGCTAAAAAATGTATTGATACTTACTTTACTGCTGCAGCAAAGAAGGATGTTAGTCAGTTGCCTCTCTGCCATGTACAAAGCCTCTGGCTACTCTGACATGTATTTAGAAGGACTGAGTTGGGAGTACAGTCTACAGCAGATGGAAATCCTGCAGTGTCAAGCTCGCAGGCGTCAGTAAGTAATTACACCAGGTAGGCAGAATGTGTTACAAAGAAATAGCATGGCCTTAAGTTCAGTATCAAGCAGAGCAAACAAAATGGCAAGAGCGGGGGATAAAAAAAGGCAGCAGAAACACTGTGCAGAACACTGTACTGTGGTGTGCAGAGCAGCCTGTAGCAATCTGAGCCAAAGCCTTCCGAGCCTGCACCGCAGACATCTGATCTGGATGCTGGAGTGCTGAACAGGATATGATTTGCCCTGCCTCAGCACCGCCTCTGTTGTGAGGGTGAGAGGAGGACTTCCGGCAGATTTTTATATTCCATGGCAGAACTGAACAAAAAGCACTGAAGAAGGGAAAATGGAGTATGTAGGTAGGTGAAGACTATCTGGAAGGGTACTTTCAGTACAAACTGTAAGGGATTCTTCATCTGTAATCCCTAAAACAGTGCTGGCTGTTCTCCTGGGGTGGCCTCTGATCCTAATCGAAGGTCTGGGCACACACAAAATAATGGCTGTGAAGTTCTCTGGAGTGTAATGCTGCTGGCAGACCCAAGAATTAAGTAGTTACCTTTGTGTGTGTGTTTGGGGGCTCACATTTAGTAAGGCCTCAGTTGGCCATTATACGTGGGTGAACTTCACTGCTTGCTTCCTTGTGCATGGTTTTGGTGAGCAACAAGACAGCAGAAGCACTCTGCAAGTTGTGCTCTGAGGAGGTGCGATTGTCAGTCAGCTGCCTCCCTGCCTAACAGTATGCAAGGTATTCAGCAGACTTCCAATGTGCAAGATGAAACCTGAAGGGACAGCTCATCCAACTTGCTCAGGAAGCTGATTTAAATGACAAACCTCTTCAAAGGTTTAAGATTGCAGATGCTAAATCTGTTTATTTCTCCTGTATGAAACAAACAGAAGTACATAGCTGTGAATTTTGAGTACCAGCCTAAATCTTGCTGGCTTTGGAAAGAGGCATATGCGTTTGTGGAAAAACTTATGTAGAAGGTAGAATAGAAAGGCCTCAAGAAATAGGGGGAAATCAGGAGACTTAGCTGTACTTGGTGCTTTTTAAGGTAGGAATGTCGTGTGCCGTGAGGTGCTGAGTGTTCCCTAGCTTAGTGTTTGAGCTCAGTACTTCCACTGGATCAGTTCATCTCCTGATCCCTGCCAGCTTGGTCCTGTCAATTTCATTATGAAGCTCAGAAATGCTAAGTGATGTTGACAGCCTTCCTAGTAGCTGTTAATGGAGTATTTCAGCCAGAGCCTTCCCTGTTGTCTTTGGTTCAAAAGACACTTCAGCTTCCTCTGGGCTTCTGGAGTTTCTAAAGCAATGGGTTCACCAGACTTCATATGGACACTGACCTTCAGCAAAGCAGAACCAGAAACAGTCGACCTGCAGTAGTGAGCAGTTGTGATGTCCTGCTACCTGCCTGCTCTCTGCATCCTAGCTGTGGTTCACCCTAGAGGCAAATAAGGTGCCAGATTTATTATAGGGATGTATGAACCATGAGAACTGGACTCCCACAAGTGTTTCAATGGATTGAATTAAGGTTGTTGAACCAGTGCGTGTTCTGCATAATTTCACTCTGAGACTTCCTTGGTATATTATGGCTAAACTTGCCTTTCCTGCCCTGACTCATTGTGAAACCAGGGAAGAATGCAGGGTTTTTATTACCAAGTCTTTTTTTTTCACAGCTATCTTGCCTCACTGTGGAAGCTGCCCTCCCTTTTCTTTCTCCCACTCCCACTTCTCACCAGGCTTTTCGACTACTACCAGCATGAGCCTAACACCTATTAGACCTGGAAATTCCTCATCTGCTTCTGTGCTCACCTGCTGCAGCTGCTTCCCCACATGTGCAAGGCATGGGCGACTTCCAGACCTTTGTATTTCTTCTCCTGTGTGCTGGGGTGTCATGAGGAGTACAGCTCCTACGGAGAGTTGAGCTGCAATTGTTTACCATCTCCAGACATTAAAAAAGGGTGTTTGGGGATTTCCTAGGACTATAAAATCTTCCTAGCAATTCAGTGAAGGAGGAGAGGCAGAAAGGACTCTGCTCTGTGCTCTGCTTTTCCTAATGCAGGCAGCTCCTCTCGGCATGCCCTCGGCCTTGTGAGCTCCACAGTAGGTGATAATCCTCTCCATCCTGCCGGAGGAGGCGGGGGGGAGGTGGCGGGGAGGTGGTTGCCCTGAGCCAGCCCTTCTGATGGCAGGCAGGGCTGCGGCCAGCACGGCTCTGCCAGAGGAGGCAGCTGTAGTCCCCGCTGGAGGGGGCGGGAGCTGGGGGGTGGCAGCTGCATTGCTCCCTTGAATAAAATGCACTTGACTGCACGTGGAATTATTTATCAGAAGTAATTATGTTTCTCTGTTTTGATTGCCATCTGCTGGCAGAAGGACATGTTCATAGCCATTTCACACTTGTACCACAGTTTTTTCTTAACCAAACTAGTGCCACACTAATCGTTTTGCATCTGTTTGTATTTTCTATGTAAATGCTGCAGAAAAGGGGCTGCTTTTGGATGCCTGAATTCATAGAGCTGGTGATGCCTGAGGCAGGGCTCACAGCTGTCTGTGGGGCTAGGGCTGGCAGAGCAGCAGAGGCACCCAGCTCATCTCCCCAAGCACTGTGGGGGAATGTGCTGTGGAGCTGCTTCAAGCTGGGGCACTGCTGCCTGCTTTCCCCCTGCAGGAGCCTTCAGGCTCTGCCTCTGCAGCTCTTCAGCTGCTACCTCATGACAACGGGTGATCCACTGCTTGGAGCAGGAGCAAGTAATCTACCTCACTGCTGTCTTCTTACAGCTGGAGGAAAGGGGAAGGAGACATGCACCACAGGAGTCTCTGAACTGGTGTGGAGGGGGGGATGTGACTAAAAACAGCATAGGAAAGCAAAGGGCGAAGGAGTAAGTAGATAGATCACAGGGCTGTGCATTGCATGTGCCCAGGCTGTGGTGAGTAGATGTGACCTCAGTACAGACATGCAAGTATTTAGAGTGCAGATACTCAGGCACGGCTGCCTGCACTGGGAGGAGGAAGAGTAAACAAAGCAGCCAAGGCTTCCTGGCAGTGCAATCTGCTATACTGTCCCAATACTTGCTCCAAGCCCCCAGTAAGTGAGGCTGTACTGACTGTTCAGCCCAGGCTGCTTCACCCATGGTGAGGTTGTTGAGCCATCATCTGTTCCTGGGTGGTTGCAAAGGATGCCTGCCTGCACTGTCAAGCACTAGTGTCAAGGGTGGCATCCTCAACACGTGCTCTCATAGAAAAGAACAATCTCTCACAATATTCCTATGCCTCACAATGAATGCCACAAAATTCATCTGGTCAGAATGTTAAATACTTAAACTTAGGTGCTGAATTAAGTTCTGCCCTGGGAAGTTTCCTGTCTGAAGAAAGATGCCAGCAGCTTCAAAGAAAACTTGATCTGCATTTATTTGCTCTCACGCAGGAAGGTATAAAATTCAGCCTAAGTGACAGCAATTCACAAGGAGTTGATACCAACAAGACCTTAGAAGTGAAGTCTGAGTTTTACCTGGAGGAATGGTTAGAAACTGCATCTTTATGATCAAGCATCTTGTGTATGGTAAATAAAATTAGATGAGCTTCAACTTCTAATTCAGTTGCTGTCAGGTACAACGTGTCTGCTTCAACTGAGGAATGATAAATGCAGTTCTTTAATTTCAGTGCTATGCAAATAGTATTAGAAGATTACTTCTGATGCTGGAAGATCAGTATCTGCTGGAAGATTAGCATAGGCAGGAAGATCTATTGCTGTGATCCATGATGGCATTTAATACTTCTTATTCTTTTCATAGATAGACTGAAATGCAAATGTATTTCCCAAAGGCACTTTTCCTAGCGCAAGTATTTGTTGTTTGTGCAGAAGCGTGCAAGGAAGGAGATGATAAAAGACCATGCACTTATCCAGGAACATGAAATTAAGCTCCAGGTCTGCAGAACACCGGGGGACCTTTGCATCCCTTAGTTGGACAAAGGCTGCATCATATTTAATGATCCCCGCTGGACAATGCACAGGAAGAGGCACACATCTGCCTGCTGCTCCCGCCTGTGTCCTCCTGCCAGACCCACCCCTGCACTTTCTCCCCGGAAGCTGCTGGAGTTCAACGTGAGCAAAACCAAGCATTTTTCTTCTACCCTTCTCTTGGAAACGGCTTGAGTCTTATGAATGAAAATTTCCTGAGGCCTGTACAGGAGAGCTTGGGGAAGGTGCACGTGGCTTGGGGGAAAGCATTATAAAGGGTGCTGGGGGCTATCTACATGGGAGCAGTGCTGCTGCCAGTCCCGGTGTGAACCCAAAAGCACGTGTTCGCTTGGAGCCCAAGAGTCTGGATGTGTGCTGGCTTCATCTGTGGGCACAGCTTTGCTTCTGAGCTGGCTCCTCCAACGTGAGAAAAGGAAAAGAGTAAAACGTTTACCCTAAAAATACAATGCTTTACTTCTAGCACCAGTTACTTCGTCAACATCTTGCCTTAGCCCTTCCTGTGCTCATTGGCATCCCGTGTCCTTTGCCAGGAGAAATGCTCTGTTGGTAGCAGGCAATTTCTTCCTTCTTGTTCTTGGGTACATTTAGGATGATCTTTGTATGTTTCAACCCCACACTTGCTAATAGGTTATACTTTCTCCTCTCCTGTGGGTCCATAGGGTTAATTATACCATGATTACTCAGCTTTGCTGTTTCTTTGTATATGATGTGATTTCTCAGGAAGGGAGAACCACACAACTGCACAAGCTAAACAAAACTTACGCTAAAGGAGTTAGGCAATAGCACAAAAAAAAGCTCAAAACCACAGGACAATAGCAGACACTAGCCATTAGACAATTTTGCTGCTGCAGCTAGGACAAGCTAGACAATGTGTCTAATCCTATGTAAGTTGCAGGTGCAGGCGATGCATCTTAACAAATTTTGCAGAGATGGCTGAAATCAAGCAAAGATAGGTTCAAGGCTTGACAAGACTTGAGGTCTACTATAGCAAGTTAATGCGGTCTGTTATGAGCATCCTCGAGCTACGAGGCTACAATTTCTAGGTGAGAAAAGGCAAGTCCAAGGCCTCTTAAGACCTGAAATTTCAGAAATTCTTGTGTGCCAGTGATACATTCGTGGTGAGCAAACACCCACCTTCCCCTGTAAGGAATTTCCAAGAGCTAAGAGGAATGAAGTCCTTCAAACAGTTCACAGTACCATGGACTTTGCAATGGGAGGTCAATACTTCTGATTATTTAGATAGCTTCTAAAAAATCTCAGGTTTGGTACCTTCAGTGTGGGTCCTACAGGCCTGTGTGTTTCCTATATTCAGATGTTTGACTGTGTCTGAGATAATATTTGCCCTTCTTTTACACATCCAGTTATTGATGCTGAAGCCCTTCAGTTTTGGACCAATGAGCATGAACAAGAAAGCAGCCTGGTGCTCTTGGGAAATGTGTGCTGAGGCAGAGTCTTGTTTTCAGCTATGCAGCTTTTGCAGAACCTCTCCACAACTCCAGTGTTGGAGTCATCTGAAATAGTGGTGATTTTTCTATTTTTCTTGCTATGGCATTTTTGGAAAGCTGAAGTGGTTCCCTTGGCATTAAGTATAACTGCAGTCATACCTCCACTTAGCTTTTTAGCTACAACTCAGGTTTCTACAGCGAAGACCAGCCTGTGTAGTTGGGTACCTGGCTCAGGCAGATGTGCCTCCTTGGTGAGACATGTGGGTGCTGTGTTGCCTGTGCTGTGCCCCCGAGCTGGCCCCAGGTGTGGGTCGGTGGGAGGCCATAAGCCTTCGTGGAGGAGAGAAGGTTTCTGTGGTGTTAGCAACGTGCTGTCTTCCCAGCAGGAGAGTTTAGTAAGAAACTTATGCTTTGCAGTTCTGCTTTTTGCTAAAGGGCAGAGTAAATATTGAAGTGCTAGTAAGATCCAGCTGAGCTGTCTGAATAATCTTGCAATAAATTGCATAATAAAGAAGTGAGTTCAGTAGGAGATCAGCTGTTTACACTGGTCTGTAGTTGATCTCCAGCAAATAACACATCCACTTAGCATCTTTCCTGCTTTCAGATATGCCAGTATGGACCTTTCAGCCCTAGGGATGTGGAGGATGAGATGGCACGAGCTTTTTCCCTACTTGCAACGTCATGGTTTGCATTATCACCAGGATTAGGCACATCCTGTGCAGTGGGAGGCACTGCTGGCCAATTGAACCATGGGGCTTTGCATGAGCAGCTTGCAGCTACACAGACCGGTGGCTGCGCTGTGCTGGCTGGCAGAAATACCTCGCTAGGCAGAACTGATTCTGCTCCTGCCACTGCAGACTCAGCGCTGAAATCTGATAAAGGAGCTGGCTCAGCATTGCTGCAGGGAGAACTGTTTGCAGGAGCTTGCTCTAGGGCTTGCAGGGGCTGCTGCAGGGAGCAGGGTGGCTCTGGGATGTTGGGTACCTGAAGCGGTCTTGGACTTCTGACTTCAGGGCAGACATTTTGGAAACGTGGCATATGACATCTGGGAATCTGCACGCTGCTTCCCCCAGGACCCATCCCAGATCCACCTGCCTTGCTGGGTCTGAGCCCCTGGAATAGAGTCCTGGTGCATTTGCTGTTGTGGCTCCAGGGCGGATCAGACCTTGGGGTTTCTGGAAAGCTCCCTGATACACTGTCTGTGATGGTGTGAGCCTGAAGCATTGGAACAGTTGACCATGCAAACACAGGTTTAATCGTTCAGCATCAGAGAAGGGATCTGCCCTTCTCCAGTGGCTCATGTCATGGCAACGTACTCTTTTGTGCCATGGGGCAAGGGACTGAGTAAAAGGAATTGGGTGCCCTCAGCCAGCCCTCTGGAGACACATGCTCTCCAGATCCTGCTGCTTCCCCTTCCCATAACTCATGCTTGGGCGGGAGACCAGAGGAACCAGCCCATCGCTGTGTGTCCTGTAAATCCTGTCCCAAATGTCTTGGAGAGGGAGGTGATCCCTGCCCCCGCTCCTCTTCGTGTCACAGCAACTACAAAGCGTGGGACACAATGTTCTCCTTATGGTCCAAAGTTGCATGTCTTAAGTCTTCTACGTGCAGTTCTACAACAGACACAACGCTGCCTAATACAACAGCACAAGAGGCTCTGCTGTTCAGCCTGGTCCTTCCTCGGCACTGTGGAGGGGCCAGCACTTCCCACAGGCTCCCCTCCCGCTCCCCTCCCGCTCCCCAGTGTCTGAGGATTGCTCTGAGCCGCAGGGCACAGCACCTTTTAAAGCTCCCCACCTTCTGCCTGAGGAGCTGCCCGGCAGCTGGGCCTGAGAGCGTAAGGTCTGTCTTTGGCGCCAGAGCAGGTTTTATGTATGTGCTTTGGAGTCCTGCTGCATGTCGGGTTGCAAGGCTTGTTGCGTTGCAAACGATGCAGAGCCCTGGGTCAATGCACCCTGTCAGCCGGGGGGTCTGGGTGGTGCGAACGGGCTGACAGCATCTCCTTTCTGTCATCTGCACAGCACGATCTGCCTCCTCCTTGCTCGGTCTCTGTATGCCGGAGCACACAGAGACTTAATTTGCTGGCAACCAGACGCATTGGATATGCAGAGCACATTGCCATACGCATCGCCAGTTTTACTGCTAGGAAAGATTTAGTGGCTGTGAAATGAGATAAGCTGAACAGTGTTACGTTGGTATCAGTGGACAAAAGAATCGAAAGTAAAGGTTCTGCATAACAACAACAACAACAAAAAAAGATGTATTAAGTCTGATGTTAGATGGTTCATGAAATAATTAGTGTTTCCAAGTGGGTCCTAATTTCAGACAAAAGTGAAAATACAACAAGATGAACAGAAAATTATGGGTTATGCTTTTGGAACAAGGCACTTAAATTGAGCCAGATGGGCCCAGATGTTTCCTCCCACTCTCTGACTGAAATGATCACCTATTCAGAGAGAAATGTTGTGGGAGAAACTGTAACAAAGATGCAAGAGGAAATTTTCCACAAGCAATGATTACATTAAGGGGACTTCATGCAGCTCTTACTGCTCTAGTGAGGCTAATTGTGTATGAAAATAGGAACATTTGAAGGTTGACTTAAAGAGGTGCTCACTGCTGCTCACACCTCAGTTTGCATTTTGATCCAAGAAAGACTTTATAATCAGTGTCCTCTCTCATCAACTGGCTTTGACTCCAGGTTTCCTTTTGGTTATCTGCTCTTTCTGTTCCTGGTTAATGCAAGCAGACCTCTTCTCTCTGTGTTTCAGCTTTCCTGACGAGTTTGATAACAGTGACTATTTTTCTTCTAATCCATTTTTAGAGTTTCAGTTTGAAGTTGCACCTGAGAGGAATGGTTTTATATCACTGCAACATTTGACATGATCAACCTAATCAGAGATCTTTGAAGAGTGTCTGACACTGTGAAGGTCTCCCTGCTTCCCTGCACATGCATTTGAAGTTGCCAAGGGGTTATGTGTGCGTGGGGAGGTGGGCAGCACGCATGCACTCATATCCAGACGTGTCCGCAAGAAAAAGTGCACTACAACATTAAGAGTCTGGTAGGTGTTAGGAAGATGGTGAGGCCATCAGGTCTAGAATGGGTCTGGGCATGAGGATGCTTGATCTGTCTGTCCTGGGGTCTCCCTTGCTAGCCAGCCTGTGCTCCCTGCTCTCCTCCTCACCCTCCTGGCTGCAGTCAGTCACACGTGGTATGATCAGAAAGAAGGTTTGGTTTATTTTTCTGCCCCAGGCTGTAGTGGTCAGGTGCAGGGCTGCGTGGCAGTTGTCCTTGGACAGCCCTGACTGCATACCTTAGTATCCTGTTACTTGATCCTTCTCTTTACTGCCCTTGTCCTTCCCTTTCTCAACTCAATTCCTTCTCAAATAAACAACTCCCTCCAAATTACTGCTTCTCCACTGGTTCCAGTTTTGCTACATCCATACACAAGTTTGGTATTTCTGATATGGTTATCCATACAATCTCTGTCGTCTATGCTATTACTGATGCAGTTCCCATGTAACTGCTGGCCTGGCAACAGTCTTTCCCCTGAAGGTCCCCAAAGCTCCCCTCCCTGTGAAGTTCAGCCACTTCTCACATCTCTGAATGGCCTGTGAAACCCAGCCAGCCCTCACGGTGGCCTGGAAATTTCCATCTTCTTCCTCCATCACGCTCTGTCCTGAAGAGCTGGCAGAGTCCCTTGCAAGGCCGTGTCCCAGCACCATCCACGGGTTATCAGTACTCCATCTCCACTCCTCTTCGTTACACCAGGGAGAGAGGAGGCGAAGAGAGCAGCCACCCAAGCCATCCCTGCCATTGCCTTGTGGGGAGGGCAGGAAGGACAGGGGAGGGTGTGACTCATGAGAAACAGAGATGACTCAGCTGCCTTGTGACTGACTTTTAATTGAAGCTCTTGTAGTATCCTAATGTTCCCAGTTCATCTTGAGAAACTCCTCTGGAGATTGGACACAGCACCTCCTCCCTCACTTGTCCTCCTGGTTGGATGAAGGTGGGAGCATCCCAGGTGGGCTTCAACTCCATCTTCCCCTCCTTGGACAGTGTGCCACCCCGAAGCTGGGACTGGAGCTGAGGTATTGCCCCGCTCATGTGAGTCCCAGACGCTGGCCTCGCGCCGTGGGCAGACAACAGCTTCCTCCTGCCTTGCAAACTGCCTGGGGGGTCATTCGCCAGGGCAGGGGTGTTGCTGGGAAAGTGAAGTAACCAACTTTGGCACAAAGAAAGTCTTCTGAAGAAAACCTCCCAGGTCTGGGAGTCAATTCTTCTCTTCCAAATGCTCTTAGAGTTAGGAAAAGGGACCTCTCCCACGTGGTCCAGCCTCCAAAGTGCTCCACTGCCAGCCTCTGGGTTGGAGCTGTGGCTCTTTTGAGTCCCACCACACCCCAAGAAGGAGCTGATGGGCCTTGGATGGCATGTGGTGGGGCCTCTGCCTCTTCAGAGAGGTTCACTGGGAGCTGTGTACCCTTCCTCCATGAGCTGCATCTCAATCTAGCTCAGCTGGGGAAGAGGGCAGGGGATCATTGGTGAATATTACACTAATTAACATTGCAGAGCGGCATTTCTCTCTCGGGTGTGTGTGACTGTGCTCCTCCGCCGCTGGGAACTGGTTCTTGCTAGAGGGTTTTTCCCCAGGCTAGTGGAGCAAAAACCTCCAGGGAAACCCACTGCTTCCTTCTCCTCCCTGCTTGATGAGAGTGTTTGACCCAGGGATTCGGATTTGCTTTACAGCTAAACAGGAGACTGTTTCCTTTGGCTAACCCAGAGCAGCACGTTTCTCACCACATGCCTAAAATGCTGTTGCGGAATGGCAGAGAAGCAGGCACAAATGCAGTGTCCGAGCTGGTGGCCAAGGCATGGGAAGCTGCTGCATCCATCAAGCACAACCAGGTTCTTCTTGGGAAGGGATTCTCTAAATGAGGGCAGCGGAGAGCTGGACGGCACGGACCAACAAACATACCTGCAGAGGCTCGCTCCTCTTCAACTCGCCAGCTTTCTTCTGAGCTCCTGTTAACCACTGCAGCCAGTTGATGTGCTGGTGCTTTCTGTGGGGACCTGTTTGCAGGTCTCAAATGGTCTAGAGCTGTACTGATAGCATAACAGTCCCCGAGACGAACTGCCTTGTAGTTCCTATTCATCATATAGGAAAAGCTTAAAGCTGTTAGACAAGGCTTTAGCTCTGCTCGGATTAATCACTGGGAGCCCCAGGGAGCAGAGCTAATACTCATGCTCAGTTGTTCCAAGCAACACTACAAGCCAAACAGCTGTTAAAAAAAAAAATCTTATGAAGGCAGTAACTCCTCACCACCCCCTCACAGCCGTTACCTAGTAGCTTACAAAATCTCCCTTCTGCTGATGGGAATAAAGAGGCTTTGTTTCTCCCTCTTTTCAGTAAGTTTCTGGGTAGGAGTTAGTTGCACAGAAACAAAGATCACACAAGTTCCTGGCCTGATCTTGATGTAGGAAGACAGTACTCTACATGACACTCTCCCATCCTGGGTACACCTGCAACGGAGAGCTGATCAGCAAACAGCAGTTGGGAGAGAGGCAGATGCAAAGGCTCCCTGTGCATCCTCAGGCAGTATAGCTGCAGAAGAACACAAACCTGCCTTGAAATATGCCTTGGTAGCTTGTTACCTGCAGCTATCGCTACCACAGAATCTCAGAAGTGCTGGATATTCATTCAGAAAACTGACCTCCAGGGTAACCACCAGTCCTTCCTTAAGCACCTCTGTTACAATGCACAGAAGTGCGTGAACCACAACTCCTGAATGGAGAGTGCTCCCTGCATGCACCCTGGGATGTAGGAACATTGTTCCCTCAGCTTTGGCAACCCAAATGCAACAATACTGATGATCTGGACAATTTCCCCCTTGTGACTGCACCACAGGCTTTCTTTGGCTTCCCCCCTCCCCCGCCCCCCCTTGGAAATACAGGGCAGTGAGAAGATGAGACAAAGACAGACTGCAGTGCTGTGAGACACAGCAGTTCCTCAGCAGACTCACAGAAACTTAGCAGTGCAAAAGCTCTTCCTATGTTTCTGGTTCATGTTGGTGTTTGAGCACTTAGTGTATGAGATACTGCAAGAGTCACTGAACCCTAATCAAACAAAGTAACTTTCAAAAAAAGAGGAACTGCTTGACAATGAATTTGGACACGGTGTTTTTTCCCTGACCAAAGGGTTCAGGCATTCCCTGGGATTCGGCAGCTCTCACCGGGGGGGACCCCTCTGGGGGATCCTGTAAGCATTTCAGAGAACTCCCGTCAAAGCAAGAGTCAGTTGCTAAACCAGGCATGGGGGAGTCTGAATATTTATTTAGCCTTAGCTCTGCCCCTTTGAGCGAGACACAGCAGCTCCCCATCGTGAACACACCTCTGCTGTCAAGTCAGCAGACTGCAGCTTGGACTGGGAGCTGTTCACAGAAACCCTGGGAAGCAGCTTTTCCTATGCTGGAAATGCTGTGCTCTGCTTCCTGGCAGCCTAGAAATGGGCAGGGATGTATCTGCCAGTATCTGTACACTCTAGTTTCTTCCAACGGAAATATATCCCACTGCTGTTGGTGAAGGAATCTGGTTGCTACACAGGTTTTATTTTTTTGGAAGCAGAAACGAAAATTCTTTTGCAGTCCTTAATTTCCAAAATAATTGTAGGTTTTCATGAAATGTAGATGGTCAAATCTTCCCGTGAAAATAGCTGATCTTTGTTGCTGTCCCAGCCTGTCCAGGAGATGCCTTCTCACATGGGACAGGTGACAGGTAAAGGCGGAAAGATTTTTTTTTTTTTTTTTTTTTTGGAAAAATCACAAGGGCCAAGTTGCTTTAATAAATGTTATCTGGTTACCAGCAACACAGAGTTGAGTGAACAGAAGCTACCTATAAATAAATGATGACTAGCTCTTGGCTTGTGAAAGGAAATGCCTGCCTTATCACTGCAGTTGGGATGGCTCCCAATACTGGCTCCAGTTCAGTCCTGGGAGGACACTTACTGTCAGCATGTGGGATGCTCTCAAAATGAAAACGGCACAGGTCCTCATCTCCGCAAGCGGCTGCACCCTGGTCTGCCACTGCGCTCTGCAGAAAGCTACAGCTGTGGCTGTTTGCTGCAGCAAAGCACCTGTCCTGTCCTTGCTGCTCCCAATGTGTTGGTGAATCAGGCAGGCAGACTCAGCTGCAAACTGGAAAAACTTGTTTGTGCCGATACAGCCTGTACCTGACTCCACATTTCCAGGTAGTGTGTGGCTCAGAGGTGTCTGATTTTCGCTCAGAGGTGTCTGCTTGGTTTTCAGCTGTAATCCTGCAATCTAGTGACTAGTGCATGAAACTACTGGCTTGAACGTGCAGTCATCTTAGCAATGGGCTCCCAAAAATGCTGCCTTCTCCCCACCTTTCCTCCCATGTTTCCCTTCACTGTAGAAGCTGGCTCGTGCTCTTGTATATTTGGGCATCAAACCCTCTTCCACCACCATGCGCAAGTCCTCCACCCTGCGCAGAAACCAGGCACCTCCAGTGGCTGAGCCCTGGCCTGGCACCAAGTCCCACCAGTGACAAGGCTGGGTCCCAGGCTAAGGCAGCCACCGGCAACCCTGTGTCATCTTCGGTTAGGGCTGTCCACAACTACACAGTTAAAAGGGATGTTCTTGTACCACCTGAAACCCAGGCATGGACTGAGCTCTCTTACCTCTGAAAGCCCTGGAGAGGAAATTGGCTTTCAAGAGATGATCAAAGGCTGATGAGCAGTTAGCACAAGCGGTGCCCTTGAGCGGTGTCCATTGCACCCTCTCCCGAGCAGTGGCCTGGGAGAGGGACCCGTGGGTGTGTCGTCATGGGATGCCTGTACACCTGTTATGAATCATGAGGGGGGTCTGCACGAGCCCTTTCAAGGGGCTTTGCAGGGGCTGGAGGAAGCCCCTTGCAGGTGAGGGGCTCTGCACTGCCTGCCCTGAAGCTAAGGGAGCTCCCTGAGACAAACCCCTTTGGCAACGGTGTATGTGCCACTCGGCGTCCCACCAGCACGGGGACTTCCAGCGCCCAGGAGAAGCACGCCATGCCTGAGCACCTCTCCCAGAAACACATTTCTGAGGGTTCTCCCAAGGAGAAAAACCTCCTGATTCCAGTTACTGCTGCTTCCTGCGTTTCGCAAACAACGTTAGTAAGGATGCCACTTGTTTCAGGCATCATGCAGAAATAAGTCAAATGCCTCATGAAAAGTCAGAGAAACCTGTGCCAGCCTGGATCGTCTGTGCAATCCCCCCACCCCAAACAGATCCTGCTCTTACAGCAGCATCCTGTCTTCCTCCTTCTCCCCAGCTGGTGCCAGGGCTAACAGTAACTAGATTTGGGAGTTACGCTGTTTTAAGGATATAATAATCCCTACTCCCTCTGCCCTACTTCTAGGCTCTCTGGCATTCGGAAAGGTCAATGGTTTAATTCCTAAAGGAACTGAATACGTATTTCTTTTGCATCTGAAGAACTGAGTGAAAGAGATGGTGATTTTTTTGACACTCTATATTGGGCCCCACCTAAAACTTTCTTGTTAGTCTAGTTCCCCTGGTATACCTGCATTGCATGGACTTTGCAACTCCAGCAAGCAAAGAAGCTCTACCAGCAAAAGACATCTTTTGCCAGTTGGTGTACAGCATCTATCTTGTCTGTGGTAACACACCTTTTAAAGAACAATGTTTTGTGAAAACAGAGGATGCAGCATTTATGTGACAACAGCCAAACGTGCTGCGGAGGGAGTGAAACTGTCCAGGGACCTGGGTGCAAAAAGGGAGAGCGATGGACTGTACAAGAGAGCTCAGGCATGGGCTTGAGAGCACCCGTGAACAGATCCACAGCTGCGCCTTAGAGAGGATGCTGAGATTTTCCAGCCCCTGGTCTCTAGATGAGAACTGAGTTCCAGGGGTTAGCTCAAGAGAAGGCAGACTTTTGAAAGGAACTGAAATTAGAAGCAGTGCACTGAAAATGAACTGGGTATTGCAGCAGGAGAATTGAAATGAATGCAATATAAATATTAAACAGAATAAATAGCATGTGATATAAATTCTATAAATATAACAGAAGGGAATACTTGTACTGAACATTTGGAAAGCTTGAAGACGTTAAAATACCACAGATGGGTAGCCAAACATGGCACAGACTTCTGATGCAGCCTAGTTTTGTTACTTTGGTTTTACAAGAACTAGCCTGGCTCTCTATCCTGTAGTCAGTTTGAACTACCAGAAAATAAAATAAACAAACAAAAAAAGTCTGTGTTACTTCTGTAGCTTCTTGCTGAAGACCATGTTCTCTGGTTCCTCTTTTCTCTTTGATCCAGCTGAGGCTGAAAGTCTTAACATAATAGAATCATAGAATCATTTAGGTTGGAAAAGACCTTTAAGATCATGGAGTCCAGCTCACAATCCTTCCAAGCAATCTAAGGCCTCTGAAAGACATGTAAAACTTCATTGCCTTTGTTACTTTCCTACTTCTTTTTGTATATACAACTTTGGGATAAAAGCAGCCACTCCGTGTTGTGTTTGCACAACATCCAGCTCAGCAGATCTGATCTGTCTTTGGGGTTTCTACATTCTGCTGAAAAGCCTGCAAACCTTCCCTGTATTCT
>NW_008825499.1:588232-598580 GCF_000699105.1 Pygoscelis adeliae
GGTGCTTGCTGTGTCCCATCTGTACATAGGGTGAGACCGATGTAAACACTTGTGCCCTGTCCAAGAAGTGAACCATCTTCATTGCAGCGACTCCCAGCAGTGATAAAATAGTGCACGATTTCTAGCAGAATCTTGCTCTCATCAAAAAAGGTACTTGTCAGCTGCTGCCATTTCACTGCAGTCCTTAAGCAAAATCTCAGGGACTCATTTGAAAATATTTGGTTTAAATGGGGGAACACTGTGCTCTGGGGGCTTTGTAAAATAAACGCCTGTTTGGTAGCATAATAAAACGGGAAGGTCTGAAAGCATTTCTCCCTTGGTGCTACATCATATTGTCCTTTCCTTGATTTCCATGTAGTCTCCTGTTCCCTACAAACTTCAGATGAAAAAATTCTTTGTACTGAGAAAATATAACAGAGCTGCTGCTTGAGTACTGCTCTTGCATTCAGAGGTGTGTTGGTGCTCCTTTCCTGGAGCAGTCCCGGCTGTTAATGCAGCGGTGTGCACTGGTCAGTGCCTGACCCTGAGACTGGCCCCATGCCAATAATCAAAACCTCTCACAGAAAAAAGTTCTGCTCATTCTCAGTGGGAAAAGCAGGTCCTTGGTTAAGTTTACTGCCTTTTTCTCATCGAATTCTTATGGCAGCAGTCCCCAGATGGCACTGTTTGGCCATCTTATGTGTTTTTTTTCTTGTTAGCTTTTTTTTTTTTTTAAAGTTCATAGGCAGTGTACAGTCTTTGAAGAAATGCTATATTCTTCCATATAGAAGGAAGGGCTGCTTCCTAGGAACCATGGCTTGGTGATGGGATTGATTATTTCTTCGTGTTTTTGGAGTCTCTCCCATAGAAATGGCTTCATTCTTTTTGACTGTCAGTGTTTCACAATGCTCTGCTCTCCCCAAACCCTTTCCTCCCATGACAGATCTTCTCCTCTCTTACCTTTGAATATTATTCAAGTATTGCAGGCAGCAAGAAGCTGATAGCACAACACCACTGTACCTGGATAGATGGTATATCCTGAAGCATCGTACTCACAACCTGCTAGCTTTCTTTGCAGCTCTAAATTTCCATACTTCTACGGTCAAGGGTGTTTGTGTTTCTTTCCCTTTTTTGATGCCTTTTTTATGACTGCTTCCATTGTTAACTTCAATTACTTAAACAAAACCAAGACGACTTCGATACATTTTTCTCCAGGTAGAGTCACAAGCTAATAAGGGACCGCTAAGCTGTTAATAACTACTAAGATTGCTACTGCTATAGTTTGAGGAAAAGCCAAAGAATCGTTTTTGTTGTTGCATTCAGTACTCAGGAAGGAGATTTAAGACCACATAAAAACATGGTAACACAATGGACAGAAATGTTCAGGGAGAGAAGCATAGTGGTAGTGAAACCTGTTCTCAGGTGGAGAGGATTATGTTCCTCATCTAGTAAGGGAAATAGTGAGGTTCAGAAAGAAAGAAAACGTCTGTTCAGTAAAGTCATGTCAAACAACAAAAGGAGGAAGACAGACTTACTGTTACTCGGTTTGGGATGCTGAGGAATAGCTGATTTAGAGAAGGAAGGACAGAGGTGGTATGTGCTGACTGCAATAGCCCATTCAGAGACAGGACCGATCTGTGATGTCCTATGGGTCGTAACTTGTTTACATCTTTACTAATTATTTTTGGCACAAGAATGATAACTGGAATATTTAAGGAGATGAGAGTGATGATACAGCATGAGTTTCAGTAACCTGAAGTGGTGAGATCACGATCTTGAGAACCAGCAGCCAGAATCTTTGTTATCAGCTGGAAATACATCAGAGGTGGTGCAGGAGGAACGAAACATGTGAGGGCATGCCAGTTACAAGATGATCAGGCTACTGGTGGGGCACAACTGTAGAGAAGCCATTCAGCTATGTCATGGCCATTGCCAGCAGAGAGGAAAGAGACTCTGAGAGTCACAAGTGGCCTACTGAGGGCTCCTTTGAAACATGGTGCGCAGCGCTGGTCACTTGCAATATTGGAATGAGGCCCGGTGTGATAAATGATAATCTTGGTGGGTGCAGCACAGCCTAAAGGGGCCGAGGTGCAATGACAGTGTCTTCTACAAAGTCATCAGTGCAGGGGGATGAAAACCAGCTGGGAGTGAGAGAAGCTAAGCTGGATGACACACAGTGCTGTCACATGAACAAGGGATCACCGATAAGTTGAGGGTGGAAATTAGCAGCTTTCTAGCAACTTCAAGTCATCTTTTTGGAACAGGTTAAGAAGCCTGAATAACAGCAAGACGGAGTGTGACAGGTTTATGGAAGACAGTGTGTAAAAGGATGGGAAAGGGATGGTTTCACTGGCTGAGGGGTGCCCTTTTAATCTACTTTCCTGTGCCATTTTACTTGAAAAGAGAGACGTGATTTCTCACAATTAGTTCTTCCTTGTAGAGTTGTATCAGACAGCTTTTTGGGACTGAGCTTAATCACTGTTACAAATAAAAACCCACACAAAACAGCGAGAAAAACAAAGAAAAAAATCTTGATGTCCTGTTGTAGCTATTATACTCTGTGGTTTTGGTGTTCTGGGTATGCTGATAATTAAACTCGCAGCTCAGTCTGCTGCAGTTTAAATGGAGTGGGTAATGGAAGACTTCTGTTTCAATAGAAGAGAATACTCAGTTGCCTGACTTAACAGTAGAGGCATTCAAGGAATGGAAAACCATTCTTACCAAAGGCTATATAGAAATCTCATCTTCATGGTTCTTGATTCTTAGTTACAGTAATTCTTGTGCCCATTGAAAGCTTTCAAAAGTCATTGAAATGGACACAAAATATTCCTAACTTCTTTTTTTCTGCTATCAGGAACACTGGTGACCTTTGCAAATCTTCCAAAAGCTCAGCCAATTTCAGTGTTGCTGTGACCCAAGCCTCATTCTTCATCTACACTTTGAGAAAATAGGCACTGAGGATAGCTAAAGTAGGGGAGAGATCTTGCTTAAGCCTTCTTTCACTTGATGGATGTGCCAGAAGCTGTTTTGGAAATGAAAAGAAAGCTCAGACAAGGAAATTCTGTCAGTTTACTAGTGCAGATAAGCTTAACAGCCTGCAAACGGATGTAAGGACTCCTTGCCTGATTTCCTCTAGAAATAGGACTTTCAGAGTCATAGTGTCTCCATATGTCAGTGTCAGTCCATCTTAATGTTTTAATCCCCTTGTCAAGTACAAAGAAACACGGCAGAGAAGCAGCAATGCTGCATGACTTGAGGAAACAGGTGGCTCAGTTAAGTGGGGAGGACCTATGAAAGGCTGGAAGCAGTAAAGCAAACTTCTGTCTTACTAGACCTTAGGAATCCATGAGACTTCACAAATGCCTCAATGGCAGGGGAAGCAAGAGATCCAGCCATCTCAAGAAACGAAACTGTAGAAAACCTAGTTGGTTTTGTTTTTCTGCTTGGCAAATCACCGTTTTCTTGGCCCGGCTGCAGTAGGCAGGTGCAAACACAGGGACAAAACCCAGGGCGTCTCGTTGCTCAGGTAACATGCTCAGGAATGTCCACATTGACAAAAACCCCACCTCCAGGGTCTTGGTCCCAGACAGCCTACATTTATACATATTTTGATTTGTTCCCACGTTCCCTTTGGAAGTGCAGCAGGTAACTCAGATGCGGTGATGCAGACAGTCTGTCTTGGGGACCAGCTTGCATAGGGTGACACTGCACCAGGCTTGGCTCCCTGCGACCATCCAGGCAGGCTGAGTTCCCTCTGCCACCCTATGCTCCTTCCCAGGGCACACAACAACTGACGCTCATCTTCACCCCACAGAAAACACAGCACTCTGCCATTGCAGAAGCAACCTGGGAAAACACCCACAGCAATGGGCTTGGAGCTCTAGTTTATTCGGGGCATGGAGGAGCGTGGGCCCAGGTATGATGCAAAGTGACTCTGGCCCACACAGGAGCAGCTAGCCCTTCCCCACAGGGGAGGAAGTGGGTACGTCTGCCTGGCAGGCTGTTAATTGGTGACAAAGCTATCAGAGCAAGAAGTTCTAGCTACAGGGTATTGAAGAGATTTATCCTGAAAATATAAGCACTTGAAAACCTCTTTGAGGATTTACTGATACCACAGTTTGACAATGCTGATGCATTACCTTAGGTGACTAAAGACAGCTAAGTTACTGTTTCTCCCCTCCCCCCCAACACTTTTGCTTTCAATAATTTGCCCCCGATACGTTCTTCTTTCCTGTGCCTGCACAGTAACAAACACTGTTTCCTGACCTCTCTGCAGCCACTGACACATCTTATTAAGGACCCTTGTATAGGTTCAGCTTTTCCCTTGGTGATGGCTTGGCTATTCGGCATCAGATTTGACAAACAAAGTGCACACTTCAGTTAGCAAATGAGCAAACAGCTTGCACTCTTAATGCCTGCTAGACTTTCTCATTTTCTTCTTTCTTAAGCTAAACAGTTGAATAGCGCCTGAGCATTAAGACAAGGAGGTTTATGATGCTAGCTTGGTACAGCATGGCATTTGCCAGCAGCAAAAAGCAACACATAAAGACCTCTTCCCTGGAAACAAGTATTCGTGGTAAGAAGTGTCAGAGAAGAAGCTGGTTTCTAAAACAAGTGCTTACATTACACAGTGGTATTTTTAACATAAAGAATGTGGTGTTTAGCTATTAATAAATATCTAGGCTTGAAGTAAATAAAAAGAACATCTGGCACCTGCAGGTGAATTTTGAAGTCCATTTTAGAATGAAGACTTGGGCTCAGAGAAAGGAGAGATGTAGGACAAGAAGGCTACAAAGATTAAAAAAAAGCTTGGCTAGGATTTTTTGCTTAGGAAGGTTATTTCAGTAAATTTATATGACATGGAAAAATATAACTACATTTCCTCCTTCAGCATTGTAATTGTTTATCACCACTGTCCATAGGGACCCAGGAAAAGAGGATTTCTGCACCATGAGAAATTCTCAGTAGGACAAAGACCACGTGACTGAAGAAAGCCCTATAGCACCAGGCAGATCAGGCAAACAAGGAGGGCTGGAGGGGGCTGAAGTCGTCACTTGCATGCTGGGGACAAACGTACTAATGTCATGGAGAGGGAGCAGCTAAGCAGGAAAAGGAGCAGTCCTGTTTCTTGCAGCTGCAGGGTGCAGTTGCTGGATTCCCCAGTGACCAAGATGCAAACGTGGTTGTTGCACATGTTCTGGTTGGGATGTTCATATCATACCCCTTTTCTGCCACTGCCCTGTGGCTTCTTTGGCACCTGCTAAGGGGTCAGCTTACACCACAACGAGTTTTCTTGGTGGGGGCACTGATAGAGTCTGTTTGCTTTTTCCAGGTTCTCATTAAACCTGGAAGAACCTAGTATCACCAGGACCCTGTTCACTGCCTCTCTAGAAATGAGCTAAGGCTGTCAGGAAGAGCAGGAGAGAGACTGTCAAACATAGAGCATGGCTGCACAAGATTTTTTTCCTTAGGAATAGGAAGCAGAGTAGGAAAAGAAATGGGATTAAAGGAGGAGACAGTAAGATAACAGGGCAAAATCAGAGGGAGGGGAGATTTTGGTCAGTTTCCACATGTAAAGCAAGGCTGTTGCTTCAGCTGTGCCCTGATTTGGCTCCCTCCCTCCGTGCCTGCCTTGAAAACTAGATGGCTGGCATTACTCTAGCTGGTGGAGTCTCCTGACGTTTGGGGGGTTTCAGACATTTATACCACCAGAGTCAGTCCATCTGTTTAAGTGGTTTTAGAAGTTTTCCTTGAGGACTTACTCTTTTTCATTCGTATTTTATCCAGCCCATTTAGACTGAGTGGAAAACTAACATTGGGTCAGAACATCCCAAGATCTGTTCTAACCAGCAGCACATGTGGGGATCAGGCTCAGCGGTCCCAGCCTGTGCTTGCAGCTCTCAGAGAACCTGCCTGGATGGGAGCACAAATGCAGTTCTAAAGCCAGGGCTTTCTTAAGAAGCAATGACTGTTCACATCTCTGTACAGCCCTGTGTAGAGACAGGGGGATAGAGATACTGCTACTAAGCAGCGTAAGCTTTGAGTGCAGGCCTCTGGGGGAAACTAACAAGCAGCCTCTTCTTCAATTAATTCTTGCTCTGCAGCTTTGCTTCCCCTTTGAAAGCAAGTAATTTCATACTGCAGCAAGGAGCAAGTCTGCAGTCTACAGAAACAAAACAGACTTTGATTTCCGTCAGCTCACCATCGCAGGCTTTATCAAGGGTTATCTTCTTCAGTGATCCCTGTCTGCCTCAATCTCAAATCCCATAAGCTCTGCAAGTATGGTCTCCAAAGTATCTAAACCTGAAGGTAGATTCTGTGTGTGTGCGCGCGCATGTGTGTGTGTGTAAAGACAGACAATCAATTATTTGACGCAGATAAAGCTATTGAATTATTTTTTAATATATTTTTGCTGTTTAATTATCCTGTATGTGCAGAAATTCCCATCTGGTCTCAGATTTGAGAAGCAGGGTTTACAATGACAGTGCTTCTGCATTGTCTTTTGCCTCAGCAACTACAAACCTCTGGAGACTTTGCAGTGCACCAGAATGGAGGAGGGAGATTCACACTTCAGTAGACAGTCTTTGATAACCTTTTGTGATGTTTTACCATGGCTTAAAAACAGCAGAGACCTGACATACATTCAAATTGTCAGGTATGGAAGAGTGGAGAAATGAGAGGAGAGAAAAAATTGCTATGTGTCCTTCCGGATTTCTAACTACATAGTAGTGCTTTCAGAGTGTCAGATCACCTTGGCAAGACTTTTCTTTTTATTACAGCTTCACTTAACTGATATGCTACACTCCCCTTGCATGTTAGAACAGTGGCTTTTACTTACACTGGTCAATTTTGCCACTGTCCCCATAAATGTGTTCCCCAGTACAGCACTGAATGTATTAGGGACAAGTTTAACAAGTACCACTGATTCTAGAAAAGGGATGCTTGTTTAAACCACCAGCATGCAATGTTCACATACCTGACCTTGTCACGTGTGGAAGAAATGTGCAGGTTTCACATCAACACACACACGCACACACACACACTCTCATATGTGACATCCTGTTAAATTAGGACCAGAGAGGGAGAGTATCTGAGGCAGTTCAAAGAGCAAGGCGGTAAGCTGCAGATCCCCATAAGTTATTAACTTAACAGCAGGTAAAGAGACCTGAGAGCAAGACTACAAGGGAATCAGTCAAAATAAGATTAAGAGAAGGGGAAAGAAGAAATGAAACTGAGGAAACTGGCTGCATATTGGCTGTATTTGAAACTAGAGGAGAGGGGAAGATTTGGCCTTTTTTTCCAGCAAAAATGAGAAACATAAGAAGTGAACAAATCAGGAGAAAAGAAGCTGGGGAAGCAGATGTGCTGGGTACTGACTAACGTGTGCAGCATTTCATTAAGTGCTAGCAGAGGACACAGAGACTGTTGGAAGGTGGTGTGCTCCTCCCTCATGGGACACACCAACTTTTTGTCTTACCTGCTTTTTAACTGTTGCCTTAGTAAAGAAAAGCCTTGGGGGATGCCAGAGAGATTAACAACATCACCTGGCTGCTTTAAGCGTTGGTTGCAAAGAGCTTCACCAAAGTGTGTTCCTACTGGTTTAGTGGAACCAGTGGTAGCCATGGTGAAGACAAGGTTTGGTTGGCTTTCTGTCTGCCGATTTCTCAGCAGGTTTGAGGCAATGCCTCTAGTGAGGGCTGGGTACAGCGCCTTAAACTCCTTCTTCTTCCTCAAGACACAGAGCAGTAAGTTTGCTTGAGTGGCTCTTCACAACAGCAGCAGTAGCAACGTGCTGCTCCTGCAGAGACAGATGCAGATTCATCTCCCAGGTGGATGAGTTGCACTGTGCTCTAAAACAGCTCTAAAACAGCTCTAAAACAGCTGGCTCTGATGTGCTGCATAGAGAAAGAATGGCATGAATTGCACTTTACTGCACCACCTTTCCTGACATTCTGACATGAACGTTTAACCCTCTAAAGGCTATTTAAGTTAGTCAGCGCCCCTTGGCATAAACTGGTGCACACAACACTGGTCGTGCGCTTACAAACTGGGGAGCACACAAACATTTCCTCCGAGTTCTCATGAAATGACCAGCTCTCACAGGGCATAAATCTGTTATGCACAACGGAAGAGGTTATACCCAAAAACTTGTATAATGGCCTCAGAAATGCAGAGTAGCGATTGTGAGTATATTGTGCTATAATATACCTATAGACTCGTAGACAATTACTCAGTCAGATCTAAAGTCTTGTGCAGCGCTGATTTTTTTTCCTAGATATTTGATGCCTGTAGTTAAGTGCAACAATAATGAACTTGAAAGCATATTGCTGCAAGAACTTGCCAAATGGTGATGGGGGTGACATGGTGATGCTACTCAGTAAATGACCAGAGAGAGATAGGTCCTGGGGAGTGTGAGCCACATGCCAGCTTGTGTATTTATGTCTGTGGAGAAATCCTTTTGCATGAACACAGATATTTTGATCTTAGGCGGGAATTTGAAGGTATGAACCATACCAACTTTCTTGCTGCATAGAGAAAGTTGCAGCGTTTGGGTAATTTCCACCTTATTTCTGAAGGGGAAAGTCCTGTAATATTTGCCCAGGAAATAAAAAGAAGACAGACATTTCTTGTTGCTGTTTTACAATTTATAAACACTGCCTACGTTAGGGTGCTTTATAGTTGTTAGTGGAGTTAACCTTCCTTATTTTCTGCTTGGAGAGTCTCACTCACTAGTTCAAGGTTTAAAGGAAAGCAGAAAATTCCCATAAAAAGTAACAAATACAGCTTTTCTAGACATACAAATAATGGCACTTTGAGGCATTAACATGCCTGAAGACATTTTAGAGCTGGAAGCACACGTACAATGGCCTGGAGTAAAAGCCAGAAGTTTCCTTTTGCCTTTTCCTACCGATTTAAAGCCTTGCACATTCTCTCTGAATTTCATTGCACTGTCCATAGTCAGCTGCAGTTAATTATTGAATACTAACTTTCATGGGCCTTGAAAGCCATGCTTCTGGAAAGAAACAACCGAACTGTACCTACAAAAATGCAATTTCTTTTTAACATAATGGCTTTGCATCTTCTTAGGAAGTGGAAATGTTAGAAGCAGTCCAAGTAGAAGCATAAGGTGGTTAAAAGGGACCAGAAAAAGCACTTACTACGTGGCCTCAACGTAGCAGTGTTCAGGGATGTATTACACAATCTGCCCTGTAAGCAACATGAGCCCACAGGGCACAGTCTCCTTGATTTCTTCTCTGTATTTGGAGGCCCTAGCAAAGACGTGGAGGGATATGAAGTTACATGAAGCTTTTATCCCAACCCACTCATACATGCCTTTCACATCAAGGCAGCTTTGCCAGTGACAGCTGTTGAACAGCCGGCCAGGAAAAACTGGCAGTAAAAGCACAAAACTGACCAACCTATGTGGGAAAACACTCTTATTAAAAGCATGGCACAAAGGCCTCTCTTTACACAAAACAGATCTTACTTTGTGTCGAGGGAAATGGCCCGGCAGGAGAACTGCTCTGGAGCCCAGTTATACGGTGCTTGGAGACTCACATCAACATACAGAGAGCTATGGGATGATGGCTGCACACAGGTGAAGTGCCACACTGGCATCAAGCTGCTGCAGCGCCGCTTTGTCTGGTCACAGACCACGATGAGCTAAGCCCAGGATGGCGACTGGCGCAGGCAGTCTGTGGGGCACTGGACTTGTCAGATTAGGGAAAACGTGCCACCCACAGGTGAAGCTAAGAAGTTGTTATGTATGCTGCAAAAAGAACATACCACATTTTTTCTGGCAAAGAGGTGGGACATATGAGAAGCAGTTTTGTTTGGCGGAATTAGATTTTGAGCTTCGAGGCTATCTTCCTGTATCAATGAGCATAGCAAGACCAGTATCAGCTCTGCTTCACTTTGCAGAATGTCTTTTATTTCCTTTTTCAGAAAAATAAAGCCTGTTAAAACCTTGTTTCTCCTCTTTCACCTGCCATGACGCACCGGCTACAGTTTGTTTCCTTTCCAATGGAAAGATTAAAAGGTTACTACTGCTCAGCATTATTAAAAAGGTGGTGGTGGGGGGAAAGATTCTGCTTGCTGAACACCTGCAACAGTCGCCGACTTGTTTCCTTCCTCACCGGCCGCGCACCCTTTGCTGCCACTTTACACAAAACCTCCCTGTCACGGCAGCTCGGGATTCAAACCCGTGTTTTAGAGGAGGCAGCTCACGGCACGGCTAGCTCCTGGAGCAAACATCAGCTCTCAGCACAGGCCGCGGGAGCGAGCGGCCGCGGCACAGGTCACTCGTGGGAAGCCGAGGCCTCGGCACCCTCCTCTTCCCTCGGCACGGCAGCTCCCAGGGGGGGCGGCC
>NW_008825499.1:599452-644791 GCF_000699105.1 Pygoscelis adeliae
GTGGGCGTTGGGTCTGTGGGGTTGTGCGACCGCAGAGGGGGGCGCTGCCGGTGGGAGCCCTGTGCCGTGAGGCCGCTCGGTGCTGCAGGACAGCTTTCCGTAGCGCCGTCGCGTTTCCAGACCTGTTCCCGGAATAGTTTAGAACTTCGCTCCTTTTGCGTGTGGTTGTCGACCGCTGCCAGCAGCATCATCTGCTCACGGTGGCAAAAAGCCTTAAGCATCAGCTGTCGCGTTTTTGGAGGGTGTGCTTTTCTGTCGTTCTGTGCCCCTTTCCCTATCTCTGATGCAGCCGTCATACCCATACTCTTTAATGGTAAGTCGTTTGCATTAAATGGTGCCATTTCAGTTACAGTGCTTCACGTGCTTGCTCTCTTAACTTACTGGTTGTGTTGTGCTTGAGAACCGTTGTTTCTGTGATGCTCACTGTGCTGTGTGAGTGTCTTAATGCCACTTCAGTGAGACTTTAACACTTCAGCAATGAGGAAAGCAACTGTAGTAATACAGGTTTACTTCACAGTCTGGTCAGATTGCAGAATGCACAGTGTTGCTGTCCGTTATCGTTTCTCTGAAATCGTGGTCTCTACAGTTCCTGCTGTATGCCTTAGCTGAAATTGTGAAACCAAAGTTTTCAAGCATCTTTTTAATGAAGGTCGGTAGAGGATGTGCTGATACGTAGCTGTCTTATATATCCAGTCACAAGTTATATTAAAATAATGTGAAGAAGAATGTGTACGTGAAGGAGTGTTCTTCACCAGTGTTTGGAGCTTGTGGGGTGAAACCAGGTTCAGTGGACAGCTGAACTGAGTAGTATTTTGCTCATACAAAGCTTTTGCTTGGAACATCTGCTTATGGTTAACTTGGTGGAACAGGACTGTAACTGCCAAACTGGGTCCTTAGCTGCTTGTTATTGTTAATCCTTCTAAAGTATATGACATTTTGCATGTTGGGACAGGTTTACTTAAATTGCGAGAAACAGTGAAGGGAAGAGAAGGTTGTGTACTTTAGAGTGTGGTGTGCTGGTATCAGTTAAGCAGGAACACTGAAAGAGTCTAATCTGGTAACAGACCTGAGTGGATGCTGCCAAATGGCAGGTTGCTTTTTAGCTGGAGATTGCCAAGACTGTCAGAAATGCTTGATAGGCTGCTGTGAGTGAAATGTTGCATTCACATATGATTATTAGCAGGGACTAACATGGAGGGAGACTGGGTGGGTGGGAGGGAACTGTCAGACAATTGGGTTTTGAAAAGACTGGTTTGAGTTGAAGAGTATAAATGTGGACCACAGGGCTCTACAAATAGTTTAAATTTAGGCATGTCACTAGTAATCCTAGGTATAGTCGGCAAAAGTGGAGTGACAGTGGAAGAATACTTTCTTTCGTAGTTCTTTGGTTAAAACTTGCTTGCAGAGTGATCTCTTGCTCTGGATGATAAGCTGTAAAGGCAGGGGATTGCTTACTAAACCACGATACAGAAGGCTTTCAGCCTACTTTTGATCTGGTCAGAAAAGAATATTTCTTCGGTGCTTCTGTATTTCCTGAACGTTTCACTTTGTGAGCCCTGACTGCCATTGGATCCATGCTGTGGGATGACTGATAAAATCGTGTAGTCGCTTGTATAATAGTGAATCCTTGCAGCACATCATTGTGGTAAGTTTTTGGTAGAAGCTATGGTTTTGTTCACTGCTTACAGAAGTTCAGCTTCATTTGAAGTAACTGTTTTCTTAAATAACTATGGCAGGAATAAATAAGCATGCTGCATGCCAAGAGTTGCACAATGTGTTGCATTAGCTACCTTATAATATGTATTTTCAGATGGCTTGTAATCGACTCCTAATTCCTTTGCAGTTCTCAATACTTTGGCTTACTGATGAACAACACTGTAGGAGGGAGTTGTGAGCAGGGTGTGTGGGTTTGTGATATGAACATTTTTGGTGTCCAGCAGGTTTTGTTTCCCTAAGCAAGTGGATAGGAGTAAATGGTGAGACAGATTTAACTAACAGTATAGTACATCCAGTTGTGCCTTCTTGTTTTTCATTGAGAGCCAAAGCATGCCTGCTAAGTTGATGACTCAAGTCCTGGAAAAACAACATTACCATTTTAATCAGGGTTGCTGGCAGTTAGTATTAGCATTTTGTTGTTGAGATTTCCTTCTTCCCCCTGCTGTGCCCCCCTCCCCAGTTTCCTTATCTGGAAAAATCACTAGCAGTAACCAGTCTGTGAATGTCAATTTATTGATGCTTATCTATGTACCCAAAAATACAGTTTCTGAGGTTGTTTTTTGAGGTACTCTTGTTAGAGACAACATTATCTGTGACCTTTCCCAATTGTCAACCACTTATTCAGAAACACATTTTATGCTAAAGGAGTGTAAAACCCCTAACTTTATATAATGCATGTACTGGGAAGTTGATTCACCACAATGTTGTCTGAGTAGAGATCTGTGGGTAGGATCCATTCTGCTTCCATTTTGCCCTTCTGTGTTTTTTCCTGGTAGAGATATGGGACCTGTAGAGGTTGGGCCAAAAACTGCTGCTGTAAAAGCTAAATGTCACCATGTGGACCAAGCTCAATGCAAATGAAGAGTTGCTGCAGCCAGCATGAAGGCCATGCAAGAGAAAGAGGTGGGGTTGAAGGCATGACACTGCCCACTACCTGATGCACAGCAGCATTTTGCTGTGCCCGCTCATGTAGCATGTTCAGGGGATTCTGGAATTGGATTTTGGCCCTGCAGCTGCCGTCACCAAGCTGTCACACAGCCTTCTACCTTGAAGGGCACAAGTGTTCACAAATCTTTTCCTTTCACATTTCAGTGAAACTGTCTCTTTATTTGTAATTTTCCTGTTCTCTTATGGTGGGATTTGATTGAGAGGCATTGCTTGAGATATGTTCTGATGTACAAAACTGGATATTAGCACAGGTGAACGCTGCATCTTTTTTGTAACAAAAGTTGTCTGTTGCATATATGTAGTTCAGCTTGACTAAATCAACCAGAGAGAAGGTATCAGCTATCCCTTCTTATTCCTTTGAACATTCTCCATTTCATAGCTTTTCTTCGGTTCTCCCAATTTCACATCGTGCATTCCATTCACATTTTGTTTTCCTTCCTAGATGCTGTATTGGATTTGTTGTTGTCGTTGTCGTGTCATTCCTGTGCTGGCTGGCCTGAAAACTCAGCTCCCTCTGATTACTTCTCATGTTTGCTATTGTTTGCAACTTCTCGCTTCTGAATGTAAAGTTAATAAAGAAGTCGGAAGCACTCATTTCTGTGGTGAAGTTGTCCTTTAACTTCTGTCTAGCCATTGTTAAAATCTGTTGGTGACTTTTATATACCCTTTTTTTGTTGTTTAGGAATGGTTTCTAACTGGACCAAAATTCCACCACCACTTTTCAAAAAAGTTGTCATTGTGCTGATAGATGCTTTGAGAGATGACTTTGTGTTTGGATCCAAAGGTAAACAGTTCATGCCGTATACTACACAAGTTGTTGAAAGAGGGACATCCTACAGTTTCATTGCTGAAGCGAAGCCACCCACTGTGACTATGCCTCGAATTAAGGTAAGTGGTTTTTTTCCACTTAGGGTTGTTTCATTTGAGACAGTTTTGAAGGCTGAGTGGTTTCATATGCTCGGAGTTGGTGTATAGGGCAGGTTTGCTGTGCTACTGCAATTTGTGTCTGGAACTCTCTTTGCTGTAGTAGTGCATATGACAGAGTCCTGATGTGCTGTGGCCCAGAGGTGCTTTCTGCAGGAAAGGTCAGGTCAGGGATTGAAGGAAAGTAGAGAGGCTGAGTAAGAGGAAGAGATGGCAGCTCCCACTTAAGTCACTGGCCTTGTTTTGTTCCTTTATTTGGTAGCTCTGTGGTGGGAAGGTCTGTGAGAATCAGTTAAGGGCAGTTAAGGCCCTAGTGCAGGCTTAAATGATTGACATAATCTTTTCATTTGTAATCATGGGAAGGCAGTAGCCTCTCAGTCATCAAATTTTTCAGTTGTTTTCTATCCAAGAACATTTTTGTTGGTATTTCTCTGTGTTCTTGTAACTTCTGATAGGAAATCCAGTTTGGTGTAAATTTGTTTTCTCATAGGGATGTTTTTGCAGAGCTTAAAAATTGTGCCAGGTTCCAGGTAACTAAAAGCTGAATTGTGGCTGTGTCATCAAAATAGTTGATCATCCAGGCTTCTCAGTGGTGGATCTGAGTGACGTTTCTTGCACTGAAGAAGCTGAGAGAGTGAGTGAGGTTTGGTAGGTCAGCTACGAGGCCAGTGAGAGAGTGAGGGAGATGGTCTGGTAACTCTTGATAGGTGTACTTCATTGCATTTTCCAGAAGATTCTTAATTACTGTTTTGAATGTGCTATCATTGTTATTGTTAAGTCAGTTTACTTAGGCCTTCTAAACCGTCTTTTTGGTGATTTAATAACCAGTAAATGAAGTGAATTTCAGCTGGTATAGAAAGTCATTTTGCTGTCCACTAATTAAGAAAATATTATTTTTACCTTTCTGTAAAGCAGTTATTATCTCTGCACTGTGTTGTGGCAGGTGATGTGATGTGGCATGGCAGCTCGTGTTCTTTTACTTTATTATGTTTCTTTATTGAAAGTGTAATTTCTCTGCCCTCTGCTTCATTGCTTCCTCTTACACTAATACTGTCTTCTTAGTACTGGAAACTTTTTCGTTTCTGTTAATATGTCTCTTTTCTCTTCTTGTTTTATGTAGGCTTTGATGACAGGTAGCATACCTGGTTTCATTGATGTTATTGTGAACCTCAATTCTCCAGCTCTGTTGGATGACAATCTGATATGGCAGGCAAAAACAGCTGGAAAAAGAATAATCTTTTACGGTGATGATACTTGGGTTAAATTGTTTCCAAAGCATTTCGTGGAATATGATGGAACAACATCCTTTTTTGTGTCAGACTTTACAGAGGTGAGAGGCTTTGTGTAATCCCAAGTTAAATAGAGCACAAACACGTAGTGGCAACTTCTAAGAATGAATGAGTAAAACTATCCTTGTTGTGAAATATGAATGTGGCAAATTGGATTTATATGTGTTTTCAGTATTGGCAATGTGGAGGTAAGCATTTCAGTCCCTCATGCATATGCTGTGGGAAGTGTTTGGATGATACAGTAACAAACAGTGTGTTACTGTATAACTTTCCTAAACATACAATGTTCTTACAAAACTTGTTGTTGTAGGAAGTTAGACCACTTGCTTTGTTTAAAAATTCCACTATCCATGTTTCCAGTTTGCTATCCATTTATATTAGTATGTACCATCTTTAAAAGGTCCATTAATACATAATCTTGGTCTCTTAGAGGCATACTTTCTATAGTATTGTATTGCTTTTGTAGTTGCAATATGAGTAGTGTTCCAGTGCGTTATCAAAGTAAATGAAACAAATTGTGAAAATTCTTATTCTGGGCACACTGAAAGAGTAAATGGTTTGGCAATTTTAGTTCATATTTTGAACCTTTATCATTTTTAAAACCTCAGGCCATTGACCTGCTGCTACTGACTTAGGTATTTTATGATCATGTTTAAGGAAGTTAGATAGGTCTAACAGGTGAATTGGAAGACACTTTTAACTGGTTACTCTGATAAGACTTGCAGAAGCTTCAACATGGAGTGGAAAAACGCAAACATGCTGCTGGGTCTGTGATTATATGGCTCTCAAGCTCTTTATGCAGTCTTTATGCTTTCTGAATATAGCCCATTAAACAGAAAGCTTTTTATAGTTTTTTAGATAGTTATATACAGAGTCAACAAAGTGGTGTTGCATGTGAAATTTTGTAAGGATTTTTAATGTCCAGGGAGAAATATGTGCAACTAAAAATCAGTTGTCAACCTAAGCAGGAAAACATGTGAGTTAGGCCCCAAATAGCACTTTTCAAATAATTTTTCTTTCTTTCTATGGCATCAGTTGTTTTTCTCACAGCAAGTACAATCATTTTGTTTGCGCAGTAGCAAAAATTGATTTGAAAGAGCAGGAGTGGTTTTTTTCCCCCTGTGCTTCCAAGCACCAAAGACAGGCTTTTCCCTGTACCTACTTCTTGTGAAGTGATAAATCAGGAGTGTGAAGGATGAAAGTGACTGAAAATTTCTTGAAACAGTTTTTAAAAGTATCTGTGAAAGCATAGCAACCCATTTTCTCTGTTTGTCTGTAATCTGATGCCTCATAACCAGAAAAGAGTGAAATGGGGTGAGGAATCTGTTTTGTAAGACAGATTTTTTGACTGCCTGGCATTGAATTAATCAATCTGATTTTTTTTTTCTTTCCTTTTTAACATTGTGAGTGACTGTAATTCTCATCAGCTTCTACAGCATTTTCATGGGTAGTGTGACCTAATTTTTCTATGCTTTTTACAAGAGGGAAATTATTTTTACCTTTTAATTCTTTTCCTTTTATTTCTGAGGTTGATGATAATGTTACCAGGCATTTGGATAGAGTTTTAAAGAGAGAAGACTGGGATCTCCTAATACTACACTACCTGGGGTTGGACCATATTGGACATATGACTGGGCCAAACAGCCCATTAGTGGGACCAAAACTTCGTGAGATGGATAACGTCCTGAAGAAGATTCATATTTCTCTTCTTTCAAAGGTAATATAACTCCTTCCTGGATCAATGTTTGTTAGTTGTGGACTGGCTTTAAAATGCTTGCTTGCTTGTTTGTGGGTGGTAGCTTGTTTATTCCTGGACTAAGGCGGGTATTCTGTTCTTTTCCTTCCCTGGCCATTCCCCTGTTAACAGTGTAGTGTAGCATTTTTAAGGATTTACTGGCTGACCTTCGTAACATCTGTTAACAGTCTCTTCTGAAGAGCTGTGGGAAATAACTCCCCCTTGGTGTGCGGGAAGAGGAGAGGAATGCGTGCCAAAATTCTCTTATCACTCATGAATTAAAATGGTGGTTAGCATGCTTTCTAGTAATGAAATTTCACTGGAAAGAAGGAATAATAGGCACGTATAGCTAATGGCTCTGATTTCTACAATTGTGAAGGCATACCTAATTCTTAGATATTGAAAAGATTCAAATGGAAATGATGGTTGTAAACAGCATTTTTCTTATGCTAAATGTAGCACATAAATTACCAAATCTGAGTCTGTTTTTAGATTTGGAAATACAGGATGTCATTTATCTAAATAGTCTGGATGTTGAAATAGCAAGTCCTAATTTCAAGTGGCCTGAAGCTTTTTTTTCTTATTTGATTTTGGCAACTGCAATTCAGAGTAGCTGCTCATAAAATTTCAATAGTATTTTTAGACAAATGGATACTATTGTATGAAAAGAGAGGTTAAATTCTGCCTGTGGAAGTTGCAATCTCACAAACGTTGCAGTGGTTTTGCTGCAGTTTGCTCTTATGTTTTGCTTTTGCCAACTATATGCAAGCCTTTATCTCAGTTTTAGAATACAGAAATAAAAAAACCCACTTTACTGTTGAATACAACAGGTACTGATAATAACTAGAGATGACAAAAAGCTGCTTTCTTCTGGAATGACAATATTTATTTTCTGCCGTCTCTGATTTGTTAGCTTAAAATTGTGGGACAGGCCTCATTTATGCTTCTGTTTCTCTTTCTTCAGAAAAATAAATATCATTTGACATCACTCATGTTGGATTTCTACCCCAAAAGCACTTGAGAGACTAGAGACTATTAGAAATAGGATTATCTTTTTATATTAAATTTCTATTATATTAATATTTGCGATATTAGTAATTTAGCATTGCTATATTAAAAACTCAATGAAGCTGAAGAAATGGAGGCAGGAGGGAATACTTCTCTGTTAATGCTACTGCTCCTGGACTCCCAATTTTCTTCCTACAGTATGACGACCTTTATTTAATCCTTCGGTCAGTTTCTTCTGAGTCTGTAAGTGAAGGGTTTTTTTAAAGCTTTTTTGTGTTTTTTGTAAGATAGTGACAAGTATGTTAGATAAGTCTGTGTGCCTTAACTGTTAAAAATTAATATTACTGCATAACACTTAGTTGCAGACATCTCTTGTAATCTGCCCCAGGTGCTCTGAGCCAGCTTAAAAAATGGACTTTATTTTGAGAAATATTAATGTGTGAAAATGATAAAGATAGTGAAGCATTATATATATGCATCTTGTTTGTACAGTAACTTAAGTTTATTTCTGTGTCTTGCAGGAAGAAGCTTCTCTGCCCAATTTGCTAGTTGTTTGTGGGGATCATGGGATGTCTGAAACAGGTAGTCATGGTGGTTCTTCAGAAGGAGAAGTGCGCACACCACTGCTGTTTATCAGCTCCGCTTTTGAAAAGAGAAGTGGTAAGGATCAAAGAAGCTTGACTTTTTTTAGAACACATTGCTATCTCTAATTTATATTACCTCTAGAATTCTTCCTGAAAAGTGCTTTGTTTGTTCTACAGATATCTGACAAGGCCCATTCTGTGTGACCTAAAACTCTGGTTTTAGCCAGAGTTTGCATCTATGTCATGGTGAAACCATGGCTTAAGCTTTGTAACCACTGAGAGAATTGGGTATTTCTCAGATGATAACCTTTTGCAGCACTGTCCTACCTGAGTGTTGAGAGCTAAGGAGATCTGTTCTCAGGATCCTGGGATACTGGTAAATGGATAGGATTAGAAGTAAAGTCCTATTTGAAGTGAGTTTTAAGTTTTGTCTTTCTTAGCCAGGATATTTCCCTGGCCTCCGTTCTTCCCTCTCAGACAGCCGGGGTAGAGGAATGAATGACAATTTCTCATGCTGAGAGTAACAGGAAGGAGGAAGAATTGCTCTTGTGAAAGGGTGAGAGATGACAGCAGTGAAAACATCACTATTGATTGCTAAGCGTTAAGGAAAGAATATGGAGCATGAGTGTATTTACTGTATTGGCCAGGCAGTTACTTTGAAATCACTGATGTGAGTTTATCTGTTTCTGAAACTCATTTTCTACTTGTATAATATAGCTTAAGGTAAGAGGCAAGAAGGGAATGGTGTGGTAGAGAATCTTTAGTCTAATCTGTAGAGTCTTGCTTAGATAAACTTGACTGAGTGAATCCATGAAATCTAGTTATACCAGGAATGAATATTTTCATCAAAATAATAGTTCCCTGAGCCTTTCATTCTGCCTCTTGCTCATTTCCATCTGATTTCCTTGCTTTTAAAGCCTGTTTGCAGAACCTTGCCTTGTTTATCTTGCTGGAGGTTCCTGCAGCACAGTGGAAGTACATTTATCTGTCAGTCATTTATAAAGCTGTTATCCAGCTGCAATAGAAAGCATTGTTTGAGGAGTCATTGAAGTCTTTCCAGATATAAAACCAAAACAAAGTCAGGAGCTGACCAAAGCTCTTACCTAAGTTTTTGCTTTATAAATTTCACTGGTGTGTGTTGACAACCAGGCCGCACAAGTGTAGGTTCTGTAAATGCAGTCTCTTGTTCATTGGGATTAGTTTCTCTTAGGTTTAAACTGAATGTGCAGTTTTTACAATACAGTGAAATATACCTATTCACCTGTCTTTTGGAATAGAGTTTGTGATTTCTAATGATGCCCATGTAAATATCCAGCAGCTTGCTTCTCATTGCTACAGTAATCAGAATTCTAGTGATTGCTCCTTATGATCCTACTGTAAACAAAATGTGCTGTGGTTAATTTGGTAGACCTCAAAAATAGTAATCCTGTGGGCTTTTGCATGTTGTATGCTGTCAGAATATTACTTGTGTAGAGTAAGATGTACAGAGAAGTGTCACCCATGATTGACTAAATGCATTTGGTAGTTTGGCTTTTTTTAACCAGTTAAGAACTTGCCTTTAAAGATGAAATCTGAAAACTGCTGACATACAGGCACTCGTGCAGAGAGGCTTTAGGGATTATAGATGGCATTCTGTACAAGTATGGGATTAATCAGAGCTAGATGAGAAATGATAGAAGTTCTAAGGGAGCCTTAGAGAGCCTTGAGAGTAATAAACACTGTATATAGAATTCTTTCTGTACTGTACTTAAGTCAAAACACTCAATGCCTGGAGTTACAAAGAGGACGAAGTAAAAGCATAATAGAAAAACACTGTTATGTATCTAGTAAAGCACACAAAAAAACAATTGGCAAGACAATCTTAAACAAAAGGTTACTTACGTTAGTGAAATCATTTACGCCTGTAGATGTCTGTGGAACTGAAGGCTAATCCTGATAACTGCAGTAAGGTAATGGGATCCTGCACAGAACCCTTTAAAAATCGCTGGGTTGGCCTGCATGGAGCCATAGATTTGGGCCTTAAGATTCTTTACCTGACCTCTAATTCTGTTTGCCTAACAACCTGGTATTAATTAAATCTTGAGCTGTGTCATTATGTTGAGAAGCTTCTAGAATGCTGTCAGCATTATTTTAGATTCTCATTCTTCTTTCTTGCGTGAAATTAGTCTACTGTAGTGCTTTTTATTCTTTCTAATGTAAAAATTATCAAACCCTCTTAGGATGTAGGCTGCAACTTGATATTAAGATGATCTCCTGGACCACCTCTTTTCTTACTTGTGTAACATTCATGTTGTGTTTACGGTAGTTGCTAGCGTTGAAGAGTGATACTTGCTGAGAATTGAATCAATTTTGATTTCACAACAGCAAAGGACAGCAGCTGAAAAAGATCACTCAGCATTCTGTCGATCACTTGCAATAGCTGATCTAACACCAGCGAAAAAATTTTGAAAATAACAAGATGCCAGCTGTCTCTGGAGGTATAGAATGGGCCTGTTATTGAAATACTTTTTTCCTCTTTTTTTTCTTTTTCTTTTTTTTTTTTTGTTGATTCTAGGTCCTCTAACCCAACCTAAGCTTGTGCAACAAACTGATTTAGCTAGCACACTGGCAGTAGGTCTTGGTTTACCAATTTCAAGAAACAGTGTTGGGAACCTTATATTGCCAGTTGTGGGAGGCAAGACAATGAGAGAACAACTACGTTTTGTGCACTTGAATGGGTTCCAGCTCAGTAGACTGCTGCAAGAGAATACACCTGCGTATGAAAAAGGTAAATTAGCTAAAAAAAAAAGCTACATATACAAAAGGAGATTGTTTTGTATCCCCACAGTTCGGGCTTTTGGGTTCAAGAGTATAGCATGGCACTGCAAATTAGCCATTCAGTTGAGAGCAGCGTTCAGAGAAATGCTACTGAGTTCAGTCTTTACTGTAACCTACTCTGGCACACTGCCTCTGAATTAAGTTTTTTTAATGACCACTACTACTCCTAGTAGGCAGAAGAGCAGAAATAATGATGAAAGAGTAAGATTAAAGTAAAACTGCCAGTGTAGTTAAATCTCAGTGGTTTCATATCTGCTATTTGTGAGGTATCCTACAAAGGGCACTGATTCTGAGCTGTTTGGAGGAATAGCACAATGGAGTGAATTTTCTAGTTTAAATAAAAAGATGCTTCAAGTAAAGCTGGGAAATAATTTAGGGTAAGTTATCTTTTTATTTCATTCTTGTGTATGAATTTGCAGTTCTCTAGGTTCTCACTCCAAGTAAAGTTGCTTATTAAAAATACACATATATGTGCATATATATGTGTGTGTATATTTGGAGGAAAGAATAAAAAGTGGAAAAAATAAACCAAACCTAGCAAAATGTAGTATTTCATTAGGAGGCATGATACAAACTGCAATGTAAGTAAGCAAGTTAATATGATAATTATGTGAAAAAAATCGAGTCAGAGGATGAAGGAGAATATTTTACCATGGACATTAGAAGATGTTGCTGTCTTAAAGTGACTGTGAAGCTTGAAGTCCTTGTCACTTGATTTATAATCTGTTGAATCATTAAAATAACTGGATGAGAATGCAGAGCTGCGTTACAGCTATGAATAATTAAAGTAGATAACAATGTAAAGTTTAGCAAGATGATCATTGTAGGTCAAGAATTAATTATCTTTCAACATCATGGCTTCTAACCATAATTAAGCCCTGTCTAGGAGTCTTAACAAAACAAATGCTGCTTATGGTAGCAACATGTCAATATCAGGACCTATGCTCCATCTATTCTGATATTTTTTTCTGCGCAGTTTTCCTCACTTAACCCCTTTGCGTCAAGTGAGGAAACTGGCCCTGTTGGAAATTTTGCCCTGGTTGGAGTTCAGGATATGGCTGTGTTATTGAAAATTCTAACACAAAGCTTCATCTGACAGTATTTCTGCAAGCACTGGTGAAACAGACTGTAGTTTCTACCAGCTTCTGGTTTATGTCTTCACTTTTGTTTTATTTTTGTCTGGGAACAGCTTAATTTCAACTTTCATCTGAGCGGCTTTCATCTGAGAAATTAAATCAAAATTGCTGAGGATGGAAATGTGAGAAATTTTTATGCTACTTGCTTGTGACTGCTATTAGACATGCTGCCCTACTGGAGAGGGGTTGGGGGGCAAAGCATCCGTGATGAGCTCCTCTCCTTTCAGTAATGGAGAGTCTCAGTAACATGGAACTAGATCCAAGTCATGGTAGCTTTTTTTACAGGGTCTTGAGGTGAATTCTCCCTGTTGCTGTAAACTTGTCTTGTTTAAGTTGGGGGTTTGACTAGAACAGTCATCTTTCAAAACATGGACAGAATGGGTTTGGTGGGCAGTAGCACGGAAGGAGGTAGATGGGAGTGAAATAAAAATGCTAAGAGGAATGAAGAGGGAGACTGGGCAAAAAGCATGAAAAGGGAGTAGAACAGCAGCAGCAGATGTGGAGAGAATTTGTTTAGACTTCAAAATGTAACTTGAACTCATTTCAGTGTTCTGTTTAATGAAATAGTGTCATGTCAAATCTCAGTTTGATTAAAGCTCATTTTAGATGATCCTTTCTGGATTTCCTCAAAAGTATGACTATGAAACTCTTATTTCAAATATACTGGAAGAGGAGCTTTCTAGGGAATTCACTGTTCAAAGAACTACGGTAGGGAAACAAAAATCTCCATGCGCACTGGCAGCTATCTCGATGTACAAGTGGTTGCTGCTGGCTGAATTGTACTTTCTAGCAGATACCTGCAAACTTCCTGCATAGTAGGATCAGCATGCTTTGGAGTCTATTAGAAGTCTTGGGAGACCAGACTAGATGTTCTGAGTTAAAAATTGCTCTCTAAAATTCTCACTTTGAATTCAGCCTGTAGTAGATCAAAGTGACCTGTAGTGGTAAGAAACTTCCAAATGGTAAGCACAGTTCTTTCATAACTGTACAAGAATTGTGAATAGAAATACCTCATTCATCTTCCTTCACTTGAAATAAAATTAAAAATGTTTCTCAGTTTAATAATGTACTTCTGCTGAAAAAGCTTAATAAAGAACATGCTGGGTTTTTTCTAAGTCTGATACACTGTTGATGTATCAACAGGAGTAAAAACGAGTTAAAAACTTAAGTCTTTGTGACACCAAACTTGCTTCAGTCATTGCTTTAACCCTTGTCGTCTGAAACTGTACAGCAAATGTTTTGCCCTTCTTTTAGCTAAGAAGGTAAGGATTGCAAGATGGGAAGATAATGATAGGCTCGTCATATAAAAATTTCCAAATTGGCCTTTTTGCCCTTAAGTTGTCATTACCTTTCAAGTGACATCGCAGGGAAATAGAAAGGATTATTAACGTGAAGTGAAACTAAACATTTATTTCTTGCAAAAAATACAGATATATGTGAATGTTCACACATAGCATAACGTCCAGTGAGATATAAGTTTCTGAAAGTTATGCTCTTGCTTTCCTTGTCTTGTCAACTGAATTTATGTTGTGATTGCATTCTACACTCAATGACCAATATTTTAAATATCATGTGGCATGTTGGAGTGTGGGGTGATGCACCATAAAATGAAGAGGGAAAATGTCTTAAGTGCTTTCAGGAACAACACCATTTTCCACATTTACAATAAAACACAGAAACTGACCTAATTGTTCTATTTTAAATAAATGCTCTTGAAGTTAAACTTACATGGAGTGAATAGAATGCTCTTCAGGTGCATGTAGGACCCACACTAATAATTTTGGCAGAAATTGTTTTAATTTTTTTTACTGATATGCTTGTAGTGAGTGTTTATGTTTTTTTTTCATGTGTGAACAAAATGATGCTTAGCTGTATTCGCCTGCAGAATCTGGTTATTGTCACTGCTGAATATATCTTTGGGAAGTAAAAAGGATATCAAGACTCAGCTTTTTGTGCTGCAGCTTTTTGTGTAAATGTTTAATAATGGGAAAGTTGATGATCCAAATCAACAGTAGTTGATGGGAGAATAAAATGACTCTCGTGTCCTTTGAATTGACTTGAATCATTGTCCCTCCCCACCTACCCTTTGGCGTGTATCAACCGGAACAGTTGGTGTAAAGTAAGGATTCTGTGGAATAACCAGTGAGGGGAAGTACATGTAGGAGAAAAGCTACTGCTGCAGTACTTGCAAAGGACTTCTAAATTGTAGGATTTGGCTGTTTGCTTCTTTCCTGTGTCTCCTGTTGACCTCACTCAAGCTTTTAAAATAAATTTAGGGAGACTAGAGTAATGCAGATGTGTTTCTACAGTGTAAGAGAGAAAGAAAAGAAACTGTGATGTCTCTGTACCTATACTAAAAAGCATACTCACATTAAAACGATTCAGTGGTTCCTTATTTATGAAATGTAAAGAGTTGATCTAAAATTACTTTCTTCAGGGACATAGTCTAGTGCTAGTCCTGTCCTCATCCCCAGTTCTGAAAGCAGACCACAGTCTTCATATGTGTTGTCAGTGTTCACCCGTGGTCCTGTTTACACATACCTTTATCAGAAGACATAATCAAAACTACATTTCTGCAAGAAAATATTACCTAGGTATAGACAACAGAGCTGTGTCCTGGAGGTTGGGTTTTTTTCTGAGTTTTTCTTAATTCATTATTTGTTTGGTTTTTGTTTTGGTATTTGTTTATTTGTCTTCAGGTCAGACTTTTTTTAGGTGTAGATAGGCCATCATGAAATCACCTTCTGCCACAAGAGTTTTGCTTCCATAGGTTGGTAGCAGCATGAGGTTTTCTCTTTTTTAATCAAGTTAGACTGCGGGCCATCCTTACACTATAACAGAATTACTAAGTTTCACTGCTGAGGATTGCTTTGCACCAGCTTCATAGTCCAAATGCCTGAAGCCAAACTGTGCACGTCAGCTGTTGACTTTTCTGTTGCTGCTCCAAAATCTCACATCCTGTGTGTTTAACTTCATGTTACCAACTGACTCTCATTAGCTTTGCAGCAAAATCGAGGTCCCTGGTATGGTGTGTGTGTCCTTTGATGTTTCCTCCAGAGATAAGTTATTTGATCATTTCTCACTTGGCTTGTACAATATGGCCCGGATAATGAGTGGGTCCAGTGGAAAACATGACTTCTTTCAGGAAATAAAGCATTTGAATAAGTTTGTCCTGGAAACCTTTTGTAAGAGTAGATGGATGTTTTAATACGTTTGTCACTTTTAGAGGTCTTGACATTTTATCAGGTTAGGGATTAATTGCTTTTATTCTGAGTATCTGGCTCATTATGGTCTTGCTGCAGGATGGTAATGTAACTTTCTAGGTGTGAAAAAAGTTTCAACCCCCATAGCAATTTTTTTTTAATACAAGCAAATATAAAAATATGATCACCTCTCTAATTAATCCTTCTTTGTTCGTGGATCTTCTCACCTCTTTTCTTTTTTTTTTTTTTCTCCCTCCTTAGATCCTGGATATGAACATTTTAAGATAGCAGAAAAGTCCCATGGTAATTGGATCAAACTGTATTTAGAGGGGAATAATTCAGAAATACTCTTAAATCTTGGCAAAAAGGTCCTGAAGCAATATTTGGAGGCCCTGAAGACTCTGAGTTCTTCACTAAGCAAACAAGTGGCACAATATGACGTGTATTCGATGATGGTGGGGACTGTGATCATTATGGAGGTATAAAAATACATCTTTCTGTGAAAGAACTAAGTGCACAAACGTAAAAGCTTCTGGTTTTGACTATTTAGTATATACTCTTACTAGTCTTTAGAATTCCCGAGTATGAACTCTTAGAGTTGGGACTTTCTGCTTGGATGAGGGTAATATTCTTTTTAAAGTATAAATTAGCCTTTAAAATGATTCAAGAGAGCTTTTGATACAAGCTACTTATGTTTTGGTGTACCTAGTTACAGTAAATATGCAGATGTGCTACAACTTAAATTACTCCCGTATTAGCCTTCTACTTTTTGAGTAGCCTTACTGCATTTTAAAAAGTGTGGCAAGTAAGTTCCTGCCTGTTCCTCTTTATCTAACAGCGAGTGTAGCTGCTCAGAACAGGCAATACCTTGTGTGGGCAATTTTCACAGTTCCAAGATTTGTTCTTTGTACTGGTAGGTGTCGGGCCCTGAAATAAATACTTGCTGTAAGGTGCTGGGTTGCCACTTCGTATCTCATGTAGGAATAAAGATAAGATATCCCATGTCTGGAATTTTAAGTGGTTCTCTGCAATTGATATTTTGGGCAAATATCAAATGCTGGAAATATCCTCTGTGGTAATGCTTTGAGAACCGTGCTGAAGGGATACTGTGCCTGGACACTGAACTTTTATGTACAGAAGCTTGCACTGACCTTTTAGATGACATAAGTGTCAACTTTTGTAAGAATAAGCGTTGTTGCCTAGGATGAAAATGCCTACTACAAGCTTAATTTAGTCCTTGAGTGTGTGTGGTGCTGTACAGGACTATGTAATTGCTGTAGCACTGGTCCTGTTCAGTGCCTGGAATGGATAACAGTACCTGAGCAGCTATTTAGTCTTTGAGTCTCCTTTGTCCTGGCAGGGCTCTATGCCTTGTCTCGTATGCACTGTTCTCTATGTACAGAGTACATCTGAAATGGCTTTCTGGTAGACTGCTCAGTGGGGTTTATCACTCTGCTGACTGCAGGAATTAGTTCCACAGTGCCCTTGGGAGATGAGATGGTAGGTTCTGTTCCTGCTCTACAGGTGGCAAATCTGGAGGTGGACAAAGCTCAACGCAAAGCTGAAGTGCTTATATTTCTTTTTGGTTCTGTTGTTTTTTGATCCTATGCATTCAAGCTCTTGACAGTTACTTTGGACCTGAAGCATTGGATTTCTTTTCTTTTGTCTGGAATGCAGTTGTAGATGCTTACTGTTTCTACAAAACAGATCTCAGGTATTTTACTCAATGGGCCTCTATCAAAAGAAACATGCAGCTACTAACCATGAAAATTTTGGTTGACAAGGGCTTGCTCAGCATTGCTCTAAGACTCGGTGCAAAACTGCTGGAGTTTTTTCTTTTCTCCAATGCAGTACTCAAGAAACTGCCTTGCTTTCCAAAATCTTTTTGTCTTGATATGTATTTTCCACCCTCACCAAATAAATAAGAGTAGGGAATCTCAAAGGTGACTTCAAACTACACCATGCTATAAATGCCATTTATCTCGTATTTCAGATGAGGAGAATACCTCTGGGACATGAATTGATAACAGTGCATTTGCTCAAAAGAGTTAAATTTAGATTTGTATATAACTACAATTTGAGCATTTTCCTACTGTGAGTGCTGTCTTTGTTTTAGTTGTATGTGCTTAGGTAAGACTTAAGCCAGTCTGATACTGTGAAACCTCATGTTTTCATAACCAAGTGAACTGTATGAAGTAGAATATGAAGAAGAAGGAAGACTACTGCAACGCATTGGAATTTTTTGGTCTACTTTACTATACCTCATTGTATTGTGGGAAAAATTTTAGGCAGAGGTCTTAGCAAGTGACAGTGAAAGGTTACAGGTTGGCAATGGTCTGATATGGTGGTTTTTATCTTGATTTGTTTTAATCTTACCCTAGCACAAGCTGATTGAGCTCAGTCTAATCCTAGCTCCATCTGTGCCCCTTGCAAAGCATTTTGCATGTGGCTGAATTTTCCCTTTACTTGTAAAGGTTTCTACACGTGTAGCAGAAATTATTCATTATATTATTCATCTCCACTGCTACAGTAACCTGAGAGGAAGCTTGGAATTCTGCCTGATCTGTGTGCAGGTTAGAGCAAAGTGAAAGTAAAACCAATAAATCAAATTAAGATGAGGAGAGGTACAAAAAATAAATACGGGGAGAATACATAAGCTTGAAATGCAGCGTACGCTTGTGTGATAGTATGAGAACTTTCCCTGGTCTGGGAAGCTATTTAACTAGGCAGGATCTCTGTGTATGTGTATCTCGCACATTGTGAGATAAATGGCCTTTGGCAGAGTGTGTATGTAAATTTAGGCATTTACAGGTGACAAATAATGGGTCAAATTTGTTCGCTTAGGAACTATTTTGATATTCGGAGTTAAAACTCTTACTTCTGCAGGGAATGGGAATCATGCATGTGATCAGTTACCACAGGTGAGGAGGTGCATGGTAATTTATTAAACTCTGGTAACTTGTATGTCCAAGCTCTTAATAAATGAAAACACGATCTTTGATTCTCCCATTTATATGGTAATATCTTACTGGGGTCAAAAAATCCAGCATAGTTCATCACAGTTTTTTTTTTTTATGAAGTATGTATACTAGCAGAGTGACATGGATAACAACAGTATGATTTTTTTTGTGCGAATTCTCACTGTATGTTTTAACTAACCCCAATTCTTTAAGTATTAAGTATCTGTTTTTCTCTAGGTTCTGCTGCTGCTTTTGCTCAGCTTTCCAAAAGCCCTGAGCAGCCGGGCAGAATTTGAAGTGCCCCTCTCCCCTCCACTATTCTCTCTGCTGTTTTACCTGATGTGTCTGATGCTGTGTGCAGTTCACGTCATTGTATGCACATCGGCAGAAAGTTTATGCTATTTCTGCAGTATGTCCTGGTTAACAGCAGTTGGAGTGATGATGCTGATTTCTGCACTCATGTGCGGTATTTTATCTGCCATTGCAAAGATCTTTGAGAATTCCAGACTTCCACTGAAGGTGAGAGCATATGTTAATTACGGTTTAAAATGTTTTGCTCTTTATGGCATACTTTCAGATAAAGTTTTATCAAAGTTTTTTCTGTGTGTACTTAAAGAAATTGTTATTTGTAATGTAATCTGAATAATTTAAAATTGTAGTTGAAATGTGGTGTGTTCACTGTGGCATGATACCGATTGCTATAATGAAGATCATAGAAGTGCTTATTTTCACATTACTTTAAGAAATGTTCTAATTAGTTAAATTATTTTGCAGTTGATTTTATGAGATCAGAAACAGTTACGCTGTGTACTAATTTTATGCTGTTACACAGTGATGTTTCACAATTGCAATTAAAGCATGATGTATGATATTTTGCAACAACATGTACTGGTGATGATCTGTCCTTTCCCAAATACCACAGACATTAATGCTCTAAGACTAATAAGAAAATACTTGCCAGTACCCTTTCTTATATTGGTATTCTTAATGCTTTTTTAAAAACAGTTTTGAAACTGTAACAGAGGGAGCAAAATTAATCTGTCTCTTCTACTTTTTAAGTTAAACTTTTAAAGTTTTTTAAGTTTAAGAAATTGAGTTTCTGTCGTGGTTTAACCTCAGTTGGCAACTGAGCACCACACAGCCGCTCGCTCACTCCCCCCTCCCCTGGTGGGATGGGGGAGAGAATTGGAAGAGTAGAAGTGAGAAAAACTCGTGGGTTGAGATAAAAACAGTTTAATAATTGAAATAAAATAATGATAACAATAATAATAACAACCATAATAATATCATAATGATAATAATAATTTACAAAGCAAATGATGCACAATGCAATTGCTCACCACCCACCGACCGATGCTCAGCCAGTCCCCGAGCAGTGGCCCCCCCGGCCAGCTTCCCCCAGTTTATGTACTGAGCGTGACGTCACATGGTATGGAATGTCCCTTTGGCCAGTTTGGCTGTGCCCCCTCCCAGCTTCTTGTGCACCTGCAGCCTTCTCAGTCAGTAGAGCATGGGAAGCTTAAAAGTCCCTGACTGGTGTAAGCACTACCTAGCAACAACTAAAACATCGGTGCGTTATCAACATTGTTCTCATCCTAAATCCAAAACACAGCACTGTAGGTGCTACTACTAGGATGGAAAATAACTCTATCCCTGCTGAAACCAGGACAGTTTCTTACCATCTTTGGAATGCTCAGAAATGTTCTCAGTTGTGCAAGTAGTTACCTTCTGTAAAGTACTTGATGAGTTTTATTGTTGTATTGAATAGAATTCAGGTAATTCCAAGGAAATAGAATTTGCAATGTCATACTCTTCTTTCACTGTGAAACTTAGCATGCTAAGAACTGTCAGTCACACTGTTAAATCAGCTTCTAGCTGTTTTTTCTGATGCTTGTTAGTCATATCTTTCAAAGGTCTCTGAAATTCAGTAACTTTAATGCTCATAGTGCTCTGTTCAATGATGCAACCTCTGTGCAGTACAGTCCTTTGTCAGTGGGTTTCTTTGAATCACGTTTGGGGTTTTAGTACCTTTTTTTTAGTATGTGACAATGTGTGGCAAGTACATTGCTTTAATGATACGATGACATATTTCTTTAAGCTAAAAAGCAAACTTTCTGACTTAGAGAAACATTTAATACCTGCTATATTTCATATAATTCAGAAAATTCACTATTCCTGAACAGAGATTAATATTGTACTCTATGCAGCTATATGCTGTAATTCCTGAGCTTAATTACAAATTTAAATTCTTTCAAGTAAGACTGCTGATTTTTATTATTCAAACTATACCAGTTTGTAATTTGGTTTCTGTAATTTCTGAATTTGTGTTATTCCTTCTTGGAAATGCTGCTTTTCTGAGAGAAGCCTTGGACTGAAAGTAATGCCCTTCTCTCCTGAAGACAGCTCCCCCCACCCCGCCCTTTTCAGTTTTCTTCAGTGCAATTCATTTCAGTGTATTGAAAGTGATTAAAAAGGAATTGATGGTAGAACATGGTGTTTCATTCTTGTGTTTATATTTCTCGACCACATAAGATTTAGGTGTGTCTGTTGATTGTTTAGATGGACTAAAACAGAGTTACAAGTCAGCTGACAATGTCTGCTTAATGAAGTCAGGGAAAGAAGTTTCATCACAGGTATAGCTGCTAACAGAACAGTCTTTGTAAGTGTACATTAGTTTGCTTTTGGTACGGAAAATTTTTGTGTCCAAGTAGTGTTAATGTTTAGCTGCCAAAGCTAGTGATGCTTGTGTGGGTTTTTTTTAAAGGCAAATAAAAGAAGAAAGTAAAATTAATCAATGTGAATGGAGACATCTGCTGAATGAGATGTCTAGTTATACAGTTTGTTAATGCTGTTGGTACTTAGGGGTGTGTTGGTCTTTAAATGGACTCGGTTCACTTCTGCCATTTCTGAGTTGTTCTACTTAGGGCCTTTATTAGCTTTCTGTATTTTATTGTAAATGAAGTAGAAATTATTCTTAGAAAAAGTAAAAGAATATGGTCTTGAAATAATAATTAATGATCCAGTGTATTCTGTAGAAACTTAACGTTTACTTGCTGTGCAATGATAAACACACACAACTATGGAAGACAAGCTCATTTTTCATTTTAATTGTTACCAGTTTTTCTAATTCTAGCAAACAGTAAGAACCTAAAAATGATGACTGTCTAGACCTGCGTAAAATATACAGACGTTCCACTTCAGTAGAGTTGAGAGCAATGACAACGGATTATAGCTTTCTCCTCCAGGTTCATAGTCTCAAAGAAATTCAGTCTGTGACCAGAAATCTTTGTTATATGGCTACAGATGAGTTAATTCCTTGTGCCACCCACTACTGTAGGAGTAACTTTAAATGACCCAGGAAAAATGCTTTCCTACTAGATCAAAGACTGGAATCTAGGAAGATGCTGCTATTCCTTGGCTATTACTAAATTTAGAATAGGTTGTTACCAAGTATTGGTTGACAGGTATGAGCTCCGATGTTTTAGTTCGGCCTGAGTCTTAGGGTTTCATTCCCATCTGTTCTTGGCATGTTTTCATCCTTGTTGGTGAGAGACAGCTGCTGGTGTGAACAACTTCCTGCAGATGGCTTATACATTGCTAATACAGCTGCTCTGTCAATGATCACAGCAGCAATTGCAAAATTTCTCCTGGTATTCAAAACTTGAGTTGGGTGGAAAGGCTTTTCTTATGAAAGGAGTTAATTGCTAGCTCCCTGATGGAGGGAAATAATTCCTCAAGGAACACATAAAAAGAACCACCCATATAATCCATGCTGTTCCATTTTTAGAATTAATCTTTCTGAGGAACTTTAGAGGAGGAAGTGCCATTTCCATACCCATAATCCTTTGGCCATTTGTGATGATTCCATCTAGTCAGTTATGCCTAGGGAGCATGGACAGGAGTATGTGTGAGAAGTCTTTACCTATCCCTTCTATTTCAGTTGTCTTCCTTCCCCACTCCTGCTTTGTCTGTACATCTGCCTTTGAGGACAAACTGAGCAAAACCAGACAGGCTGATTAGAAATTATATCCAGGATACTGTATCCATTTTCATATCTTTGCCTCCAGCACCCCACATTCTGCATACAAGAGACCACAGCAGCTGGAGCTTTCTCCCTGGTTGATGTTGGTGCTTTAGGTTCAGTCCCCTGTTGCTTGAAGAAGGATGTTTCAGCAGCAGCTTGTCTCCTTTTCCTCTTTGGTACCAATTATGAGACATCCGGAATTCAAGAAGTGGAAAAAAACCCTTTTATTCACAAGTGAAATTTGGTGTTACACTTCTGTCATTTTAGGACAGGGATCAATTAGTGTCTCTTGGACATGAAGATGCTTATTTTCACGTCACCTTTGAAAATATCTCCATTTGGCTGTAGTGGAATAGTTATGAATTCAAGCATTTCCTATTTGAACTAGAAAGGTAGAGGAATAGCTGGAATGAGAGCATACATGTTTTCTGGAGTTTTACCTAGCTGAGACCTCAGGACATACCAGCAAATGATCAGATCATCTGCTTCAAGTTGATAATACATGAATGAGGAGGTTTTCAGCAATGTTTTCCAGAACGTTTGTGTGTGTGTTTGTTTTTCCAAGGCTGAGGCAGATAGAAATAAAAAATGCTGGATTCTCTATCCCAGGTCTGTCTGTGATCATGTTCCTATCTGAGACATACCTGAAAATGTGGGAAGCTGAAATATGTCTTACAAAGTGTAGGCAATAGTAACTCTGGTTGAAGCAGATGTACCTTTCTGTCCAGACCTGTAGAAATCCATTTTCGTCATCCCATCTTCAATCCTATTCCATAGGTGACTGGATTGCTGGGTATATATCTCATCAGTCAGATAGGCGTTGCTGTCTCTGTTAAAATTCCAAAGCAAGCTTGAAATATTTTGTAGGTTTAGTTAGTAAGCTCTTCCGTTCCAGACATGTATAAAAGCAGTGACCTGGATTTGGTTTACATTTTTACCACTCAGGGCTGTTGCAGAACGATATGGTGGGTTTTTTTACAGGTGGCTGCATTTACAAAGGTAGAGCCTGGAGAATGTGAAAGGAGCAGGGGATAATCTGGTGTTGCTTGCAGCGTGGATGTGAGAGGTTATTTACTGGTAACTGGGGCACAAACACTATAATTCGCAGACATTCATGTGCCACCTTCCATCGCCTTTTCCAATAGAATACCTAGACTTTGGGGAAGAAACTGGTTGTCTGTGTAAGCTGTGTGTTGATCTTGGGGGACCTTCTATGTAAGTTAGGAGTATTACTTACACTAAAATATCTCTGAATCCAAGTGTCTGTGACCTCTGCGTCTCCACAGTGTGAATCTGCGTATGGGCTCCACTTCTGAAAGAGGTGTGAAGCCCTGCTCTTCTGATGGCAGGAGTAGAATCCTGAATCAGGGTCTTGCCAGTTAAAAAAGCTAACAGCCTATATAAGCTCATGCTATATGATAAAATGTAGGTATTTTTAAAGTAATTAAGATAAGCTCTCCTGCTAATGGCTTCAGAGCTTTTTTTCTTAAAATTGTTTCCGTTCACATCTAAAGATTTCTCTGAAGTGCATCTCATTTGTAATGCTTTTTTCCACTGTGGCTGAATATAGAAACTGATTACCAAGTTTATGAATTTTCTGAAGACCAGTGCAGGCAGTGTTTAGTATCTGCTTCCTGACTGTTATTTATAGGTTCTGATTACTATGTTTCTAGCAGCACGAGTCCCTTCTTTTAATGGCACTTCAGGCTTTAAATAGTTCTGCAGCCCTTTACGAATTTCAGAAAATCGTCACGAATTTTAGCTTCTTGTTCATAGCTTTACTCTAATTGCTTGGTAGTTGACTTAAGTATGGTATTTACTACTAGTAGTATTTTTTTTCCTATTTCTGCTAGAAATCAAAACGAATCGTTTTTTGAAAATAGAACACAAAAGTTAAAGCCTGTCAAATACAGCTTTTGAGAATTTTCATTGTGCAGAATTACAGTGGTTTTTTCATTACTTAAAATGTCCCTCTTTCTGTTTATTTTTAAATATCCTGTTCATTTTAAAATATTTTTGTTTTTCCTCTTCTGTGTGATATTCTTTACTGAATTGAACAATAAAACATTTTTATGCAATTTTACCTAAAATTTTTTTTTTGTGTTTTTTGATTTTTGGGGAAAAAAAAGTGATTGTATGGTGCCTTACTGGGTAGCTTTCGAAAATGATCCCAAACTGCTGTGAAAATGTAGGAGCAAGTGTGGTCTGTAGTACTCTGTCATAGGAAAGTTATCATCATTAGGAATCAAGACTGGATGCAGGGAGCTCAAATATCAGAAGGGAACAGAATGATAAGTATTTAAATTTTGGGTGATGGTGAGCATGAAAAGTAAAACGTTTCTCATTTGAAAAGTGATTGTAAAATTCCTCAGGCATTAACTATGGATGGTTAATTTTTGTGAAAAAGAGCTTTACTCTCAACCATACAGAAGCCACATAACTGGAATTGGACCCAGAAGGTAGACTACAGGAGATTTTATTTCAAAGTGAAGAAAATGTAAGTTTCATGGGCGGAGATGCATATATTCTATTGTTTATGTACTGGCACTTCTGCAAGCTAGCAAGATATGTTCAAAGATAGGGCAAAGAGGTCAGTTTCTGTATTACTTAATTACTAATGCTGATACATCAAATGTTAATGCTACCTTGGCTTGACAGATTATAGGCTTAAATTGAAAGCCTGGCATTTATAAATTTCTAAACCAAAGATTCTGTATTAAGTTTGTTTGCCAAGATATCGGTGTGAGTCATACAAGTCTTTTAGTATCTGGAGTGCCTACTGAGTTCCTGAGGGTTGGAGGTGTTCAGCAGCTAGAAAGACAGAACCATGAATATCAGAGTAGGACCTACATTTCTGTGCCTGTAAACCAGGTCTAAAACTAAGTACAACTGAAGTAATATAAGGTCAGGATGTATAAAAAACTGTAATGATGGCATTCCTAATAAGGCACGGTTCGTATATGAGGGATTACCAGTAAATTTAGAAAAACTTGATGAAGCTATTTTCAGTATTTCTTAGAACATGAAGGCTCAGGAGATCATAATTTTCAGGGTAATTTTTCATTTTGCATAGTGAATAACTCTGGTCTGAAATGTGGTTTATCAATAAATGCCATTGGACTTTAACCCTTTGATGTGAATACAGGAGTAATTTTTTTCTCTTTTCACTGGAGTTGCGAGAGTCAGACAAGCAGGCAAGAAATACAGATTTCTGACATTGGGACATTTCACACTAATGCCATCATTTTCATGAGGCTTTTGCATGTTCCCCGTTGATAATACATCATCTCTTCAGTTTTCATATCACTGCTGACATCAACCAGATACAAAAGAGCAATCCTTATATAGATTTTACGTTATGTCATAAAGAAGACAAATTGTACTGGACTGGTTCATTCTCATTTGTTGAGGATCTCAGTTTCCTTTGTCTCTGCAAGCAGATGGTGCTTACTTGCTCGCTCATTATTTAGTGAGCCAAGATCTTTAAGGTCAGTGTGATGGAATTATTAGAGTTTAAACTTTCTGTAGTTTAGTCATGTACCGTTCTTGTCTCAGCTTTGTCAATTTCATGGTCTTTGGTCTCTGCACGTATTACATCTCTACCTTGTCCTTTTGTTCCAGAATACAGCTTTTATGGTATTTGCTTAGTATTCTGCTCTGGAAATCAAAAAGGAGTGGTCTTCAGAGCACCGAAGAAATTTCAAGTGCTAGTAAATTTAGATTGGGCCTGGGTGGTTTTTCAGATTATGACTGTTCTTGTGCTAAATTTTTAGTGGTTTTTTCCCCCCATTATTGTTGTGTGCAACTTCATGGGGATTGTTTTGTTGGTTTTGTTTTTGTTTGTGTTTTTTTTTAAGTGAAGTGACTTTGGTGTAATATATTTCTTTACCAACAGAAGAAATGGAGGTGATGTGAATAGATGATAACTTTTATACTCTTTCACATACATCTTATAAAATCTTGATTTTGCAAAAGTTGCTTTCTTCAAAGCAAAATTTCAGATAGTGTTAACTAGCTTCTTGCATCAAGTGCGTTGGTTGTCCTCTCCATGCTACGTGGTCTTGCTTATTGAACAAAAATACATATGCTGCTGTCAGTAAATCTTAAGCATAAGTGAGACTTACATCTAAGATGCTCAGGGATATTTGTATTGTTTGTACCTACTTTCTTGTTAACTGCTCTAAGATTAGTGAGTTTCTATGTTTTCTAACAAATGCTTTCAATGGTTCAGGAATCAGAGTACACTCTGCATCTTTGAATGTAAGTATGTTCTCTGTGAGATTTTTCTGTATGAATATTCAAGGCATTTTTTTGAAGCTTGTTCATAAGGTCAAATGTAGGAGAATGGTGTGGTTGAAGTGTGCAGTTAAAGAAATTAACGTGAAAGTAGGTTCAGAGATCTTTGTTCTTAAGTAAAAATGGCATGCAGTAGTTTTGATTTGGCTTTTAAGTTGTTGTTTACCAGGTGTTTAAAATACCAGTTTAAGAGGTACTCTTTGATATTCTATAATAGAGGAAAAATTAATGAGAAAATAAAATGGTAAAGGATGATTTTTTGACAGTGTCTTTCCCAAAATACTTCACAAGAGTGTAACCCCATTTGTTAAGGTATGTTAGGAAGCCCCTGCTGGCTCTGGTGGCCTCCAATGCCATTTGGAGGGGCATTTGTCCTGCCTTGCTGCTGGAGCCCAGCTGTGCATGCCTAGCCTGGGCTCCTGTCCTCACCTCTGGCTTAGACTTTGAGGAGAAGTTAAACAGAGAGACGTCTCTTCTAGTCAGTGGCATTGTGACCTCTCACACACAGGTGCGTACTCTGGGCCCTCCAGTTTCTGACACAGACCTAAAAGCTTGGTGATCCATGGTTGCTTTTCCTGTTGCTGACACCCTGACTTCTTTTGCACTCTGATCCCTCCAGCTGCTGGCACCTCGGGCACAGAGTCCCGATGGCCTGTGGTCCCCACTCCGTTCTCTGGCACATGGACCCTCATGCAGTGCAGTCACTGGCACTACAGGTGCATGGGTCCAATGACCTGTATTCCCGCTCCAGTTGCTGGCGTTTGCTTTTACTCGCTCTGGTCTCAAGTTGCTGGCATGCAGGCTTGTCCCCAGTTACTTGCAGTGAGACCTTGCAGCACCTATAGGTGGGACAGAGAGTGGAGTTGCCCAGAAAGATAGTTAGGAGAGGATTTAATAAGACAGGATAGACTGCAGTGATCAGGTACAGGGCTCAGTCAGAGAAGTGCACTGACTGATGCCTGCTTATACGTGACTCTGGCCCCTTTATCCTTCCTCCTCTCACTTTGCCCCCTGCCTCCAGCCTGTTCCTCACCATCCCTTCTCCCCCACCTTTGACACTTTCCTGAAGCATTGCTTAATGAGTTTGCATAGATCCACAGGCGCCCTCAGATATCCATGATACTCATGGTCCGTCGCTTTCTCCTTATCTGTTACAAAGTCCAGGCTGATGCTTTTCAGAGCTATGCCTGTGGTTTCTTAATGGCCTGTCAATTAATGGCTGAAGAGTTTTGGTCATCTTTATGATCTCCCTTAGTGCTTACTTATCAGGTTTGTGTCTCTGTGTGGGCTTTTTATGGCTTTCCCTGTTACTTCCTATTCCCTGTGAGCTGCAAAGGTCATTTACCTGATAACGTCAATGAACCAGATGCTCTTTTTAGCCATATCATCGAGGGCAGTGATGATGAGGCAATTCCAAGTAGCTGCTGTGAACAGGAAATCAAACTAATGGAGGCATTAGACAAAGAATATTACAGTTTTAGATAGGCACGACATGCAAAGTAAATAATAGATGGGTAAGGTTTAAAGTAGATTTTATGATGAAAGACACATTTCAAGCTAAGCAAGGTTAAGGGGTGCCATCAGACTGTCTTCAAGTAACTTTTGTTATTTTGAGTAGTGAAGGCTGTCACTGTACTGAGTTGAGGGTAGCACAGATTTAAACTATTAGAAAATTACCTACTATCTGTATCTCAAGTTTGATATCTGCAGGATTTCTATTTTTACATCTACGAATGTGCAATGGGGAGGGAGCTTGTTTCAAATGTTCTGTCACAGGGTGGTAGGGAATCTTTATCTGTACAGTTGTGATGGTTATTCATAGAGAAGTTTTTTCCCTTAAACAGAATGTAATTTTAAACGGTTTGATTATGTTGCAATGCTAGCTAAATAGGCTACACTAAAATGATTCTTCTATAAATTTTTGGGATTTGTCAAGATAGAAATAACTTCTCACTGTTTATTTTGTTTTCTTAGAGGAAATTCCTGTAAGCACACTATGAATGCTTAAACAAGTGAAATTTTTATACACTTTCACTACTGCTATTTTTTTGTTTATTTGTTTGCAGAATCCAGTTGTGTCCAGTTCCAGGTGGTCAGAAGTAAATGTGCTGATTCTGGCTGGAACAATTGGCCATGTTTTGAGTTTGGGGGCAAGCAGTTTTATAGAAGAGGAACATCAAACCTGGTATTTTCTTATCAATACACTTTGTTTGGCACTGTGTCAGGAACTTTGCAGAAATAATTTTCTTCTGAAAGAATATGACCCTCAACATGGCACCACTGTGAAACAAAATTTTGATAGTATCGGGGAAGCCTCTGAGTGCAAGAATATAGACATTCCAGCAGCAGGTAATGCAAAATTGGGCAAGGCCACCTCTTCAGCTGAATTCATACAAGGATCAGATAAGTGGATAAGCTTAGCAAGTCCATGGATCATCCTTATTTGCTGTCGGCTGCTTCGATCCTTGAATCAGACAGGTGTCCAGTGGGCTCATCGGCCAGACTTTGGACATTGGCTAACAAGGTGTGTATCTGATTTATTGTCATACTTTCTGTCTTATTTAAAAATTAATGTATGTTTTATTTGGTGAAATATGTATACATTTCTATACAGTTGCTGTTTAGAAAGTGCTGTAAACATGCAAAGTGGGTAAACAGTGAAGCAACATAAGGAATTTTTCACTGCTATTTCATGCAGGAGTAATTCCTTGTATACTATCAATAGTTTATAATCCTTGCCCTGCACCATGACTTATCTAACTAATGCCAATTATACACAATAAGTTTATCAGAGGCAAAAAGTAAATATTTTCCATGTGAAAGTCAACAGTGTCTGGTTTGGGAAATTAAAAATCGCTTAATAGAATTAAACCCTTGAAATTAAGACAGAAGGTTCCACTCAATTCCAAACTTTATGAAGTTGCAGGAGAAGATGCTGCACATAGAATTCTTCCTTGTCTATCACAGGCATTTAATGTGTGGGTGGAAAACTGAAGGTATTTCTCAAGTGTAGTATGATAAGAAAGGGAATTTTTTACAACCTGAAGTACACTGGAGAAGGGCTTCTACTTTTTCTACTGCCTTTTAGTATTGTGAAGAACTACAGCCATTATTCAGTGATAAAAAGTACTTGATATTTGAACTGTCTTCTGTACTTCAACTGGTGGACAGAGGAGCAATGCCTTGTGACTGACTAGTCAAGATTTTTGCAGACAGCAGATGGGGAGGCTGTGTTGTGTAAGATAAAGAGATTTCTTGCCAGTATCTTAAAACACGTGGATGAAATGTCATTCATCATTCGTTAATAGTGACATGAGCAAATGAACTAATAGACTTATTAATTATTGGCAGCCTCACAGATAAAATGCTAATTGCTGTGACAGGCATGAGTGCTGAAAGACATGAGTTATGAGGGAGTTTATTGCATTATAGCAGTTGTTCTATACCAAAGCTTTTGCCATGCATTCTTCCTCCTGAGATGAGGTGAGGGATTGAGGAAGGAATGTCATACTCGCAACATTAAGTCCACATGATAGAGAACTCCTTCATTATGAGCTAATGTGTGTGAGCAGGATTAGGTGTGATTTGGTGCAACTAGGAGGATTTTTGTAATTAATCCTGAGCATCTTCCGAAGATCTATTTGCCCAATAACTCCCTGAGCCAGATGTCTTCTTCAGACTGTCTGCCCTTTTCTTTGAAGTGTACTAGTGCCACAATGCCACGAAACAAGGACTTTATATTCTTACAGCTGAGAAATTGCCTTTGTTTCAGGGATATGCTTTTGCTTATATAGTCCCCCAGGAACGTTTACTGACACTTGGAAATGTTACCAGACTTCCAAAAATGGAGCGTGCATGCCTGGACTTAACTTCCAAAGATCCTGTCTCAGTTAATTTTGCTCCCACCTCGAATTTCCTGGTGCTAGGTATGACTATAGAGCAAAACCTGTTACAGCCTTGGGCTGTGGGGATTCAGGGAGATTGCACAGGTAGAGCATAGCCTGCAGCTACAGCAGGTGCTTCTAGGGCTTCCTGATCTATAACAAAAGCTAGGAAATCCTGTATGCCCAGCTCTAACATTATTGCCTGTCAGGAGCTTCCAAGCAACCCACTCAGGTGAACTAAGGTTGTTTACACCTGTTCTGGCTTAGGCTTTTTTTTTATTGGGGAGGGAAGGGGAAAAAGGGAGGAAGGAGTCTATTTTTGTGTTTCCTTTTTTTTTCTCCTGTGATTTTGAGTTGGTGTGTTTTGCAGAATTCCTATCCATCTTTGAAAACAACAGAATCACAGGATGGTTGAGGTTGGAGGAGACCTCTGGAAATTATTTGGTTCAATTCCCCTGCTCAGAGCAGAGTGATCTGGAACAGATTGCTCAGATCCTTGTCCCGCTGGGTCTTTGATATCTCTAAGCATGGAGACTCCACAACTGTTCTGGGCAACCTGTTTTCTTTTTCCCAAAAAAATTTTTCTTCTGTTTAAACAGAATTTCCTTTATTTCAATTGTGTCCATTGCCTCTTGTCCTTTTGCTTGGCACCACTGAGAAGAATATGGCTTCGTCTTTCTTAACACCCTCCACCTCCAATCAGGCTGGTAAGATCCATACTGAGCCTTCTCTTCTTGAGGCTAAACAGTCCCAGTGCTTTGAGCTTCTCCTTGTATGACAGATGCTCCAATCCCATCATCATTTTCCTAGTCCTTCACTGCACTTGCTCCAATATGTCCATATCTTTCTCTGTACTGGGTAATCCATAACTGGACCCAGGGCTGAACACAGGGGAAGAAACACCTTCCTCAACTTGCTGGTAATGTTTTTCAGAATGCAACCCCAAATGCTGTTGGTCATCTTTGCTGCAAGGGCACATTGCTGGCTGACGATCAACTCAGTGTCCACCAGCGCTCAGAGCCATCTCTGAAAAGATGGTCAGCCCCCAATCTGTCCTGATGTGTGTAGCTATTTGTTCCAAGGTGCAGGACTTGCCTCTTCCCCTTGTTGAACTTCATAAGGCACCTGTTGGGCCATTTCTCCAGTTTGTTGAGGTGCCTCTGAGTGGCAGCAGACCCATCTACTGGATCAGCCGCTCCTCCCAGTTCTGTATTGTGTGCAGGCTTGCTAAAGGGGCACTCTGCTCCATCATCCAGGTCATTAATGAAGATGTTAAACAGTATTGGCCCCAGTGTCAAGCCCTGGGGTTGATCACTAGTGACTGGCCTTCAGGTGGACTTTGTGCTGCTGACCGTGTGAGCCCGGCAGTTGAGCCAGTTTTCACTGTCCGCTTTCCTAGCCTGGACTGCATCAGTTTGCCTGTGAGGATGTTATGGAAGATGGTGTTAAAAGCCTTGTTAAAACCGAGATAAACAATGCTGCCTGCTCTCCGCTCTTCCACTGAGCTAGTCATCTCATCACAGAAGTCTGTCAGGTTGATTAAGTATTACTTCCCCTTCATAAAGCCATCACAACCCTATTATTAAAGCTGTCTACCTCCCCCTTCAGTAAGGCTGAAGAACAGCAGCTAGATATCAAAACCAAAATCTAAGAATTTTACAGGTGAATTGCTCCCTGTGCTTCCCCACAAAATTATAGCCTCACCTTGGGTTTATTTGCTTGGGTCTTGAAGCAAGTAGAAGAGAAAAGGTCCTACAGCTATAGTCTTAGGCTACAACTGCTTGTTTGGCTATAATGGTATATTAAAGGGGCTCTTGCCTTGCAAGGCAAGGTACATGCTGTCTTGCTCCTCCCCTCACTGACCCTGTGTTTTACCAGCACAGCTGTTGCTTTGTCAGTATGGTGAACTAAATCACTGAATAGATGTGGCTGGAAAAATAACCCAAGACGGGGTGGGAAACTTTTGGCTTTCAGATGCATCACTTCCCCCTCTGATTTACCATCCAGCTTCACAGGCAAATTCCTGGCCTAGTAACAGGAATGCAGGAAAAGAAGAGTGTGCAAGCCAGCACTGCTGCTACTGAAATTCCTGTAGAAACAAAATGTGGAAGTATCTGCATCTTTTGAAGTGCTGCAGACATAAACAGTTTTTTCTTTCTGCCATTGTCAAGCATTCCTTACAAAAACCCACTTGACTTTCAAATCTGATCGAGAAAGAAATAATGATTCACAAACTCCTAGTTTTGGGGGCTTTAAAAAAAATGTGGAACAGTCCAGAATGCCGTGTCATGGCAGGCTAAGGGGATGCATCATTGGGGCTGCCACAGTTCTGCCTTCTCCCTTTCATTGGTGTAACTACTTCTGCCATGTTTAGGGAGCAGGAGAAAGAGCTGAACCCTGGCAGCTCTGGCACAGGTTGGCTTGGGCTGCTGTGGAGCTACATCCTGACTTAAATCAATAGAGCAGTTTTTAGCCTAACAGGAGAATACAATATATGTCACCATGCTGACATATACTTCAGTTGCTTTATAGGATTAAAAGATTGCCCAAATAGCAGCGTTTGAAGTGCGCAGTTTTTGGACTTGAGTGATGGGATGTAGGTGAGTTCTTTGGTCTGAAACATTTCACTGGACAAACTTTGGAAAGGTCGGTCAACGACGCAAATAAATCTTTGCATATCCTGTGGTTTGTAGAGTATCGCTGAATTCCTATTTGGCAAGCATGCTTGCATTTTCTTTGGTTAGAGGTTTTAACATCTTTATTGCTTCTCCTTCACAAGAGAACAGAGTGGCAGAGACGTCTATTTCCCTAGTGTTTTGATCAGGATTGAGATGATATGTTTTCCTTATAGCATAAATTAAAAGTTGGTGATAAGCTGAGTTGCATAAAGCACTTATTCCTCTTCCCAAAATGCATTGCTAGTCTGTAAGGTTGATTGTTATTCTATTTTTAGTATGTGTTTAATTTGCATAGTTATGTCTTAATAGCACATTTTTTAGTAATAAGAAATGAGAACCTTACTTAGATCATGTGTACCCTTGTTAGTCTGAGTTAAAGCTGCTCAGGCTTTTTCTAGCCAGCCTTCTATTTTGTCTCTAAGATAAACTAATGAACAAACTACCCTCTTTTTTTTTTCCCCTGTATTGATCTATTAGTCATCTGTGCTCATGCTCAGACTAATATTTTGCTTATCTGGACAGTGCTTAAGGGGCTCAGCATTTGAGACAAAGAGACTATTGTGCAGGTTTGTGCATGGAAAAACCTAAGCAGCAAAACACAAAGAATCAATTTACCTGTAGTGTGTTGAATTTAGCTGTTAGGGATGCATTCAACAGTGCTGAAATAAGGAAAATGTTCTTTGTTATTTAGAGAGAGACTCTGTGAAACCTGCTGGTGCAAAAAAAAAAAGACTTTGGTGGGAAAAAGGGCAAAAGAAAATCAGGCAGTAGATGAAGTGGAAGAGAACATGCAATCCCTAAATTTGCCTGGAAGTCAGGTTTTGGTTTTAATTAGTTGATATTCACTTAGCTTCATTTGGCTGTTAATCTTGGGCAGAGCTGGTACTTGAAAGGTATACTTTGAAAGATACTTGAGCTGCTACATGGCTCAGTGTGGAAGGGGTGAAGCTGTCAATGACAGCATCAGCTTGAAGAGAAGTGACGAGAAGCAGCAGCATGGGAAGGTGATAATATTTTTTTGTAATAACGTACTTAACCATTCCCAAATGCCCTTCCCCACAAAGCTAGTGTACCACGTGACTCCTGTGTATTCTGTTGTACGTAGTAGAATGAAAGTACACAATGAAAAAAAGGCTTTATCCACATAAAATATGAATCGTGCACATCTATAATTCCTTTCACTCTACTTGTATTTGCAGTAGTGAGGTGAGGTCAAAGCAGTGGAAGGAAATGTATTCAATCTTCATTGTGATACCAGAAGTATGAAAGTGTGGACCACAAGCTGTTATAGTAAGAACATATAGCCAAAGCGCTCTCTTTTTCCTTCCCCCCTCCCAAGGTTCTCTCTCAGGAAACTATTGGCTCTTCACTTTCAATTTTGTGGTTTGGGCAAATGCCACTACATTTCAGCTGAGATCAGAGTAGCACGTTCATGCTTGTATTTCTGAGTAGAATATCAAAATCATTTAGAACTTTGCTAAATGGCTGGACTCTCTGTTGAGCAACTACAATCCCCTTTCAAAATACGTGCTAACTTAATATGCACTTAGCTGCCTAACTGTAAGAACTTTGGCTGGAAAACTGTGAAACTGTAGGTGATTTATGCTGACCTGACTTCACTTGCTATAAATCCTTTTATTGTTTCTTCAGCAAACTCTGTGAAACACTGGAGTAGGGTTTTTTTCAACAAATTTGCATGGTTTAACCCCAGCCGGCAACTAAGCACCACACAGACGCTCGCTTGCTCTCCCCCAGTGGGATGGGGGAGAGAATCGAAAGGGTAAAAGTGAGAAAACTCTTGGGTTGAGGTAAAGACAGCTTCATGGGTAAAGCAAAAGCCGCGTGCACAAGCAAAGCAAAACAAGGAATTCATTCACTACTTCCCATCGGCAGGCAGGTGTTCAGCCATCTCCAGAAAAGCAGGGCTCCATCACATGTAACGGTTACTTGAGAAGACAAACACCATCCCCCCCTTCCTTCTTCTTCCCCCAGCTTTATATACTGGACCATGATGTCATATGGTGGGAATATCCCTTTGGTCAGTTGGGGTCAGCTGTCCCAGCTGTGTCCCCTCCCAACTTCTTGTGCACCCCCAGCCTACTCGCTGGTGGGGTGGTGGGAGAAGCAGAAAAGGCCTTGACTCTGTGTAAGCACTGCTCAGCAGTAACTAAAACATCCCTGTGTTACCAACACTGTTTCCAGCAGAAATCCAAAACACAGCCCCATACTAGCTACTGTGAAGAAAAGTAACTCTATCCCAGCCAAAACCAGCACATTGATACAAAAAATCCAAAACTGAAATCGCAGAGAACTCTTCTCAGAGAACCTGTTGGACACAAGTTGGATATAAACCCCTGTGCTAGCAGCCAAGAATGCACTATTGGTGACTGATGTGCACGTGACTTTGAACGCACCCTTGCTGTTCACTGCGCCTCCTCTGAGAATTTTCTTTTGGGTGGGGTTAGAGTATGATTTCGAATGTTCACTGTAGGAAATTACAGCTGTTAGTGAGTGTCTTGCTTGATATAGCACTAGCAATTACTTCTTAAAGGTAGGAACGTTGTTTTAATTTTTATGTGTTGCTATGTTAGATTTCCCTGCAGGAGTCTCTTAACAGAAGTGCATTGACTTTTTTAGATAAAGAGACAAAGACAAAGATGATGATGATCATGTGCTGTTCTTTATCCCTGATTTGTTTTTTCTTGCTCTCATGCAATTGAGCAGCCAAGGAGAATACAGCCTGAAAGCTTTTAAAATTTTCCACAAAGGTTCATTTGAAAGATGCAGTGGCTACTAAATTAGTTCTTTATATGTTGATCATAAGAGATAGTGTGTGCACTGTCTTCACAGGTTGCTGCAGCAATCCATTCACTGCTTCTACTGTCCCCTCCTGTAGAGGAAGAACAATAGTGAGGAGAAGCGTCAAGGCTACATTTTCTCTCCCATAGTGTTCTAGTTATTATTCCTCTCACTTTCCTCTATGGGCCTGCAGAGAGCAGTGCATCTCTTGAGGGTCTTGTTAAGTTGTATGAAGTGCTTGACTGGGTCCTGCAGGGAGGACTAACAGGACAATTTTTCTGCCCCATGTTCTTTCCTCTGTGACTTTGCAAGCACAAAAGCTGAAATAGCTGTTGGTCAAACTCCTGATAAAGCATATACTAGGGAATAGGGAAGTAAACCTGTTTGAAGTACTATAATTTTGACTAAATCAGAGATAAAACTGGAGTTTTGTAAGTGCGATCAGAGTTAATGCAGATAACAGTCCATGCTCACTGTCAGTTTGCTAAAGTGCGAGATCTTTTATCATGGCATTTTGAAGTGTGGAAGACAGAAGATGGAGCCCTTGGTTCTCACACTTGACATGATGTTCTTAACAGAATTAGAATAATTAGAGAATTAGAACAGAATCTAACAAAATTAGCGGGTTTAGGTCATTTGGGATACTGGGAATATTTGCAGTAGGCAAGGGTTAGCAATACTTGGATTACAGTGGGCTTTCTGATATTGCGTAGCTAGCTATGGTAGGGGTTGAGTGCAGATCTTTACCTTACCCCATTACATTTTGCAGTGCTAACTGATATCACTGTAGATTTAAATACATAATGTTGGCAGCATGCTCAATGAAATGCCCTTGATTCTGGCATGAGTGTTACCTGTTTAGGATGTTGGGGAACAAACAAACTGTATCTGTAATCTTCTTGGCCATGCTACAAATTATGTGTCTTTATCGCTCGTATGTATTGATCCAGTACAAGGTGCTGTAGTTGCATAAGGGAGTCATATTGTGCTAATGTGTTTGCGTGTGTATGTTTTAAACTATGTAAGTATATTTCTGGTCATTTTGGCTAGGTAATGTTTTGTATATCTAAAATTAAACAAATCAAATACATGTGCAGTTATTTAAAAAGGGAGAATAGTTCTAATTCTATAGTGCAAAATTCTTTTCTGCCTTATGTTAGAAAATGAAATGCTGTAGTATAAGCAAAATGCACTGTTTGAAAATATATAAATAAGAAAACCCTAGTTTAAAAACATTACACCCTTTTCCATTATGCAATATGCAGCTCAGTTTTTATATAATTAACAGAATAACTAGTATATGGTGGAACACAATAATTACACTTTTAAACATGCATGCTTGAATAGAAAACCTCATTAATAAAACCGCTTTTAACTATTTTACTATACCTCTTGGAAAGTTCATAACAGATGTCAGTGCAGTGATTAATTTGGAAATACAGTGCTATAGCTAAGGCTCCGTCAAATGTGTTTAGCAGTAATTACAATGGTTTGAAGGGGTTTTTTTGTTTGTTTGTTTGTTTCCCAGCTCTGAACATAAATCTGAACTCTCCTTCTTGGCTGCAGTCTCCCTACTTATGATCTTCTTTCTGGTTCAAAGAAGATGCTCCCTGGTTTCAAAAATTGCTATGGCACTTGGGCTCCTGGGAGTCTACAGTTACCGGGCAGCTATTGGAAATGTCATATTTCCATGGCAACATGACACCAAAGATATTTCAAAGTAAGTTAATCAACAGATATGTAAATCTATTTCTAGAGAGGTGTTAACACTTTGGATATCAGGGGATGAGGTGGGAGGGGATGTTATGTCTAGGCTGAAATCGCATTGTTATGAATAAAACTCTATTTTGTAGGTGTCCAGCGCTCAGTTTTTGTGGTGTGTGCACAATTTTGAGCCCCATGAAGTGTCTTGCAACTGTGACAGATCATAAGCCAGTCAGATAAGAATTAATATGAGGAAAATCTAATAGTCATACCCTGTATTTTTGCTACAAAGAAAACTCCAAATGCACTATCTCCTCTTGTTTTAGGTGGACTTGACATGTTTAGCAGAGTGCATGCCAAGCTCATTTAGCTACTTCCTAGTTTTGAAAAATGCTTAGTTGGTAATTGAGAGAGTTGCTTTTCCGTATCTTTCTTTTCCAGGTGAGTGTTCTGTAATGTATGACCTTTCAAGATGTAACCAAATCCTTCCTGAGGTCTAGGCTGTGCTGCACAATGCATACTAAGGATTTCTATATGCATGTTAAGTTTCTTATAGAACTAGTCTGTAACTGTAAGGAAGCTATTAGCTCTTTTACCAATAGCTACTTTTGGAATGTAGCTAAGTGGCTTTAGTTTTCTTATGATACTTTCTTCTGTTGGGTTGTACCTGGATCTGCAGCCTCAAGTTTTTCTAAATGTCAGAGAGCTGCAGAAAACTTCCAGGCTCAGTTAGGACGTTTGATGAGGAGGGAAGGGGTCATGGAAGAGAAATTGTAAAACAGTTGTCTTCTGGATGTAATAAACTTTCTCTGGCACTCTTTTTGAATTTAATATGGATACAAATGGTTTCTGTTGGAGCTTCTTGATCAGGGGCCAGAGATTCACAAGATGTGGAAAGATGGAAAAAAACCCTGCAGCAGATCTTAGGACACATAGAAGATCAGATTTGCTAACGAGGCATGTTTTAGAACAAATACTACCATGTATGTATATCTAGATATATTTACATACATTCCATTTCTCCAAATATTGAAGATAATTCTAGTTGTACACTAATGTTAACATTGTGTGCTAGTTCTGCTGGACGTGAAAGTAATGGTAATCTTTACTTAGTCTGCAGGATTTGGCTCTGTGTTTGAAACATGCCTGACTTCTGAGTGTGACCTGTAGTTATCTTTGTGTTTGAGTAAAATCCTTGGAGGATACTGTCCTTGCAATAAGAAGAAAAATATTGCAGTGTGCGACAGAACATTAAATACAGCAATTGAGCCGCAAATAAAATGCGATTAGAGAAATAAGTGGAGTACTTAAACACTAAAGGCAAAACATTTACTGGGAACTTGTTCATTCTATAGTCAGCATATTGATCACAATTATAACAAGAAAAGATACCAGCTTTTTGTGTTGTTTCACCTTAAATAAATAGTGAACATGGTAATTTGCTTAAATTATGTTAGACCCTTATATATCTCTGATTATATACTACTTTAAAAGTTACTGTCATGTTTCAAAGCTTTATACCCTTTAGATCCTCTGTGTAAACTGTTTGGTGAAAGCTGATAGGGTTAGCAAACACAGATTCTGACCTTTGCGTCAGCATGTGTTCTGCACCTGGGGTGGGAAGTGTGGTGCAGGGCTCTTTCCAGATCTCAGTAAGAAAGTAACAACAACAAATGTGTAACAAAATAGCTGTTTTAATAAGATAGAGTAAAAAAGAGGAATAGAGGTAGTGAGTGTCTTCGGATGCTGGGAACCCTGCTTTTGTGCAGCATCAGACAAACCCCAGATGAATCTTCCAATGGCACGCTGTGGCACATGGGTCCCATCTGTGGAGAGGTTCTGCCTCCCTCCCATACCATGGTGCCTTTTATTTTGTGTTTAAAAAAAACCCAAAAACCAACCAACCAACCAAGCCAAAACAAACAGGTATCTACTCTTGCCAGGTCAGAACATTATTCTGTCATAACGCCCACCAGCGCACAACACAGGCCAGCACAGGGGTTCCAGCACAGTCCTTTGCAGTGGCTACTCATGCTAACATGGGGGCTTCTCAAGCCTAAAGTACAAGGCCTAATAGAGCAGACTGGTTTGCCCGAGATCACTAACTCCTCAAGCACATTATCTTTGGCAAGGCTCCCAATACAGCATGTCAAAAAAGATGGTAGACACATGTTAGATTTCAGATGTTAGCTGATGGGTTGACATAGTGATCCTAGCTCATCTTTATTAGATGACTGATAACAATAAATGGTAAAAGCCTATTTAAAATGCCGCCAGGAACAAAACCAGGACTTTTCTTTTAAATGTGTCTAGAGGTATCTTTAGTGTATTCATGACATGGAATAGCTCCAGATCCAGGAGCAAGGTAGAGGTAGTTTTGTGTAATATGAGAAAAAGTTGTAGGTAGCCACTGCATTTTTCACACATAACGCTTTCTTCTTGTAAGATGGAGAATCTTTGCTCTGAAACGCCCCCTCTCTGTAGCCTTCACTGAAGACAAGTGTTTTCTCTGAATGTGACAACTCCTGGGTGGTGGATGAGGGAGAAGAGGCAACTGAAGTGTGCCCCGTCTTCTATGGCTTACACTAAGATAACCTCTAAATTAAGAAATGCAAGGAAGTAATTTGGCCCTCCATTTTCCTCAGAATTTTTTTTAAAAATTATAGTTTGTGCAATGAAAAAGAGGAGTATATACCATACTGACACAAACAAAATAATAGTAGTGCATTTGCTGAGAAATTGTTTTTTTAGTTTGGATTTCCATCAACCGGTTAATTTCAGTTTTCAGTTAACTCATTTAATAGTGACAAATACCCAAAGCTATTTCCTAAAGTTTTACTTCTAAGTCACATGAATATATTAGAATATTTTATGGTAATAATCACACCAGAATTACCAGAGATACTGAAATAGGGCACTGAATTTCTGCATTAGCCAAAAACACAGGAACTCTCTAAACTTTATTGGTTTGGGGTTTTTTTCCCCCTAAAGGAAAAAGCCAATGGTCCTTATGGGGGATTTACAAAGACTTGCGATTTAAGGGAATAAAATAGTCAAGCCCCTTTGCATAGACCATTAGGTATGAGTTTGAAGCTTTGAAAGCTAAACCACAGCACAGAGCACTGTATTCATGTTTAGGAAGGCCACATCACTATGTCGTGGTTTTGCCTTTTTTCTTGGTTCTGTGGGTGCAAAAAGAAAACTGAACATGTAAATACTATTGCTTATTATTTCTCCTCTTGCTTTCTGGTTCTGCTTCCTGTATGTGGAAAAGAAAGATTGAATTCAAGCTCATTTGTTAGTAATTGTTTGAGAAGGAAGGTGACCTTCGAAAGACTGAAAAAATACATAAATTTAAATGGAGAAATTTATTTTTAGAAATTTTGACTAGTGTTTCTTTCTGTGGTCAGCTAGTTACACTAGTTACACCAAGTTTAACTATGCTTTTACTGTTTTTTAGTGTCATGGTCTAATCCTCCATATATTATTAAGTCCAGATGACTCAAGAATCCTCACTTCTGAGTGAATTATATTAACTTTGTAGAAGACCACGTTCATTCACCACTCATGTATAAAGTGACTAGTAATCCCTAAGGACAGTGTATATTAAATTATGGATAAAGTGTGTAGATAAATGTGTATTTTTATCTTTTGCAAGATAAAAAAATAGATCTATAACCACAAAATTTTTAATATGCTCATTTGGTGAGTTCATTGGATTATTATTATAGCTTAGCTCACACTAACGTGATCTGTGACTTTTTTTGCCCAGTAAACATAAGAATATGCATTCTGGTGGATAGCTGCTTTCACTTTCTTTGTTCCTTGGGCCTTGCACTTCTAGAATAGCAGGTCACAGTTTTTAAGATTACCTGTCCTTCTCCTTGTCAGCTTTTTAGATGAGATGCTGTGCTTTCTTCAGAAGCCGATTTTCACTGGAGATGAAGAGGCCAATGAATTCATACGTGTAATGAACATAGCAGTAGATGCTAATTACACTTACTACTTTAAAAATTCATTGTTTTTGTAATGGGATTGCTTAGGGATTTGAAAAATGTGTACAATTACAAGGAAAAAATGTGCTGGTATAAACCAGCACATCTGTATATCTGTGCAGCTGTGTAAGGTGAGAAAATGTCTGAAGTATGCAGAAATTTCAGACTGAAATAAGGAATTTCAAATACTATCACTGTCTTTTTGCTTGGCTAAAAAGAAATCTATGTTTAAGTGAATGAGTTGTGAAAAATCACTGAAGAGCTTAAAGGGAATAGTCACTTTTAAGTCAATTTAATTCCTGAAATAAAGTTTCCATATCACTTTAAGGAGTATTTTTGGGGAAATTCATTATGCTATATAAATGGCATATTTACATGACTACATGGATCCAGACCTTGAACAGTAATAACATAAATTTATTTTGGTTACATTAATTGACACATCATTTTATTTTTATATTTTAGGTTAGTTTAGTTTTTAGCACAAGCTGTTTTCTTTGCTAAAGTTGGAGGTTGCTGTAATTTAAGTATGAATAATTTTTAGTGTTTTTGTATTTGAGAAAGCGCTCTCATGAAGTTGGCCAGTACTAGCCTTAGAATTTAACCTGTTTGGCAGAACTGCATTGGTCTTGCAGTTCTCTCTTGAAAGACTTTTTGACCTGTGAAATAGATATTAGTAAGTAGCTCATCTTTCTGATTTCTTTATTAATTATTATTACTTTCTTTTTTTAATTTCCTTTTTAGGGGGATTACTGAAGCTCGTTTTGTTTATGTCTTTGTTCTTGGCATAGTCTTCACTGGCACTAAAGATTTACTAAAGTCACAGGTTATTTCTGCAGACTCCAGTGTGAAGAGTACAGGATTATGGGAAGTGTATAGTGGATTGGTTCTACTAGCAGCCCTTCTATTTAGACCTCACAATTTACCAGTCTTGGTGTTTTGTCTGCTGATTCAGACAATGATGACAAAATATATCTGGAGACCTTTGAAATTTGATGCAGCACAGATTACTATCATGCACTACTGGTTTGGCCAAGCTTTCTTCTATTTTCAGGTAAGCTGAATACTCTCCCTGCTACAGGGGTGGGAGGGGGAAGAGTTTGTGAAAGAAATATTGTCCATTGTGAGTAAAATGCCAACTAAACCTCAGAGAGCAAGAGTTTATGAGTTCTCAGACGGGTTTAGTTTCTAACTATATTATTAATGTTTTGTTTTCAGAATCAGGGAAAAATGCACACCTTGATAACTTATCTTCAATATAGATTTCCGAAAGTGTTAAAAATGTCGGATACCTATACCAGGGGTGATTTTGGTCTGTTAGTGGGCCTCCTAAGTACTGTTCTGGTGATAACAAATTTAAAAATTTCAGCTGAATTGATTAATACCAATAAAAGGCAGATGGCTTTTTGTCCCTGATTCTTGAGGCTTACAAAACCTTTGGTAGCATCACAGTAGGTCTACATACAGTTTAACACTGAAGGAAAGTTCTGTGACAAGTTGCTGTCTCTTATGAGTATCAGAATTAATTGCCATTCTTATTATATTAAATGGTATCTTCTTTTCTGAGGAGCCTTACTAATTTCAATAACATAGTTCTCTGCGCTGCAAGTGAGGTTGCAATTCCACAAAAACTTTCTTTAGCATTGAAGCTGGAGAGGTTCTTTACACTCCTAATAATGTTGGAAACAGTGTAGCAGACTGTCTTAAGAAGGCATTTGTTAAGTTGGGAATCGGGTTGTTTCTGGTTTAGGAGGAGAGGCTTTCTGATTTGGTGCAAAATTTCAAGGTGAGATCTGTGTTGGCTTTACTTTTGAGGCATTGCTGAGGATGTTAAAACTGTGGTCAAGCTTAGGTTACTTCCTACTGTATTTTTGATCCTGTTAGTACTGACTGAGGATTGGCTTGACTTTGTTCTGAGACTACATGTCACGATAGGGAATTGCTGATGGGGATAAGATCATCATGACTCATCCCTTCCTACCAATTTTCCTGCTCTGAGGACATAACATTTCTTGGTTAAATGTTTTTTGCATGTCTTGAATGTTACTGTTCAGGCAGTGAGCTCTGATTATGGCCTTCTGAGAGCAGCCGTTAGTCGGGTTGGCAAGAGGCTGAAGGTAGGGCCCTCTCAGTACTGACATACCAAGCAAAAGCAGCTGCCTGAAATTTAATGGTGGGGAGGCTAGCAAGAAAATCCTAATTATGGAGAAGGGACTAATAAAGATTAGTTTGAATGTTTCCATAAAGCACCCATTTTCAGTGATGATGAATTCTTGGTATAGTTGGCTGAGAATTTCACAGAACCATCAAATCAGAGAGGAGTTGAGGCTGGAAGATGCCTCTGGAGATCATTCAGTCCAACCTCCCCCCGTCCAATGGTAGGTCAGTCAGATGAGGTTGGTCTGGACCATGTCCAGCCTGATTTTAAATACCTGCAAGGATGAAAACTCTGCAACATCTCTGGGCAGTCGGTCCCAGCGCTTGACCACCCTAGCCAGTAAAAAAGCTTTTTCTGATGTTTAAACAGAACTTCTTCTATTTCAGTTTGTATGCATTGCTTTTCATCCCTTCGCTAGTCACTACTGGGTGACTGAGAAGGTCTGAGTCTGGCTGTCTCGTCTTTACTCCCCGTCATCAGGTATTTATATACATTGTTATGATCCCTGCTGAGCTTTCTCCTCTTGAGAGTAAACAGACCCAGCTCTTTCAGAAAGATGTTTGTATGACAGACGCTTTGTTCCCATCATCATCTTTGTGGTGCTTCAGTGGACTTTCTCCAGTATATCCATGTCTGTCTCATACTGGGGAGCCCAGAACTGAACCCAGGAGCCCAGATGTGATCTCACCACTGCTTAGTAGAGGGAGTGGAGCATCTCCCTCAACCAGCTAGTGATGCTCTCCCTAATGCAGTCCTAGGTGCTGTTGGTCTTTGCACAAAGAGCAAATGGCTGACTGATAGAATCATAGAATCGTTAAGGTTGGAAGAGACCTCTGAGATCATCGAGTCCAACCGTCAACCCAACACCACCATGTCCACTAAGCCATGTCCCTAAGCACCTCATCTACCCGTCTTTTAAATACCTCCAGGGATGGTGACTCAACCACTTCCCTGGGCAGCCTGTTCCAATGTTTATCCACTCTTGCAGAAATTTTTCCTCACATCCAATCTAAACCTCCCCTGGCGCAACTTGAGGCCATTTCCTCTGGTCCTATCACTTGTTACTTGGGAGAAGAGACCGACACCCACCTCGCTACAACCTCCTTTCAGGTAGTTGTAGAGAGCAATGAGGTCTCCCCTCAGCCTCCTTTTCTCCAGGCTAAACAACCCCAGTTCCCTCAGCCGCTCCTCATAAGACTTGTTCTCCAGACCCCTCACCAGCCTCGTTGCCCTTCTCTGGACACGTTCCAACATCTCAACATCCTTCTTGTAGTGAGGGGCCCAAAACTGAACACAGTATTCGAGGTGGGGCCTCACCAGTGCCGAGTACAGGGGCATGATCACTTCCCTACTCCTGCTGGCCACACTATTGCTGATACAGGCCAGGATGCCATTGGCCTTCTTGGCCACCTGGGCACACTGCCGGCTCATGCTCAGCCGGCTGTCGACCAGCACCCCCAGGTCCTTTTCTGACAGGCAGC
>NW_008825499.1:646030-650458 GCF_000699105.1 Pygoscelis adeliae
TGCTTCCTCTCTGCCATGTTGTATTTCCAGCAGATGTCCGGGAAGTTGAAGTCCCGCACGAGAACAAGGGCCAGCGATCGAGAGACCTCTGCCAGCTGCTTGTAGAATGCTTCATCTGCCTCTTCATCCTGGTTGGGTGGTCTATAACAGACTCCCAGCAGGATATCTGCCTCATTGGCCTTCCCCCTCATCCTTACCCACAAACACTCAACTGTATCATCATCACAATCGTTGAGCTCTATACAATCGAAACACTCCCTAACATACAGAGCCACCCCGCCACCTGTCCTTCCTCACCGGTCCCTTCTGAAGAGTCTATAGCCATCCACTGCAGCACTCCAATCATGAGAGTCACCCCACCATGTTTCTGTGATGGCGACTAAGTCATATCTCCTGTTGTCCCTAGATAGACAACATGGTGTCCACCAAGACCCCCATGTCCCTCTCAACCAAGCTGCTTTCCATATGGTTAGTCCCCAGCCTGACCCAGGGCATGGATTTATTCCTTCCCAAGTGTTGGATTTGACATTTCCCTTTGTTAAACTTCTTGAGTTTCTTGTCAGCCCATTTCTCTAGCCAGAGTGGCCTCTTGAGTGGCAGCAGACCCATCTACCATATCAACCAACCCTCCCAGAGGCTTGCTAAAGGGGCACTCTGCTCCATCATCCAGGTCATTAATGAAGATGTTAAACAGTATTGGCCCCAGTGTCAAGCCCTGGGGTTGATCACTAGTGACTGGCCTCCGGGTGGACTTTGTGCTGCTGATTGCAACCCTGTGAACCCAGCAGCTGAGACAGTTTTCAGCCCACCTCCCTGTCCACTTTCCTAGCCTGGACTGCATCAGTTTGCCTGTGAGGATGTTGTGGGAGATGGTGTTAAAAGCCTCCCCTTGTGAGGTGAAAGTGCAGTAGATACATGGAGCCCATGTATCTTCAGCCAGTATGGTATGATGGAATAGAAAATAAGGACTTTCTGAAATAACACATTTGCTGTGGAAGTGTAGTTGGAACTCCTTAAACAATTTGCTTCCATCTGATCAAACACGTGGAACTATAAAATATTCTCCTCATATGGAAAGGTAAATATGTTTCTAAAATAATTAAGTGGCATGTGATAGACAGTCACATGGATATTACTGCCACTTTTAGTCCTTTAGGCTCTCCTAAGAAACTTGGCAGCTTAAATGTGATGGGATTTTCACAGACAGAAATAGTATGAAGAACTCTGGCTTCAGTCTCCATGGAAACTGTGCAATAACTCTTGAAACTATTTTTGAGACAGGGAGTACTGATTAAACTGATGCCTAAGCTTAACCAAGTATTCTCTGTGTGACTTGCATAAATTCCAGGGAGCACCTGATTCATGTAAAGGGTACTTTTTACAGTGACCACTATATTGCTCTGACCTGAAGTAGAACTTTGGATTTTGCGATCCTTATGACCGGGAAAAGGGACATGTTGTTGGATAATCTGACCTATATTATATGACCTCACTGTGCAGCACACTCCAGATGGATTCAGTTTTCAAGCTTCTACCCAAACAAAATTGTCACATGGGTGACGTTCACAGTGTTGTGTAATTACCACTCTTTAGCTAGGCATCGTGATAGTTTTCAGATTACTTGCACACTGGAATCTGTGTTTTAATTGGTTTAATGAGTCAAGTATCAGGGTGAGCTGGTGGATGTTCCCTAGGATTGGAAGGCTGCGTGCTTTCTGGCTTTTCTTCCTTAGTGATCAAAAGTTATAAGAGTGCTTTCATGCTAGCAAATGGCTTTCAGGTATTGAAAATGGAAGTTATGCCCAACAGGAGGGTGTTAATAGTTGCAAAACTTCTAATGTTATGCCGTGACTTTGTTAATGTAGAATGCCAGCACAGCAAATTTAAGTTTTGCTGTGAATTCTTTTATAATGCTAATCTAAACAGAATTAGGAAGGCATGCTAGCTAAAGGAATTTCAGCAGTTAACATCAGCTTTTACCATCTTACCGAATGTGTTTGATTCATGGAGTCCCCCATTCACAAACCATGTTAATACATTAATCCTCTTTCTTTCTGATACAAGCTGGACATGCAGTGAGTGTTTCAATATACTTTTGTTTTTTTTGAGTCCCATGTAGAAAGTGCAGCCCTCCTTAAAGAGAAAGGAACAATTCAAACATTTTTCCCTGAACCCTTCAGTCTTTTACATAAGTAGTTTTTAATTCTTCTTGTTTCACTCCATTCTCTCTTCCTTAGGTTAGTTAAAGCTGAAAAAATGTTTGCAACTAAGAGTATACTGCTGCTGTATTTTCTGGAATGGTAATAATCTGTTATCTGTTGTATTTGCCAGCAGTCCCATTCTCTAAATAAAAAAATAAATAAAATTTATAGAAGAAGGTATCTACTTGTTCATTCATGTGTACGGAAATCTGGAAGTGATTTTATAAAATTGGAATGGGGTTTTATTGCCACAAGCCGGAAGAGTATTTTACTCACTTAGGTATCTCCTGACATGCTGTCATTGCAGTGACGGCTGAAGGTTTCTCTTAGACATCATTAGTGCTCTGTGATGGATACCTCTTCATTCATTCCTTTGTCATGCTGGTGAGACACTGACTTTTCCTATGAGGTTTCCTTCAGGCAGCAATGACTCTTAGTATTGAAAAGTATTTTCTTAGTAGTGAAAAGTGATCCAGCAAAGTAGGGTTGCCTGCAGTTTCCTCTATGCTATAAACAAATGACAAGTTGCTTCAAAGCCATTTGCAAAATAAATGTCGTCCAGTTGTGCCATGGACCAGCTGTGCAGCTGTGTTTTAGGAGCTGAAACACTTTCTATGTAAAAGTTAAAGAAAGTTGTTTGCACAGAATTTATAAATACACAAATTTGGGGTGGATTAGGTTATTTTTGCTTTGTGTAGATAGATGTAAGCATCTGAACAGATTTGGCACTTAAAAAACTATGATCTAATTTTTGGTAGATTTGGCATACCCAAGATGAGGTTTGTTTTCTAGTAATGACTGATGACCCTATTGAGAACTTGTGCTCCAGTGCGCTAGTTACTGCCCAAATGCATTGTAGAGTTGGCCACACAGCTTTTAAGTGGTCTTATTGATGCTGTGTACTGCCATTGCTATGAGATTGTTCTCATCAACAGAACTGCTGGCTTAGGTAGAGGCCACTTTAAGTACACGTCAGATAGGCTTTTTAATTTTTAAAGTGGTCTATCACTGTTTGTTTGTGGGTAATCTTGAATCGAAAGGAAAATGTTCTGAAATTGTTTTTTTATTTCTGCCCAAGCTCTAATTTTTTTTAGGTTTTTATGGTGACGTTGTCTTCCTCCTCTTGCTTTTCTGGTGTTCATGTGACTTATAGAAGTATGCTCAAAAGAATGTAGCTGAGTTGGCTGTACAGCCTTCCAGTTCTCAATATATCTGTAGAGCTACAAGCTTCTTCTTACTCTACCTAGAGTGCAGGTATGCAGTATCACTTTGCTGTACCAAAAGGGTGCAGTATTTGACCTTTATTCTTGTTTGGAACCTCTGCATTGTGAGACAATATTTTTGTGCAGTCCTGTATGGCTAGATTTACAAATGCTGCTTACACAAAAGAGTTCATTAAATTTAACACACACAAAAGCTTATTGAATCTATTAGGAGAATCAACATTAATGACATTGGGTATGAGAAGCGTAGGGGACATCAATTTCAGGCAGAAATTTTGGGATCCTAACTTGCGTCAGAGTTGCAGGATAGCAAGTGGCATGTTATTTTCAAAAATCATAGGCACTGGGGTGCAATAAAAGGAATTTTAGTAAATTCTGATGAAAGGGATTAGGTTTGTCTATACTGACATCTAAGGAGATTTCTTTGATTAGTCCACACAGCTGTTAGTACTGAGGAAGGACCATGAAGCTTGATGCTGCTATAAAATGAAGTTACACTTTCCTATGTGCTTCCCCTCCGCCTCTGACTCATTGTCCCTCATTCTCTCTTGCTTGCTATCCTTCTCTCTCACTCACTTGGTATCCCTCTCTTTACCTTGCTTGGTATCCTCCCCGTCCCTCTCTTCCTCTTGCTATCCCCTCATGACCACCCTCCCACCGCAAGCTTCCCTTCTCTTTTGGACACACTTTACACCTCTTTGATGTGCTTTGCCTCTCTGCCTCTCACACTTGCCTTCTCTCTTGTGCATTTTCTGTCTTGTCACAAAAATTTGCAACTGGCCCGCACTGACTGAGGAGGGAGGCAAGGACACAAAGTATACAATTACCAGAGTAATACTTATTCATGTGCAGGAGTCCAATACTTATTCATGTCCAAGCCAAACTGGGGCACCCCGAATGTGGTTTTACACAGGGTTCTTATACCTTTGCTCATGCTTCTCTCTTGCTATCCCTCTCTCTGTCTTCTCTGTCTTGCTATACACCTGTCCCCTTCCCCCCCGCCC
>NW_008825499.1:654659-658622 GCF_000699105.1 Pygoscelis adeliae
CATGGGCGTCCCAAGGCATCCCAGCCTCCTTTGGCCATCCACCTGCTCTGGCATGGGGTCCTCCATGGGCTGCAGGTGGATATCTGCTCCACCGTTAACTTCCATGGACTGCAGGGGGACACCCTGCCTCACCATGGTCTTCATCACGGGCTGCAGGGGAATCTCTGCTCAGGCGCCTGGAGCACCTCCTCCCCCTCCTCCTTCACTGATCTTGGTGTCTGCAGGGTTGTTTCTCTCACATATTCTCACTCCTCTCTCTGGCTGCAATTGCTGTTGCATGGGGGGTTTTTCCCCCCCTTCTTAAATATGTTATCCCAGAGGCACTGCCACCATCGCTGATGGGCTTGGCCTTGTCTGTCTTGGAGCCGGCTGGCATTGGCTCTGTTGGACACAGGGGAAGCTTCTAGCAGCTTCTCACAGAAGCCACCCCTGTAGCCCCCCTGCTACCAAAACCTTGCCACACAAACCCATTATGCCCTGTATATTCTGGATTTCGTAGGCAACCCAGACGTGTATTTGATGATAGCACTTCCTTGCTGGGGTAACTTGTGGTTCAAGAAGACTGCAGTCACTAAGGTGAGAGGAGATCAGGTCAGAGGGAAAGGGGGAGCCACCACTCCTCATATGCTCTGCTGGAACTGGGTCTGAGGCCATCGGTGGTGACAGCCCTTACATTTGTGGTGTTCTGGGATTCTGTAGTGGGGAAAGGAGGGTTTGATGCCTATTAGAAGACCAGTGCTGTAGAAACCGATCAGCTTCTCCAGGTACGGTAACAATATCTGAGATCTTTCGCACTAGTCTGAGGAAACCTATCTGTGACCTGCTAAGCTAAGAAATATTCTGCCTTAATCACAGGGTGTGTTCGCTGCTTTAGGTATTTGAGTAAAGTTAAATGCTTGGGCACCTTCAGTGGAAAATAGTTCCTTCAATTTTATATTATCCCGTTATTTACTGGTCTTAGTCATTGAAAAAGAAAACTAGGTAAAACATAAAAGTCTTGGACAGCTCTTGATACTTGTTACAAAACACAAGTTCCCTGTGTTTTTCTAGTAAAACCTACTGCCTTTTATTGATGATTCAGGTTACCTAGGCTGACTTTGAGTCTATTTCAATGCAATCTATTGTGGTATAGAGACTTGGGAAACAGAAACCTCTCTGAATTTGCCTGTCTTAATCCAGTTACATGCAGCAATTTGTGTCGTGGGGTAGGCGGGTGGGCAGTGTAGTGTTCCACTGCAGCTCTAAGTTAGAGCCCTGTTGTCTCTAAGGGCAAGAAAGATTTATCTCCTGGTGTAATTTAGGCAACAGGCCTAAAATCTTGGGTTTGAACCATGTGTGATGAAAAATGCATTTTTTTCATTACTGTGACTGAAATCAGCAAGTGCAGCTGCTTGCTTTAAACTCTTTTTTTGATGTAATTTATTAAACAACAGGCATGTTAATTTGCAGACACAATAAGACAAGTGAAAGATCATGCTGTTTATGCCTTCATTAGTCTGTAAATCCTAAATAGAATCTCTTGTTTGGTAAGCTGCTTTACTGAAATTCCAACATAAAGAATAGGGCTGTAATGAAAAGTGGCTTAAACAGTAAGTCTTTAACTGATGCAATAATTAATATTATTCTAATGTATTCTAAATGTTTCTTTGGAGACATTTGAATCTTTACTTTTTTATTCCTATTTTCAGGGAAATTCAAATGGCATTGCTACTGTGGATGTTTCAGCAGGTTTTGTGGGACTAGAAAGCTATGTGGAGATACCAGCTATCTTCCTTACAGCATTTGCAACATATGCAGGACCTTTGCTTTGGGCCATTCATCTGCTGTGCTACTTGAGTTCTGAAGTTAACAGGTAATCATGTTTTGAACTAAAGTAATGCTCCTCTACATACTGCAGATATGAACACCATCCATATAGTGTATACCTTTTCAAACAAATAGTTTTGTTCACATTTTTTTCCTTGGAAGTTAGTTTTCTATTAAGAAAATGCATGCTCTTTTTTTGGTATGAATTTGTATCACCTCACTCTTCTGGTTTCATTTTCTCTGCAGAAGTTTTGCACTGGCAAAATACATGTATGCTTTACTAATTTTGTTTCTTAATGAGTTCTCAGTTTGCTGTGTTAATTTACTTAAAATTTTATTACATTTTGTTGTAACAGCATGTGCTGCCTGAAAACATTCTTCTTGGAACCTATTAAGTAGGAGACCTGAGAAGGACTTTTTAAAGTAATAGAGTAGAATTCAAACATAACTAACGTGCTGTTCTTTGAATGTCTGTCCTTGTTTGGCATAGTGACATACAACGTTTTATAAATAAAACAGATTTATTTTATTGTATGTTACTGGTTATTGCAGTCATTTGTAGCTAAAATATCTGTACTTCCGGTTATCTTATGTAGGAGATGTGTTAATGTAAAATGAATTACTGCATTTGGAATTTTAAGAAGACATAGTTGGAAAATGTTTATGTAACTTAGAGTGTGCATGTAAAATCCAACTGGACTCTCTAATATTGCATTTCACTCACCATCCAGGGCATTCAAACTGAGAGATGCAGTATGTTAAAATAGAGAGGAGTTGTAAATTCCGTATCGTATAATATCAATGCACAAATGCAAAAACTTGATATATTTTCACAGAAATAACATTTGACAGTGACTAAATTCTGACCATCCCAGAGTCTTTCCTCTGTTACCTGTGGAAATTAAATGTATGCTTTTTTTTTTTTTTATGGGGAACAAAATATTGCAGCAGGCTTGGCAGGTGGGATTTTAGACAGTATTTAGTTTATCACAACTCTTTGCCTTATGCATTGTCATCCTCTGTAAACCTCTGACTTCCCTTTATCTACAGTGTCATCTGGTCTCATCCTGTCAGTGCTTTTTGTTTTCTGGCTTCTCTCTTCTCCTTTTGCTTGTTTGTTTTGGGCTATACCTACACTGTGAACTTGTGTTGGCACGTGTGTGTTCATCAAAGGTGTAAGGAGATGGGATCCCCAGCTGACCAAGCTGTGTAGACTAGTGGAGGTTTTTGAACCAGGAAGGACCTGTTCTAACAGGCTAAATTCCTGCACAGTCATTGTGTCCATTGCTCCATATTAACAGGCACCTTTAACAGGTAGAGTTATTATTCACCTTATTCACTGATTTGCCTGTCTGCCGTATTGCTCTCTAAAGATGTCTAGCTTTCTCTACTTTATTGCAGTGGAATTATGCAGCCCATTGCTGGGCCACTCTATTGCTCTAGTAATGCACTCCTTAGTGTAGATTGAGACTCACTGTACAACATTACCTCTTAGTCAGAGGCCAGCTACGTTGAAGTCATCTTTGGTCTTATAGAGATTGATAATAAGTACTGGTCTTTATGTATAATGCCTCTGAAAACCAGCCTTTTCTCTGTTCATTCTGATAGTTTTTTGCTTCAGGAGGAGTAGATGTGGAATACACAAATTACTGATGTCTGGATTTGTATAACCATAGAAACCCCTTTCTTGAATTTTCCTTACTACCTGGTGTCTTGACAACAAACTTGGTTTTAACTCTCTGTTTCTGATGCTCCTCGGTTTAGCTTTAGTTACTGCTTTGTTCCATCAATGCATCTTCTCAGCATCCAAGCTCTTCAAGTTTTCTCCATTCTTTCATCTCTCTTTAAAAAGAGTTTCCATGTACATATAAAAAGCCCTGCTTCTTGTCTTCTAGTAAATATGTGACCCACGACCCTGGGTATTACTTACATTCTATTAATCTATTGTTTTTCCCAATTCCTTTATACCTTTGCCATGCTTTGTTTAAAATAGTGCTAGACAGTTTCACTGGTCATATCCATGTTCCTGTGTTGGTTTTTTTTGCAGTCCCACTTTCCATTCTTCATTATTACACTGTAGGTGCTTTGGAAGTGGAACTTTTTGCTTGTGCTTGGAGGACTCCGAGCACAGTGGAGTAAAGTGCCTCAGTGCCATTG
>NW_008825499.1:658660-669085 GCF_000699105.1 Pygoscelis adeliae
TGTTTTTAAAGACCTGAAGTTTTAATGTTGTTTAAACCCTAGGCTGCAGACTGTGATGAACACTAACATACAATGAAGAGAAAATGATACCATACAGCATGTTTTTTGAAAGCTCTTCTAACAAAATAATAAAAAACTTTCTGTAACAAAATCTTTGAGGATCTGTACTTGTTTAGTATTGTTTCAAATAATGTGCCTCTGTAGTAGTGTTGGTTGTTGTTCTGATGTTTTCTTGGTTGAATTTTTGCAGATTAAAAGCTCAGCTAGTAGTGTTGCCAGGTACAGTGCTGGTTTAAACTGCTCTCAAGTGGGTAGCTGTGACCTGTAATACCCACATCACTTATGTAAGTAGATTCCATCAAGCAGCTTGCATCTGTAGCCATTTTAAGGTTCATTTGGGTCAACTGGTAAGGTTGTTTCCTCTATGAAACACTGAATAACTCTGGACTGGAATCTCTGTAGCTGCTGGGACTTGTTTAAATTGGTATGTTATGGTGCTCGGAACTTGGTCCGTACACTATTTTACTCTTGCGTTTTGCTGTTGCTGGCCAAATGGTTGTCTCATTACTTTGTCATTATTCCCTGGATCCAAAGCTGAAACTGCAGAAGGCACAGGTCAGCTGCTTCGTGTGTTTTCTTAAACGTATAGGAGACTGAGCGTTTTAAAAAACAGCTGGATGCTTTAGAATGTTCTTTATAAAGGCTTCTTATTAACTGTTTCATAAGCAATATGCCTTGGTCAGTGAAATTCAAACCCTTTCCTTTTTTTATGTGGTCCTGAGTGCAAGATGAAGATCCTTTCCCCACTTCCTCCAGATAGGAAGATCTAAAAGAATCCAGCTGCCCTGGTTGTTTGGAGTATGCTGAGTGGGTCCAATTAGATTGCCACAGGATGTCGTCAGGATTCCTGACCCATCCTGGTACAGTCTCAGCTGAATGGATGTGCCCAGAACTGCTCAGCAGTGCCATTCTTAGCAAGTTCCTAGCATCCTGCAGCCTGTTTTAGAGCTGTTGCATCTGAGGAAGTTGACCTGGACAGGGAAGCCTGACTTCGGTGCTAGCTATCTTTGTTTATTCCAGCCACTTAGCAGAGCCCATGTAATTTATAGCTGCATCAGTTGGGTTGGCTTACCAGAGCTTCTTGCTGGAGTTCTTAGAAGCTGAGCTCCACTGGGGCATCACTTCGTAGGGGCAAGTACACATGCGTACCCTTCCCTCACTCTGCACTTTGCATTTATGAAATCACAGAATACTTGAGTCTGGAGTCCAACCCTCCTGTCCAAAGGATGGTCAACCAGAGCAGGTTCCTCAGGGCCATGTCCAGTTGGTTTTTGAGTATCTCCAAGGATGGACACTCCAGGGTCTCCTTGGGCAACCTGTTTCAGTGTATGACAACCCCCGCAGTAAAACAGTTGTTTTCTGATGTTTAAGTGGAATTTGTTGTATTTCAGTTTGTGTCCATTGCCTTTCATTCTTTGGGCACCACTGAAAAGAGTCTGGGTACATCTTCTTTACTTCTGCCCATCAGATATTTATGAACATTGGTGAGATCCCTGCTGAGCCTTCTCTACTCAAGGCTAAACAATCCCAGCTTTCTCAGCCTCTCATTTATGTCAGATGCTCCAATCCCTTCATTATCTTTGTGACCTTTCAGTGGACTTGCTCCAGTACACCCATGTCTGTCTTGTACTGGGGAGCCCAGAACTTGATCCAGAACCCCAGATGTGATCTCACCATTGCTCAGCAGAGAGGAAACATTACCTTCCTCAAACTGCTGGCTCTACTTTTCCCACTACAGCCCTCAGTTGGCTAAAGGAAACATTGCTTGCTCATGTTCAACTTGTCCACCAGGAGCAACCTATGTCCTTCTCTGCCAAGCTGTTTTTCAGATGGTCGGCCTCAAGCCTGTCCTGGTTCATGGCTTTATTCTTCCCCAGGTACAGGATTTGGCATCTCCCTTTGTTAAACTTCTTGAGTTTCTTGTCAGCCCATTTCTCTAGCCAGAGTGGCCTCTTGAGTGGCAGCAGACCCATCTACCATATCAACCACTCCTCCCAGTTTTGTATTGTGTGCAGGCCTTCTGAGGGGGAACTCTGCCCCATTGTTCGGGTTATTAATGAAGATGTTAAAAACAGTATTGGCCCCAGTGTCAAGCCCTGGGGTTGATCACTAGTGACTGGCCTCCGGGTGGACTTTGTGCTGCTGATTGCAACCCTGTGAACCCAGCAGCTGAGACAGTTTTCAGCCCACCTCCCTGTCCACTTTCCTAGCCTGGACTGCATCAGTTTGCCTGTGAGGATGTTGTGGGAGATGGTGTTAAAAGCCTCCCCTTGTGAGGTGAAAGTGCAGTAGATACATGGAGCCCATGTATCTTCAGCCAGTATGGTATGATGGAATAGAAAATAAGGACTTTCTGAAATAACACATTTGCTGTGGAAGTGTAATTGGGCAGGTTAATTTTGTGTCTTCTCTGATCTGAGTGCTGCAAAAAATTGGGGAATAACTTTTGGGAAGAATTTCCATGAACTTTGGAAAACATGTTTACCTGCTTCAGAAATAAGCTATCAGAGGCTATCAAGAGCATGATACCTCTTTCCATTTGATTATGCTGTGTCAAAAGTTTTTTTTCTATACCAATAAAAGTGTATTTATTCAAGACCAATAAAAGGTAACAGTTAGATCTGATAGCATGTGTCGGGTTTTTTTAGTGGTTTTATACTGGTGTTAGTGGGAAGATAGAAATATGTTTTAAGATTTTTCTTTTTAATGACTAATTTTTTCTCTTTCAACTACCCTTGCAATTGAGGAATTTTTTGGTTTTTAGAAGGCTGGAAAAAGTTATTTCCATTTTAATTGGCTGCACATTGTGCTGTTGGATATCCTGCATTTTCAGGGCATCCACCCACACCCCATCACACCCCACAGGCAATTTTGACATTTCTTGTAGATTTGTTTCCTTTGGAAATAATAATTTCCAGCATGATACAGATTTCAGCAAACTTGAGGATATTTTAAAAATTATCTCTGACAAGGAAATCTCTTGCACATAGACATGCTGTTGAATCACAGCATCCAAAGCTCAGAAAGGAGAAATTCTCCATTGCTTTGTTGTGAGGCAGATTGCTTGATTGGTCTTTGTGCATCTCCTGTCACTCTAAGATCTGGAGAATAAAGGGTGATAATTACTTATCAAAACTTCTGGTAGAAGCAGACCAAAGCTCTTTCCCCGCCATGTTATTTCCAATGCTGGTTTATTATTAAGACCGAGGTACGAAACAGAGCAGATCCAGATAAGGAGCTGCCTTTTTGTGTCCCATCACATGTCTGTAAACTCCAGCTTTGAAGAGATTCTTCTGAATTTAGCAACGGCTTAGCAAAAATTTTGACAAATTCTTGCTCTCTTTAGCATGGGGCCCTTTAAAAAAAGTATCCATTTCTGAAGAACTTGCCAACAGTCTTTTGCAGATTTTTTTGGCTGTCTACTTGGAAAACCAAGGTGTGTGCCTATTCAGCATGCCCAAGACAGAATAAACTGACGCATGAATTGTAATAGAACAGGAGGGATTTTGATTGTGGCCTATTTCTCTATTTTCTCTGTTTTTTCTCTAGTTATCTCTATTTCTCTATTTTTTCTATTTTCAAAACATCCTAGAGAAGTTTCAAAATAGAGAAATCAATTCTGCTAAGGGAAAAAGTGCTTTTAAGAGTCAAGACAGATGGAATTTTCTTCCAGCCCCCACTCCTTAGAGAACAAGTTTTCAGTTCTCTTTTAAAAATGCTGTAAGTACGTTTACATTAGATGCCCTTTCTAGGATGGAGATTAAGAGTTTGACCAAAATACCACTCCTCAGATGTTAACTTTGTTCTTTTATTCTTTGATGAAAAAACTGTTCTGCAGGAATGGAAAGGAACAAATTGAATCATACAACGCTAAGAGGGTGGGGGGTTTTTTTGCCCTTCACAATTGAAAGCAATTATCTGATGTGCAAAATACTAGTGTAGAAAAGTAGAATGGTCAAGCTGATAGCTCATGAAATTACAGAGGCTGCAAAGGTCCCTGAAAATCTAATTAATGCTCTCTCCCAATTTGTTCTGAGAATAGATTTTCCTGCTGGGATTCTAGATCCAAAGATGGAAGAAACTTCTTCCAGTAATTATGTTTAATTTCATGCTCTTTGTATGTAGGTTTGCTCAGTATGTAGCATTCTGATCTGCACTACCAGGGAAAATTAAAAACCTGAGAACCTACAAAACTCACTTCTTCATTAATTATTTTTCATGGTTATATTTAAGTTTCTCCTTCCCTTTCCTTTGAGTTCAGAGTCTAGAGCACCAATGACGTGTTGCAAGGGAAAAGCTGCTCAGTTTGTGTAGCTTAAAATCAGGATTGAAGTGTTTTATTGATTTATTAGTGACACATAATTAACTGGTATTCATATATTAATGGCACTTAATTAACTGGCAGTCACTAACCTATAGATGCAGGATCCATACCAGATATACAACAGATGAACATTCACCAATTTCTATGCCATTTTGTATACCTGATTTGAAAAAGATCTAGCCCCCACCCCTGCACCGGGACCCCCATCTCCCAAACACATAGAGGTAAGCCTCCCTTCAGGTGTGTTACAAACACTATCTTCTCACGGCAATGCAGGTTCCCCTGTTTACTCACATGTCTTGTGACAGATGCAGGCACTCAAGCTTTAGGTGTTTATGTATATCTCAAGAGTACCAGAGATGAGTGACCTCAGGAGAAGTCATAGATGATTTTGGGTGGTTATGTGCACTTCCCAACTCTTCCTTACCTGAGTGATGGAAGGTGGAACTCTGAAAGGACTCATACTTTTCACGATGTAGCTTTCTGGTTTAGTAACAGATTTTAATTGTTTGAATAAACAATTGAATAAACGATTGTTTATTGTTGAATAAACAATTAAAATCTTCTTCCTTTACCTTGTGGGGGAAAAAAGGAAGGTTTTCGCTTGGTGACATCTTTCAGATCCCCTCCTTACTTCAGTGCCTTCCAGTGAATGTACACCATTCTTACTGAGTAAACTTCAGGTATCCCAGATTTAGCAACTACCTGTCTTGGCCATGACCATCAACACTGAGGTCTTACATTTTGACTGACTTAGGAAAGGGTTGTATTTCAGACAGAGTATGTCTCTTTTGTTCTCAAATACTGAATAAACATTAAGGAAGTACAACTGGGCTTTTTCTGCTGAAGAAGTCCATCATGTTCTCAACTTCGGTATTGACCTCTGTTCAGCCTGGCTTCGTACCAGCTAGTCACTCGTTTACTATGTCTGGAGCGAGCCATATCTATGCTTGAATGCTAGGGGAGAGATGTGAAGGAAGCACAACTGTATTATTAGGCATGGTGTGTACTGCTGGCATAGATTTAGATGTCTTCCCTGACTTTCTTAAGTTTCGTGGTTACTAGAGCTACCACTGTTAAACTGACTGGGTTCAGAGTGGTGCTATGTTTTTAATTTCCAGACAGGCATAAAGATCTAATGTAGCATACAAAAATGATAGCAGGTTTATGGTTGAAACACAGAAATTGAAAAACATTGAAATTTGTTGTTGTTGTAGATCAGATTGGATACTAAATTTAAACTGTGCTAGCTAAATGAGGCAGGAGAAGACAAATACAAACTAAATATAAAACCCTTCCATCTGGAAGTAGGAGAGAGATTTGGAGAACTACTTTTTGCACATATCCTGGTGTGATTATGAGGAGGATGAGACTTTTTGCCCATGTTGCTGAGCCTTTATTAAATCTTGGTAGGCAAGAGGGTACGTAATGACAAAAGCAGTAACTCTGTCTTGCTAAGTATGGAATGTAAGTGATGGCCTTTTGAATATGATAGTGAGTAAAAATAGCTTTGTTCAGGGTAGCATATTTAATGAATGAGGCAGGGTTCTTTCGAAAAAATATTGTAGGGTCCTTAAAGACTTTATGGAAGTATAGCTGTGAAAATCCTAAGTGTGCAGAGTAAGCAAGGTTCATAGGAACAGATACTATTTTTCATTAATCAATTGGTATAGTTGATGAAAGGGGAGGGATGAAGTGCCTGAATGTGGAAGCTAATATTTTGATCTTCAGTAGAAGTGGAAAAAAAAATTGGTTGAAAACAAAACCTTACACTTGGTTTTGCATTCTACACTTCATCTGTGCCAGGGCCGTGAGTGCATCTCCTGTTTAGGAGTTTAGTTTAGCGGAATTCAAGGTCATCTCCTTCACTGAGAGGAGCTGTTGGGACAAAAGCGAGAAGGAAGGGCCTGGCCCGCCTTTCCTTTGGGAGCTGCTTTTAATCTGATGCTTTACTGCCTGTGCTGTGTCACAGCTGTGTAAGCAGGTATGTCTGTGCCTGCCTTGTACCTTCTTGATCTTGATCTGGACCTGCTGGCTGGGCTTCCTAGCCTAATCTTGGACCTGCCTTGTCACTACAGACTTGCTATGTGATCCCTAGACTGCGTCTGGCCCTGATCACTGTCTCTGGATCCAGTCCTGACTTGTACATGCCACTGAGTGTTCCCAGTCCTCCTGACTTACTGCTTTCACCTGCCTTGTTTTCACGCTCATTCCCCATCTTACCTTCCCTTGCAGAACCAGCTGGCCCTTGCTGCTCTCTGACAATGTGAACCTGAAAGGCAAATTTATTAAACAGTTGTAACTTACATGGGAAGACTACACATTAACTTGTTTTTCCAGCCCTTTAGCAAGATTTTTGTGAATAGTAAGCAGTGGAAAAGATTGCACACACAAGTTGTGCAGTCTTCATGCTTGGAGGTTTTCAGAGCTTGGCTGGATAAAGTCCTGTGTTATTTATGTGGACCTGGGTAAAACCACTTTGTTTTTTAGTCTTGTTTTAGTAGTTAGGAGCTTTGCTTTATGTATTGCTTTGTGTAAATTGATGAAGAGAAGCGAAGTTAAAAATACTCCAGTATTGTGAAACAGATATGAAATTAATACATTTAGTCAGAATGCTACTTATTTGTCAGGATATTATTGCAAGCTTGAGAACCTCTTGATCAATTTTTTCAACAACCTTGAATGATTGGTTGTTTTCTCCTAAGCTCTGAGTTGTCCACATCTCATAAGTCATCAGTCACTTCCCAGAAGTATACTGTATCTTTATCATTGCTACTTGCCCTTCAAATGTGGTAAGAATAGAAATAAATGCATTGGTTGTTTCTCTTAACTGTACCAGCTCCTAAGAAATTTATGTTGCTGTAAATATTTCTTAAAATATTTTAGTTACCTTGGTTGAAAGCTCATGAATGAACAAAAATTCCATGTATTTATTAGGTTTTTTGTTCCCATCCTTACAGCAGTATATCTGCGGAAGAGGAGGAAGAAAATACAGTCTCAAAACCTTTAAGACTTGTTTATACTTTCTGGTATTTTTTATCACTGGAGGAGAACAGAATAGGTTTGTATATTTTCAGAGTAATTTATGTCTAATTCATCTTGCTTTTAGGTAGAGAGATGGACTGAGTGGCATTTTAAAGTGGCTTATAGCTTTCTCTTGTTATGATTTCAAAGCACTGTAGGATAATTTACATTGGAGAGGACCTCAGAAGGCCCACATTCAACCCTATTCTCAGAGCAGCGTCAGCTGTGAGGTCAGACTAGGTTGCTCAGGGTCTTGAAACCTCCAAGGATGGAGGCAGCAGAACCTTTCTGGCCAACCTTTTCCAATGACTTCATTTTTTCACCTTAAATTATTTGCTTCAAATAATGAAAATAAATTCCTCATTCTATGCTTGTTTATAGAATTCCAGTTACTAGAAAGGCATACAACTATGTGAAGGGCTCAGTAGAAGTGCAGTAATAGTCAGCTGTGTTAAATCAGTTGTTAAACAAGCGAGAAGCATGCCAGTTTTGTCTTACACCTCTGTACTTCTCAGTTCAGTGAGAGTCATTGAGATATTGCAGGTAATAGCTCATATTCAGTGAGCGATGTGGTATCTGAAAAGTTTTCAGAGAAATCATTGCAGCTTTGAAGAGGGTCTTAGATAGTTTTCATTACTGTCTATGGAGGGATTCTCCTCTGTTACTGTAGCAAATATGCTGGGTAGTTTCTGTAGCCAGTTTTCTTATATATGTGCTTCATTGAGCTAGATCATGATGGATTATCATGGAATGCTTTTATGCAATAGCACATTGTCTCCTGTCACTTTCTGCCCTTACCACAATAAGCTGCTGCACTGTTTGAAATACTTGAGTGATACTTTAAAATAAAAGCAGACACTCTGAACTGTCAGTTATTTATGTATTGTGTGGAGTATTAGAAGTTATAAGCTAGGAAAATTCAGTTCAAATATATGAATTAGTCTTGGAGAAAGATATCTAACGTGAAGAAAAAGTTCTTCTTACTGCTCAGCAGGGCTCTTCCAGTAGTAGCTGTGGAGCCATTCACAAGGCTCAACAGATTCCTGGTGAGAGTGGGGTTTTGGACACCTAATATCCAGTGTGGTTGGAGTTTCAAGTGTGTGGATCCAAGTGTGTGCATCCTTACTCTCCTTCTTCTACAGCTACATCACTTTAAACAAAGTCAAAGATAGCTGGAGTGAGCCCTGTGTGAAAGGAACCACAGGAAGCTGGGGAGAAGGTGGACAGCACTGTTCCTTCCTCCTGGTTCCTTCCTCTGCCCTCACTACCTTCCAGAGGAGAGTACATCTTTTTGCCCTGTTCTGCAGGACCAGTGACATGCGCTCCCAGGTGCTGCATTTATTCTTGCTCTTTCTCGCATGCAGCAGGATGGGGACTTGCCCCGAGGTGCCAAGGATCAACCATGTGTATGTACAGGTAGAGCAAACAGTGTGAAAGAGATCTTTCAGCTCTTCATGAGATGAGACATCAGGTAATCCTGCTCAACTTTTCTACTCTGCATGCATCATACAGAGGAGAAGGAGGGGAGAGAAAATAAGTAGATGTGGCGGGGAAAAGACCTGTTGCTGTGGACAGGGATTGGGGGAAAAGGGAACAGGTTCTCTCTCTACCTGTCCCTGTCAAACTTTTGCTTGTTGAGGAGCAGCACCCTGCTCTGCTCTGAAAGTGCTGCACCTGACCTTTCTGCTCTTGCCATGTCCTCAGTCTATACCCCTTAAACCTGAGGAGGAGCCTTGTTTTACAGCTTTCTTTTCCAGTCTCATCTTACAGGTTCTAGGGCACAGATAGCTTTTGCTTTAGCTGCTCATCATTAGTTATTCTTTGCTCTGCTCCTGGCATTGCTGAACATTATGCTAAATGCATAACAATAATTTATTACACTGGTGCACCATAACAATAATTTACTACAGTGGTGCATGTAGTCCATGCACCAAATGGTGCATGTGGTCAAAATGAGGAGGACTGACAGTCATAAGTCAAGATTTTTCTTCTGTATGATGTCTTGGTAAAATCCATACCTTACTGCCCTCTTACATCTTCAGGCTCCCTTTACATTCTGAGGATATCTTCATGGTAGGATTCATGGGGACAGTGACTACTGATGGTGAGCTCTGAATGGTTCTGTCAACATGGATGGCTTTTTTCTCCTTAGATTTTAGAGCTGTTTCAGGAACAGGGTTCTTGCTGTCCCTGGTGCCTAGTTACTTATGTACCTGAAAAAGCTACCTATTTTTTGTGCTGGTGGTTTGACCTCGGCTGGATGCCAGGTGCCCACCAAAGCCACTCTATCACTCCTCCTCCTCAGCTGGACAGGGGAGAGAAAATATAACGAAAGGCTTGTGGGTTGAGATAAGGACAGCGAGAGATCATTTACCAGTTACTGTCACAGACAAAAGAGACTCCACTTGGGGAAAATTAATTTAATTTATTACCAATCAAATTAGAGTAGGATAATGAGAAATAAAAACTAAACCTTAAAACACCTTCCCCCCACCCCTCCCTTCTTCCTGGGCTTAACTTCACTCCCGATTTTCTTTACCTCCTCCCCCTGAGCAGTGCAGGGGGATGGGGAATGGGGGTTGCGGTCAGTTCATCACATGTTGTCTCTGCTGCTCCTTCCTCCTTGGGGAGGACTCCTCACACTCTTCCCCTTCTCCAGCATGGGGTCCTTCCCACAGGAGACAGTCCTCCACTAACTTCTCCAGTGTGAGTCCTTCCCATGGGCTGAAGTTCTTCACGAACTGCTCCAGTGTGGGTCCCTTCCATGGGGTGCAGTCCTTCAGGAACAGACCGCTCCAGCATGGGTCCCCCATGGGGTCACAAGTCCTGCCAGCAAACCTGCTCCAGCGTGGTCTCCTCTCTCCACGGATTCACAGGTCCTGCCAGGAGCCTGCTCCAGCCTGGGCTCTCCACAGGGTCACAGCCTCCTTCGGGCATCCATCTGCTTCAGCGTGGGGTCCTCCACAGGCTGCAGGTGGATATCTGCTCCACCGTTAACTTCCATGGACTGAAGGGGG
>NW_008825499.1:674483-678308 GCF_000699105.1 Pygoscelis adeliae
CTCTAGCCAGAGTGGCCTCTGGAGTGGCAGCAGACCCATCTACCATATCAACCACTCCTCCCAGTTTTGTATTGTGTGCAGGCCTTCTGAGGGGGAACTCTGCCCCGTTGTTCGGGTTGTTAAAGAAGATGTTAAACAGTATTGGCCCCAGTGTCAAGCCCTGGGGTTGATCACTAGTGACTGGCCTCCGGGTGGACTTTGTGCTGCTGATTGCAACCCTGTGAACCCAGCAGCTGAGACAGTTTTCAGCCCACCTCCCTGTCCACTTTCCTAGCCTGGACTGCATCAGTTTGCCTGTGAGGATGTTGTGGGAGATGGTGTTAAAAGCCTCCCCTTGTGAGGTGAAAGTGCAGTAGATACATGGAGCCCATGTATCTTCAGCCAGTATGGTATGATGGAATAGAAAATAAGGACTTTCTGAAATAACACATTTGCTGTGGAAGTGTAGTTGGAACTCCTTAAACAATTTGCTTCCATCTGATCAAACACGTGGAACTATAAAATATTCTCCTCATATGGAAAGGTAAATATGTTTCTAAAATAATTAAGTGGCATGTGATAGACAGTCACATGGATATTACTGCCACTTTTAGTCCTTTAGGCTCTCCTAAGAAACTTGGCAGCTTAAATGTGATGGGATTTTCACAGACAGAAATAGTATGAAGAACTCTGGCTTCAGTCTCCATGGAAACTGTGCAATAACTCTTGAAACTATTTTTGAGACAGGGAGTACTGATTAAACTGATGCCTAAGCTTAACCAAGTATTCTCTGTGTGACTTGCATAAATTCCAGGGAGCACCTGATTCATGTAAAGGGTACTTTTTACAGTGACCACTATATTGCTCTGACCTGAAGTAGAACTTTGGATTTTGCGATCCTTATGACCGGGAAAAGGGACATGTTGTTGGATAATCTGACCTATATTATATGACCTCACTGTGCAGCACACTCCAGATGGATTCAGTTTTCAAGCTTCTACCCAAACAAAATTGTCACATGGGTGACGTTCACAGTGTTGTGTAATTACCACTCTTTAGCTAGGCATCGTGATAGTTTTCAGATTACTTGCACACTGGAATCTGTGTTTTAATTGGTTTAATGAGTCAAGTATCAGGGTGAGCTGGTGGATGTTCCCTAGGATTGGAAGGCTGCGTGCTTTCTGGCTTTTCTTCCTTAGTGATCAAAAGTTATAAGAGTGCTTTCATGCTAGCAAATGGCTTTCAGGTATTGAAAATGGAAGTTATGCCCAACAGGAGGGTGTTAATAGTTGCAAAACTTCTAATGTTATGCCGTGACTTTGTTAATGTAGAATGCCAGCACAGCAAATTTAAGTTTTGCTGTGAATTCTTTTATAATGCTAATCTAAACAGAATTAGGAAGGCATGCTAGCTAAAGGAATTTCAGCAGTTAACATCAGCTTTTACCATCTTACCGAATGTGTTTGATTCATGGAGTCCCCCATTCACAAACCATGTTAATACATTAATCCTCTTTCTTTCTGATACAAGCTGGACATGCAGTGAGTGTTTCAATATACTTTTGTTTTTTTTGAGTCCCATGTAGAAAGTGCAGCCCTCCTTAAAGAGAAAGGAACAATTCAAACATTTTTCCCTGAACCCTTCAGTCTTTTACATAAGTAGTTTTTAATTCTTCTTGTTTCACTCCATTCTCTCTTCCTTAGGTTAGTTAAAGCTGAAAAAATGTTTGCAACTAAGAGTATACTGCTGCTGTATTTTCTGGAATGGTAATAATCTGTTATCTGTTGTATTTGCCAGCAGTCCCATTCTCTAAATAAAAAAATAAATAAAATTTATAGAAGAAGGTATCTACTTGTTCATTCATGTGTACGGAAATCTGGAAGTGATTTTATAAAATTGGAATGGGGTTTTATTGCCACAAGCCGGAAGAGTATTTTACTCACTTAGGTATCTCCTGACATGCTGTCATTGCAGTGACGGCTGAAGGTTTCTCTTAGACATCATTAGTGCTCTGTGATGGATACCTCTTCATTCATTCCTTTGTCATGCTGGTGAGACACTGACTTTTCCTATGAGGTTTCCTTCAGGCAGCAATGACTCTTAGTATTGAAAAGTATTTTCTTAGTAGTGAAAAGTGATCCAGCAAAGTAGGGTTGCCTGCAGTTTCCTCTATGCTATAAACAAATGACAAGTTGCTTCAAAGCCATTTGCAAAATAAATGTCGTCCAGTTGTGCCATGGACCAGCTGTGCAGCTGTGTTTTAGGAGCTGAAACACTTTCTATGTAAAAGTTAAAGAAAGTTGTTTGCACAGAATTTATAAATACACAAATTTGGGGTGGGTTAGGTTATTTTTGCTTTGTGTAGATAGATGTAAGCATCTGAACAGATTTGGCACTTAAAAAACTATGATCTAATTTTTGGTAGATTTGGCATACCCAAGATGAGGTTTGTTTTCTAGTAATGACTGATGACCCTATTGAGAACTTGTGCTCCAGTGCGCTAGTTACTGCCCAAATGCATTGTAGAGTTGGCCACACAGCTTTTAAGTGGTCCTATTGATGCTGTGTACTGCCATTGCTATGAGATTGTTCTCATCAACAGAACTGCTGGCTTAGGTAGAGGCCACTTTAAGTACACGTCAGATAGGCTTTTTAATTTTTAAAGTGGTCTATCACTGTTTGTTTGTGGGTAATCTTGAATCGAAAGGAAAATGTTCTGAAATTGTTTTTTTATTTCTGCCCAAGCTCTAATTTTTTTTAGGTTTTTATGGTGACGTTGTCTTCCTCCTCTTGCTTTTCTGGTGTTCATGTGACTTATAGAAGTATGCTCAAAAGAATGTAGCTGAGTTGGCTGTACAGCCTTCCAGTTCTCAATATATCTGTAGAGCTACAAGCTTCTTCTTACTCTACCTAGAGTGCAGGTATGCAGTATCACTTTGCTGTACCAAAAGGGTGCAGTATTTGACCTTTATTCTTGTTTGGAACCTCTGCATTGTGAGACAATATTTTTGTGCAGTCCTGTATGGCTAGATTTACAAATGCTGCTTACACAAAAGAGTTCATTAAATTTAACACACACAAAAGCTTATTGAATCTATTAGGAGAATCAACATTAATGACATTGGGTATGAGAAGCGTAGGGGACATCAATTTCAGGCAGAAATTTTGGGATCCTAACTTGCGTCAGAGTTGCAGGATAGCAAGTGGCATGTTATTTTCAAAAATCATAGGCACTGGGGTGCAATAAAAGGAATTTTAGTAAATTCTGATGAAAGGGATTAGGTTTGTCTATACTGACATCTAAGGAGATTTCTTTGATTAGTCCACACAGCTGTTAGTACTGAGGAAGGACCATGAAGCTTGATGCTGCTATAAAATGAAGTTACACTTTCCTATGTGCTTCCCCTCCGCCTCTGACTCATTGTCCCTCATTCTCTCTTGCTTGCTATCCTTCTCTCTCACTCACTTGGTATCCCTCTCTTTACCTTGCTTGGTATCCTCCCCGTCCCTCTCTTCCTCTTGCTATCCCCTCATGACCACCCTCCCACCGCAAGCTTCCCTTCTCTTTTGGACACACTTTACACCTCTTTGATGTGCTTTGCCTCTCTGCCTCTCACACTTGCCTTCTCTCTTGTGCATTTTCTGTCTTGTCACAAAAATTTGCAACTGGCCCGCACTGACTGAGGAGGGAGGCAAGGACACAAAGTATACAATTACCAGAGTAATACTTATTCATGTGCAGGAGTCCAATACTTATTCATGTCCAAGCCAAACTGGGGCACCCCGAATGTGGTTTTACACAGGGTTCTTATACCTTTGCTCATGCTTCTCTCTTGCTATCCCTCT
>NW_008825499.1:678537-681917 GCF_000699105.1 Pygoscelis adeliae
CAGATGCTTCTCCTCTTCTTGCACTTTCCCTGTCTCTCATGTCTGGGCTTTCACCATCTCTCATGCGTGGATGTTCCCTGTCTCTTTCGTGTGCAGGCTTTTCCCACCTTTCATGCACGTGCTTCCCCTCCTCGCACGTGCTTACCTCTCTCTCAGGGGCTTCCCCACGCTCGCGCTCTCCTCCCCCATGCACTTCTGTCTCTGTCATGCTTCTGCCCCTTTGCAAGCATGCTTCTCCCCTCTTGTGCTTCCTCATGCGCTTTCCTCCTCATGCACTTCCTCCCTCACTTCCCCCCTCACGATCCCCCATCATGCTTTTTCCCCTCTCTCGCACACACTTTCTCCCTCTCCCTCTTGTGCTTTCTCCGTCTCACACATGCATTCTCCCTGCCTTGTGTGGGCTTTCTCTCCCCCTCGCACGCACTTCACCTTCTCTTACATGCTTCTCTCCCTCTCATACACCTTTCCACCTTCTCTCATGCACTTCTCCCCTTCTTGCATGTGCTTCCACCTTCTCTCACATGCCTCTCTCCCTCTCTATTGCCTGCTTCCCTCTCGTTTGTGCTCTTCCCCTGGCTGGCACGCTTCCATCACTTTTGTGTGGTCCTCCCCTCCTTTGTGTGGTCCTCCTTTGTGTGGTCTCCTCTTGCACGTTTCCCCCCTGCATGCTTCCCCCTCTCACGCATGCACTCTCCTCTCTCCTCCTTGCGCATGCATTTTCTCCCTCTCATATGCGTGCTTCTTCTCACGCATGCTCTCCCTCTGTCACTTGAATGTGCTTTGTTTCTCCCTTGCTTTCTTTCTCTCTTGTGCACTTTTGCTCTCTTGTGTGTCTTTGTCTTGCATATCCTGTCTATTGCTTATCCTTTTTCTATCTTTCGCTTCTCTAGATTTTCTCCTTTCTTGTGTGTTTTCCCATATCTCACACTTTTCCCATCTCTCACACACACACTCAAATTCTTACAAATTCAAATTGCTTGCGCTTTTCCTCTCTGCACATTCAATCTCTTACCTGGGTTCTTCTTCTCTCTCCCACCTTCCCTCTCTCACAAGCCTTTTCTTTCTTTTGCACTTCCCTCCCTCATTCTCTCTTTGCCTCTGTCTCTTGCTTTCCTTCTCCTTTGTATACGTTCCTGTCTCTGACGGACTTTTCCTTTCTTGCATGCACTTTCTCTCTCTTAAGCTTGCAGTCTCTCACTTGCGCTTTCTCCTTCTCACTCACTCTCTGTCCCTTCTATCTGTATTGTTTTTCCTCTCAATCTGTAGAGCTTCCCCCAACCATACCCTGCTTTCTGCTTGTCTCGGACCTGCTTTCCCTCCCTCTTAGGTTTGCATTTCCTCTCTCTTGGGCATTTCCCATCTCTTGGATGCACTTTGCCTCTGTCTTTCAAGATTTCTTGAGTCCTTCCACACACACACTGGCTTTCTCTCCTCTCTGCCCCCCCATTCTCTCCCTTTGTTTCTTTTCCCTCTCTCTGTTGTCCCTTTCCCCCTCTCTCCCCCTCTCACATTCCCTCTCACTCTGAGGCTTCCCCTCTCTTTTCTGTCTTTCTCTCTGCACCTGCATTTCCCTCTCTTTGACACCCTTTTCCTGTGTGCCTTTTGCCTTTCTCTCTGATGTGCTTTGCCTTTCCCTCATGTATATCCTTATCAGTGATCTGGATGAGGGGATTGAGTGCACCCTCAGTAAGTTTGCAGATGACACCAATTCGGGTGGGAGTGTTGATCTGTTTGACGGGAAGGCTCTGCAGAGGGATCTGGACAGGCTGGATCAATGGGCCGAGGCCAACTGTATGAGATTCAGCAAGGCCAAGTGCTGGGTCCTGCACATGGATCACAACAACCCCATGCAGCGCTACAGGCCTGGGGAAGAGTGGCTGGAAAGCTGCCTGTCAGAAAAGGACCTGGGGGTGCTGGTTGACAGCCGGCTGAACATGAGCCGGCAGTGTGCCCAGGCGGCCAAGAAGGCCAGTGGCATCCTGGCCTGTATCAGAAATAGTGTGGCTAGCAGGAGTAGGGAAGCGATCGTCCCTTTGTACTTGGCCCTGGTGAGACCACACCTTGAATACTGTGTTCAGTTTTGGGCCCCTCACTACAAGAAAGACACTGAGGTGCTGGAGCGTGTCCAAAGAAACTGGTGAAGGGTCTAGAGCACAAGTCTTATGAGGAGCAGCTGAGGGAACTGGGGTTGTTTAGCCTGGAGAAAAGGAGGATGAGGGGAGACCTTATCACGCTCTACAACTACCTGAAAGGAGGTTGTAGCGAGGTGGGTGTCGGTCTCTTCTCCCAAGTAACTAGTGATAGACTGAGAGGAAATGGCCTCAAGTTGTGCCAGGGGAGGTTTAGATTGTACATGAGGAAAAACTTCTTCACTGAAAGGGTTGTCAAGCATTGGAACAGGCTGCCCAGGGAAGTGGTTGATTCACCATCCCTGGAGGTGTTTAAAAGACATGTAGATGTGGCACTTAGGGACATGGTTTAGTGGTGGACTTGGTAGTGTTAGGTTAATGGTTGGACTCAATGATCTTAAGCGTCTTTTCCAACCTAAATGATTCTATGTGCTCTGACTCTTGCATGTATGTTCCCTCTCTTATGCTTTCCCTGCTCCCCGATGCTTTCTTTCTCTTGCATGTTTTGCCTCTCCTGCATTTCACCTGTCTTATGTGCTGTGCCTCTCTCGTGCTTTTTTCTTCTACTTCCCTTCTTCCCTATCTCATTCTGTCACTTTGCCCCTCGCACGCGCTTTTCCTCTTACGTGTACTTCCCTCCACTCACGTGCCTCCCCTTCTTGCATGCACTTTCCCCCTCTTGCACACTTTCCCCCCTCACATGCATTTATCTTCCTCATGTATGTTGTCTTTCTCGTGTGCATGTTGCCTCTCTCTCGCACACATGGCGTCTTGTGTGCTTTACCTTTCATGTGCTTTGCCCCTCCCTCATTTGTGCTTTGCCTCTCTTGCATGCATGCACTTTGCCTTTCTCGCGTTCTTGCATGCATGTATGCTTTCTCTTTCTCACTCACTCTCTCACAGTTGTCAGTCTCTTGTGCTCATGCTTTTTACCTCTCATGCATGCAAGCTGTGCCTCTCGTGTGCATGCTTTGCCACTCTCTCTCCCTCTCTCATTCGCACTTTGCTGCTTTGTCTACGTGTTTTGCTGCTGTTGTGTCAATTTAGGCACTTTGCTCTCTCATTCTCTCTTGCTTTCCTGTCTAATGTTTTTTCCTGCCCTCTCATACATTTCCATCTCTCAGTTTTTCTCTCTTACTTGCACTTTGTCTCACTCAAGTTTTCAGGCTCTCACTATTCCCCCTCTGTCTCACTTACTGTCCCACTCTCTGTCTTGCTATACATCTCTCTCTCTCTCTCTCTCTCCCCCGC
>NW_008825499.1:681978-685510 GCF_000699105.1 Pygoscelis adeliae
CGTCACCGTCCTCCCTCTTCCCCCCTCCCCCCCCCCCCCCCCCCCAACCACACCCCCCCCCATTCCCCCCTCTCTCCCTCTTTCCATTTCACCCTCCATCTCTCCCCTCTCCCCCAGCTCTCTGTCCTCCCTCCCTTGCTCCCTCGGTCTCTTTTGCTCTCTCTGCCTCTCATCTTCCCCTCTCCCTCAGATGTGCTTTTACCTCTCTCAGTTGTGTCCCTGCCTGTCAGCTTTCCTTCTCTTCCAGACATGTTTTGCCTCTCTCCCTCACACACTTTGCTTCTCACATTATTTTTTCCCTTGTGCTTGCCTTTTTCATTCTCCCTTGCTTCGCCTCTCTCACTTTCTCCATCCCTCACGTGCTTTTCCATCTCTGACACATTCTTGCATGCACTTTCCCTCTCGCTCATGCTTTCAGTCCCTCGCTTGTGCTTTCCCTCCATTGTTTGCTATTTCTCTGTTACTTCCTATCGCTCTTTCTCGCTTTTGGTATCCTTCTCTCTCCCCCCTTTGCTATCCATCTGTCTCAGGCTTTCCCTTTGTCTCAAATGTGCTCTCTTTCTCCCTCACAAATTACCCCCCAATCTTATGTTCCTTCTCTCTGTTTTGCTTCTGCCTCTTTGTCTCTGCCTGTCTTGGGCTTCCTCTGTGCTCCCTTTCTCTGTCCTTCCATTTGTATCTCCCCCTCAGTCATGCCTTCCCTCTTTGCAATGTGCTTTCTCACTGTCTCAGTTTGCTCCATTCCCCCCAACCTTTCCCTCTTTCTTGGTCACGTTCTCCCTCTCTCACAGAAATTGTCTCTCTCTTTCAGATGTGCTTTCCCTCTCATTCTGATCGGCTTTCTCTTTCACAGGCCCTCCCCTCTCTCACAATCTTAAACACAGTTAGGCTTCTCTCTGACGTACTTTGCCTCTCACACATGCTTTGTCTCCCTCTTGGTTTCCTTATTGCTCATGTTCTTGTGAGCATTTGTGTTCTTGCATGTTTCTTTTCTATTTCTTCTCTGTTCCCCACCTTTCCTCCCCCTCTGTCTCCCTATTGCTTTCTCTTTCTCTTGCTCTCACTTTCGCTATGTATTTCTCTCTCTTCCCACCTCCACCCACTCCAAATATTCCGTCTTTCTCAGATGTGATTTACTTCCCTCTGAGATGTTTTCTCTCTTTCTCTAACATGTTCCTGCTTTTGCGGTTTTCCTCTTTTGCTTGCACTTTCCCACTTGTGCTTTCTTGTGCTTTTCTTCCCTCTCTCTTGTGCTATTCCTTGCTATCTATTGCTGTCCCTTTCTCACGTTTCCCCTTTCTCTTGCTTTCCCTCTCATCTTTCTCCTTCCCTTTTCCCCTCCTCCCTCTCTCTCTCTTCCCTCTGTCCGATGCCCTTCCCATCCACCTTGTTTTGCCTGCTTTTCTGTCTTCACCTGCCTTCTCCCCCCCCACACCTTTTCCCTCTCTCTTGGGCTGTCTTTGTCTGTGTCTCACATGCCATTCCATCTCTGACAGTTTTCCTCCTCCTTGCGTGCACTTTCCCTCTCATGCTTGCAGTTTCTTGCTTGTGCTCTCACTCTGTTGTTCACTATTTCACTCTTGATTGCTCACTTCCTCCCGCTTTTGCTTTCCCTCTCCTGAGCTTTCAATTTGTCTCAGACATGTTTTCCCTCTCTTTTGGATGTGCTTTGCCTTTCTCTTGGACATGCTTTCCCACTCTCTGGTAAGCTTTCCCTGTTGCATGTGCTTCTCTTCTCCCTCTTGCTTTCCTTGTCTCCTTTGTGTGCTCACACTCGGTAGCACACCTCTGACATGTTTCTTCTCTCTCATGGTGTCTGCTTTCTCCCTGTCTTGCGTGCTTTCTCTCCTCTCTTCCACGCACACTTTCCATCTCGCTCACTTTTCCTTGTGCCTTTTCTCCCTCTTTCTTGTGCTGTCCCTCTCTATCTCGTCCTGTACCTCTCTCTGACACACTTTTCCTTTGTATTGCTTCACCTCGCACATGGTTTGCCTCACTGTCATGTGATTTGCCTCTCTAAGAGTGTTTTTTTTGCCTCTCTCTCCAATGCATTTTCCTTCTCTTGCCCCCCTGCCTTGTCTTCTCTCTTGGACACACTCCCCCCGCCTAATTTTCCCTGTGTTTCGCACTTCCCTCTCTTGTTCTGCCTCACTTTCCCTCTTCCTCTTTCGCTTTGCCACTCTGTCTTTTGTTTTCCCCATCCATTGCTTGCTTTCCCATCTCTGAAACGTTTCCTTTCTTGCATGCACTTTCCCTCATTTATGCTTTCAGTCTCTCTCTCGTGCTTTCTTCTTTCTGTGGCTCATTATCCCTCTCTGTTGCACAGCATGCCCCCCATGATCCCTCTCTCTCTCTCTGATGCATTCTTGCTCTCTCACGCACACTTTGACTCTCTCATATGCTTTCCTTTTGTCTCTTGTGTGCTTTGACTCTCTTGTGTGTTTCTTTTCTCTTGTGTTTCCCTCACTTTTTTGCTTTCCCCTTCTCTGTCTTGCTTTCCCATTTTCTCTTTCCTCATGTTGCATGCTTTCTCCCTGTTGCACAGTTTTCATCTCTCCTGCTTGCCGTTTTCCTTTTGCTCGTGCTTCCTGTCCCTTGTGATTTTCCTCCCTTTCTTGTGCTAGCCCTTGCTAACCCTTGCTATCTGTCTCTGTCCCTTCTCTTGCTTCTGCCCCTTCACTCTCTTACTCTCTCTCCTCCTCTCCCCCCACCTTTCTCTCTCCCCCGCCCCGATTTACTTTTATTCTCTTTTCCCTCTCCATCCCTTTTGTTTTCACCTCTCCTTCTCACTACCCCCCTCACTTGCCCTCTCTCTCTCTGACACACTTTTCCTCTGTATAATTCTTCTCTCTCTTGCATAGTTTTTCTGTCACCTGCTTTTTTCCCTCTCTTGGCTGCCCTTTCCCTCTCACATGCACTTTGCATCTCTCTGTAGTTTCAGTCTTGCATGTTCTTCTTTCTCTTGCACTTGCTTCTCTCCCTCTTCCCCCCTCTCTAGCATGCTTCCTCTCTGTTGCACAATCCCTTTCTCTCCTGCTTGTACTTTCCCTCACTCACCCTTTGTCTCTTGTGGTTTTCCTCCCCCTTTTGTGCTATCCCTACATCTTGCTATCTTTCTTTCTCAATTGCCTTCTTTCTCTCACTTTCCCTCTCAATCTCTTGTTCCTCTTTCCTTCCCTCCCTCTCTTTCCCCTCCATCTGCCCCCCTTCCACCCTGCCATCTCCCCCCCTCTGTGTCTCTGTTCACCCTCCTTGCTTTTGCTCTTTCTCAAACACTTTCCTCTTTCACTTTCCCCCTCTCACATGCTTTCCCTTTTGTCTTAACGTTTTTTGCCTCTCACACTGTTTCTCTCATGTCCTTTGTCCCTCCCATGCTTTGTCACTCTTGTGTGCTTTTACTTTCTCTTGCACTTCCCTCTCATCACTCTCACTTTCTAGCTATCTCTCTCATGCTTTCCGCTCTCTCGCATGCTTTTCTCTCTCTGACACATTTTTCTACTTGCACGCACTTTCCCTCTTGCTCATGCTTGCA
>NW_008825499.1:685554-688897 GCF_000699105.1 Pygoscelis adeliae
TGCTGTCCCTCCCTCTCTCTCTCCCTTGCTTTCCCATTGCCTCAGGCATGTTTTCTCTCTCTCTCTGATGCGCTTGCTCTGCCCCCAGATTTCTCTCTCAAGCTTTCCCCCTGTCTTGGTCACCCCATCTGACATGCTTCATCTCTTGCATGCGCTTTGCCTTTCTTGTGCACATGCTTTGCCTCTTTCAGATGCTTACCTGCTCTTGTAGATCTGGTTTGCCTCTCACATGGTGTTGCACTCTCTGGTGTACTTCCCCTCTCTCTGATGTGATTTCCTTCTTGCTCATTCTTTCTCAATTTCCTTCTTTCTCTCTCTTTCCAAAAAAAGTGCTTTTCTTCTCTCTCTCATGCCACCCTTCTGTATCTCTTGCCACCCTCTCAGTTTCCCTCTGTCTTTCTAGCTCTCTCCATCTCTCTCCCTCCCTCCTTCCCCCCATTCTCTCCCTTCCCTGTCCCCCATACGTTCCCTCTGTCTCGCACACTTCACATCTCTGCCATTCCATCTGCATCTCTCTCTCTTGCCTGCTTTGCATCTCTCTGTCACGTGTTATTCCTCTTTCTCAGACATTCTTTACCTCCCTCTTTTTAGTGCTTTCCCTCTTACATGCACTTTGCCTCTATCGTTTGCTCTCTCATGTGCTTTCACTGTCTTGCATGTTTATTCTTTCTCAGGTGCTTCCCTCTCTCAGTGTCTATTGCTTTCAACGTCTTTATCTCACATTCCCCCTCTCTCATGTGGTTCCTGCCTCTCTCACACAGTTCTTCGCTCTTTTGATTGCACTTTTCCTCTTGCTTGGACGTTTACTTGTGCTTTTCCTCACTCCACCATCTGCTATCCCTGTCTTGCTTTACCTTTCTGTTGCTTTGCCTTTCCCTCTTCTCCACCTCTCCTACTTTTTTCTCTCACACTTTCCCTCTCTCTCTTTCAGACATATATTTCCTCCATATTGCTTTCCTTCTCTCTCTCACACAGTTTCCTCTCCCGTGTCTCACACGGTTTGCCTCTTTCACCTGCTTTGCCTCTCTGTTGCATGGCTTGCCTCTTTCTCTCTGTCACCTACTTTGCCTTGGTCTCTCTCACACGTGGTTTACCTCTCTCATGTGCTTTCTCCCTACGCTCACTTTCCCTCTCTTATGTGCTTTCCCTCTCAGGTGCTTTTCCTCCGTCTCACACACCTTCCCTCTCACACGCTTCCCACGCCCTTTTCCTCTCTCTGTCGTGCCCTCTGCCTCTGTCTGGTGTACCTTGTGCCTGTCTCTCAACAGCCTCCTTCTCACATGCATTTTTTGTCTCACGTGCTTTCCCTCTCACATGAATTTTGTCTCTCTCTCATGCTCCCCTTCTCTCTCATGTGTGCTTTTCCTTGCTCGCTGTTTTAATTCTGTTGCATGCCTCCCTCTCTCTTTCAACTCATGTGTCTTCTTACCCCTCTTTTCTGTGTCTTTCTCCGTCTCTTGCATGCTCTCTCTCTCTCACACAATTTCCCTTGTTTGCACTTCCCATCTCACTCACGCTGTCTTTTGCCTGTGTCATTCCTCCCTCTCTGTCCTGCTATCTCTGTTGCTAGTCCCCTCTTGCTTCCTCTCTTTTTATCTTGCTTTCCTTCTCTCATCTCGTTCCCTTTTTCTTGTTGTCCTCAGTTCCCCCTTCCCTCTCTCTCCCTTCAGCTCCCACCCCACTCATCTCTGTCACTTTTCCTCTCTCCCTCGCACGCTTTCTCACTCAGTGCCACATGGTTTGCCCCCCTCCCATCTACCATGCCTCTCCCCATTGTGTGCTTCTCCTGCATGTCACATTGCCTTTCCCATGCTTCCTCACCTCATGCTTTCTCACACGCTTTCCCCATCTCCACCTCATGCACCTTCCCTCTCTCACACACATCTTCCCTCTCGTTGTCATGTGGTTTGCCTCTCTGTCATGTGCTTTTCCTCTCGGACATGCAGTTTGCTCTCTCTCTCTCACATGCTTTTCTTCCCTTGCATGCTTTATTTTTCTCTTGTGCTTTACTGTTCCCCTTTTTCTCTCATGTTGTCTCTTTCTCTCTTGCTAACCCCCTCTTGCATGTTTTCCCACCTTTCTCATGCTTTTCCTCTTTCTTGCATGCTCTTTCTCTCTCACAGTTTTCAGTCTCTTGCTAATGCTTTACCCCTCTAGCTTGCTACCTCCCTCTCTCTTGCTCTCTGTCCCTCTTCCACTTGCTATCCCTGGCACTTTCTCTAGCTTTGCCTCTCCTGCTGCATGTTTCCCTCTCTGTCATATGCCCTTTCCTGCCATCTTGGATGTTCATGCCCTCTCTTGAATGTGCATTCCCTCTCTCCTGGATGCACTTTGCCCCCCTCTCTTGCTTTCCATATCTCTCTTCTGTGCCTTCACTCTCTTGTATGTGTCTTTTTTCTATTGCACATCCCCCTTTCTCTGTGTCACTTTGCCCTTCTGCTGTCCCACTCTTGCATGCTCTCCCAGGCACACAATTTTCCTCTTATGCTTACACTTTGTCTGTCACTCCCACTGTAATTTTTTTTGTTCTTTTCCTCCCTCTCATGATGTCCCTTTCGATCTCTCGTTATCCCCCCTCTTGCTTTTCCTTTCTCTTGTTTTCCCTCTCTCTTTTTATCTTCCCCTCCCTCTTTCTCTTCCCCCCTTATTGCCATCTTTCCCTGCCTCTACATCATTTCCCTCACTCCCCCTTTCCCTTGCTTTCCCTCTCTCTGACACACATTTTCTGTTGGGTTCCCTTTCTCACACATTTCCCCCCTCAATCACATGCTTTGCCTCTGCTGTCCCCTTTTCCTCTCTCCCTCACATACTCCATCTCTCTCTGTCACACGCCTTGCCTCTCTTGCATATGCTTTCTCTTGCATATGCTTTCTCTTTTTTCCTTTTCTTGCTCTCTCCATCCTTCTCTCTCTTATGCCCCCCTCCATTTCCACTCTCTTTCCACTGTCTCAAGCCACCCTCCCCCCCAATTCCCTCGAATGTGCTTTTCGTCTCTCTAATGAGCTTTCTCAGCCTTCGCCCACAGTCGTTGTCCCCTCCAGCCTCTCCCTGTGCCTTCCTCCACCCCTCTCTGCTTTCCAGTTCTCTCTCACACTTTCCCTTATTCATATCTTTCTCATGCTTTTCCTCTCTCATTCCCTCTTGCTTTCCTCTCTCTTGATTTCCTTCCCCTTCTTGCATGCTTTTCCATCCCTCACCCCCGTTTCCTCTCTTGCTTACACTTTCCCTCCTGCCCATGCTTTCAGTCTCTTGCTCACTACCCCTCTCTGCCCTGTTCCCTCTCTGCCACTGTCCTTCCTATCACATTCCCTCCCTCTCCCCCTGCCAGTGTTCGCCCTCCCCA
>NW_008825499.1:689163-689602 GCF_000699105.1 Pygoscelis adeliae
CATTCCCTCTTGCTTTGCTCTCTTGCAGTCCCCCTTGGCTCTTGCACGCTTTTCCATCTCTCACTTGCACTTTACCTCTTGCACATTCTTCAGTCTCTTGCTTGTGCTTTCTCTGTGTCTCTTGTTCACTAGCACTCATCATCTCACTGTCTTACTTGCTAGTTCTCTCTCACCCCCCCCAATCTTTCAGTCCCTCATTTTATTTGTCTTGCTGCCCTCCTCACTTTCCCTCTCAAGCACCCCCATTTCCTCTCTCCCCAACATGCCCTCCCTCTTGCTTCCCCTCTGTCTCCCCCACTTCCTTGCCCCCCCGGTTTTCCTCCCTCGCAGACAGCCTTTCCCTCTCTCTCACACACTTTTGCACTCAGTGTCATACACAGTTTCTCTCACTCTCACATGCTGTCCCTCTCGCTGCACCCGCCCCATCACTCTCTCCCTC
>NW_008825499.1:689752-694526 GCF_000699105.1 Pygoscelis adeliae
CTCCCTCCCATGTCTCCCTGTCCCTCTGTATCACTTGCTGTTGCCATCTATCTCACTCACTGCGCTTCCCCCGACACTGTCATTCTGTCTCTCTAGCTGTTTCTCAGTCTCTCTTGCTGTCCCTCGTCTGTCTCTGTCTCATGGCCCCCATCTGCCTCACTGTTGCCCCCTCCCTGTCCCTTTGTATGTCTCTCTCCCTGCTCTTGCTGTTGTCCCTCTCACACACTGCCCCTTCTCCCTCTCTCTGTGTCCTTTTCTCTCTCCCTCTCAGTGTACCTACCTCCCCCTCTCTCACTTTCCATCCCTCCCTACTCTTGCTGTCTATCCCCCTCACTCTTTCTCTCCCACTGTCCCTCCCGGTCTCCCCGCCCCAGCCCCATGCTGTCCCTCACTTTCTCCCCCCACTGTACCTTCTTCTCTCCCTCTCGCTGCCCCTACTGCTCTCCCTCTGCCTCACTGTTCCTTTCATTCTCCCTGTCTTGCTCCCTGCCCCTCTCTCTGTCTTGTTGTCCCTACATTTCTTTCACGCTCACTGTCCCTCCCTCTTTCTCATAATTTCCACACATTTATGCTTTTCCTCTCTCACCTGTCACTCTCCCTTTCTCTGCCTCTTTCATGTTCCCTCTTTTGTGTATTTTCCTTTCTCAGACACTTGGCCTGTCCCACAAGTGCTCTCCCTGTCCTGCACATACTTTGTGTCTCTGGCATACTCATTGCCTCTACTGCATGGTCTTTACTTCTCTTGCACACTTTTTGCCTCCCTTGAATAAGCTTTCCCTTTCTGCCTTACAAGCTTTTTAACTCATATTGACCCTATGATATCCTTTCTGTCTCAGTTTCCCCATCTCATGCTTTCCTTCTCTTGCGCATGCTGTTAGGTGCAATCTTGGCATGCTTGAGCTCTCGCACACTTGCCATCCCTCACACTTTCACTCTCTCACTTTTGCAACCTCTGTGTCACATTTGCCCTGTCTTGCGTGCTTTCATTCTCATATGCTATCCCTCTCATTTGTGCATCCCGTCTCATGCACTTTCCCTTTCTTCTGCCTTCTCTCCAGTGCTTTCTTTCCCTTGTGCTTTCCCTCTCCACAGGTGTGCTTTCCTGCTCCTGTATGTGCGCTTTTCTTCTCTCTTGCATGCTTGCACTTTCCCTGTCTTGTATGTGCTTCTCCTGCTATATGCACTTTACCTCTATTGCATGTGCTTTCCCTCTCACTCACTTGTATGTTTTACTTCTCCCTCCATTCCTCAACATATGAATTCCTTCTCTCTTGTGCACGTGCTTTTTCCTCTGTATCTTTCGCACATTTCCTCCCTCCCTCTTGTGCACTTTTTGCCTCTCCCCCGCACCTCGTGCACTTTTCCTCTTGCTCATGCTTGTGCCTTCCCTCTCTGGTTCTTGTTTCCCCTGTATCTCTCACACCCTTTCCCTCTCTTTCTCTCACACACTTCCCTCTCTCACTTTCTTGCATGCTCTCTCATGCTTTCCTCATGCAGCTTCCCTTTCTAGCATGCTTTTCTTGTCTCCTACTCTTCCACCTATGCTCTTCTCTATGTCTGCTGCACCCTTTTCCTTTTTTATCTGCCCTTTCCCTCTCTCATTTTTTCCTTTTCTTGTGGGTTCTGTCTTACACATTTTGTTTCTCTTCTGTACTTTGCTGTCTTTAATGCTTTCCCTTACCACACGTAGTTTCTCATTCTGTTGAACAGTCTCCCAATCTCTCTTGCTTGTACTTTTCCTCCCTCATGCAGTCTCTCTCTTCTCTGTCCACTTTCACTTGCTCTTTCACTTCCCCTCTTCTCCTCTCTTGCTCATGCTTTCTGTTCCTCTTTCTCACTTTCCCTCCTTTTCCTTTTCTTGCACTTTCCTTTTCGTGCATGCTCTCAATTTATTGCATGCTTTGACTTTGTTGCATGTGCTTTTCCTTTTGTCTGTTGCAGTTTTCCTTGCTCTTCTTGTACACTTTTCTCTCTTGTGTGTGAATACGCTTTCCCTCTCTCTTTCAAAAGTTTTTTCCTGCTCTTTCAAATTTTCCCTCTCTTGCATGCATGCTTTCCTTCTCTCTCTGTTGTGTTTCCCCTCTTCTGCATGTGCTTTTCCTCTCTTGCACGCTTCCCCCCTCTCACTCTCTTGCACTTTCCCTCTCTTGGTTGTGCTTTCCCTCTGTCTTTCTTGTTTGTACTTTCCCTCTCTTGGGCACACTTTCCTTCCTTCATGCAGCGCTTTCCCCCCCTCCCTCGTGCTGTCTTGCATGCTTTCCCTCTCACTTGTACACTTTCCTTTCTGTCACGCTTTCCCTCTTTCATGTGTGCATTCTGTCTCTAATGAACATATCTTCTTTTTTTCCATACATTCCCTCTCTCATACCTTTCATCTTTTTAGCATGCCTTTCACTTGCTCCTTCTGATGTACCTTTTCCCTCTCTTGTGCATGCTCCCTTTCTTTCTCTCTCTCATTTTCTCATATGCACACTCCCCCCTCCTCATTTGCTTTCCCTTTCTGTCTCTGGCATACTTTCACTCTCTTTCTCTCATGCTTTTCGTCTTTCTCTGACGTGTGCTTTCTCTCAGTCACAGTTTCCTGCTCTATCATGTGCATTCCCTCTCTCATATGCTCTTTCACTTTCTCATATGCGCTTTCCCTCATTTGCTCAAGCCTTTCCTGTCTCTACTGTGAATGTTTCTCACTTTCATGCTTTCTTGAGCTCTCTCATTTAACATATGTTCCACTCTTGTGCCTACTTTCCCTCTCAAATACTTCCCTTCTTGGTTGAACTTGTCTCTCATGCTCTTTCACTCCCTCTCGCATGCTTTCTCTTCCTCCCTATCGTGTAAGGTTTCCTTCCCTCTCTTATGTGCTTTAGCTCTGTCCCATGCGTCTGTTCCTCTCTCTCAGACACTCTTCACACTTTTCAATTCTTTCTTGATTTCTCCTTCTTCCTCTCTCTTCTGCATTACTTCTCTGGCATGCATTGTTACTTTATTTTGTGTGCTTTTCCTTCCTGCCTGGGACACTTCCCCCCTCTCTTTCACCATCTCTCTCATATGGATGCACTTTTCCTGTCTTTCTCCCTTGTTTTCTTTCTCTTAGGCACATTTACCCTTTCTCTGTCATGTCCTTTATCACAGGTGCTTTCTCTCTGTCTCATCGTGCTTTCCCTTTCTCCCTTGCCCGTTTCCCTGCTTTGTCTGCACTTTCCCCTGCACTTCACATATCTTACATGTGCTTTTCTCTTTTTTTCTTGTCCTTTGTCTGCCTTGCACTTTCTTTTGCTAACACTCTCACTTTCCCCTCCTATCTTGCACACTTCCTCTGTCTCAGGCTTTCCCTGTATCTCATGTTTACCTCTTGCATACACTTTCTGTCTTGCATGCTTTTTCCCCTCTCTTATGCATGGTCTGTCATTACCTCTCTCTCATGTGTTGGCTTTCTTTATAGATTCTGTATAGTTTCCCTCTCTTGTGTACCCTTTCCTTAATCTCGGGCATTTGCTCTCTCTCACACATGCACACTGTCCCTTTCTCTTGTATGCACTTTTCCTTTTTCTCCTTCTCGTGCTCCCCTCTGTTGTGCCCTTTTCCTCTTTCTGTCATGCTCTTCCCCTCTTTCTTGCATGTGAGGGCTTTCCCTCTCTTGTGCACGTGCTCCCTCTTGCATGCTGTTTCTTGCTGTTCTGGGCTTGTTGTGTCTCTCTTATACAATTTCCCCTCTTGTGCACTGTTTCCCTCCCTCTCTGTCACACTTTCTCATACTTTTTCTTGCATTCTTTCCCTTTGTCACATGCTGTCCCCCCAGTGCATGTTTTTCTTCTCTTGTGCATGCCATTTCCATATCGGTTGTGTGCTTTCCTTCTTACTTGCTTGTACGTTCTCTCTCTTGCGTGTTTCAATCCTTCTCATCCTTTTCCTCTCAGTTGTGTGTAGGCTTTCCCTCTCTCACGCACTTTCCCTCTGTTGTGGGTTAACCCCAGTCCGCAGTTAAGCACCACACAGCCCTTTGCTTGCTCCCCTCCCAGTGGGATGGGGGAAAGAATCAGAAGGCAAACATGAGAAAACTTGTGGATTGAGATAGAGACAGGTTAATAAGTGAAGCAAAGCTGTGTGTGCAAGCAAAGCAAAATAAGGAATTTATTCACTGCTACCCATCGGCAGGCAGATGTTTAGCCACTTTCCTGGAAAGCAGGGCCTCAGCATGCATAACAGTTATTTGGGAAGACACACCGTAACCACAAACATATGCCCTTCCTCCTTTTTTCCCCCAGCTGTTGTTGCTGAGCACAGCATATGGAATATCCCTTTGGTCAGTTGGGGTCAGGTGTCCCGGCTGTGTCCATTCCCAACTTCTTGTGCACCCCCAGCCTACTTACTGGGCGGGCAGCATGAGAAACTGAGAAGGCCTTGATGATATGCAAGCAATGTTCAACAATAAATAAAACATCAGTGTGTTATCAACACTGTTTTCATCACAAATCCAAAACACAGCACCATATAAGCTGCTATGAAGAAAGTTAACTCCATCCCAGCCAGACCCGGTACATGCTCCCTCTCATGCTTTAGCTCTCAAGAATTCTGATCTGTGCTTTCCCTCTTCGCATGCTTTTTCACTCCATCTTACACTTCCCCTCTTATTCTCTTCCTTGTTCCCTCATGCTCTCTAACTTTTCTGTCTTTGTCTTTTTGTTGAGTTCTGGGGCTTCTTTCCTTTTCCTTTTTCCTTTTTCTCTCTTGTTTTCCTTCTCGTGCACTCTTCCTCTCTCTCTTGCACCACTCTTTC
>NW_008825499.1:694558-697332 GCF_000699105.1 Pygoscelis adeliae
TTTTGCAGACATGCTTTCCCTCTCTCTCTCACTTTTTCTCTACCCCTTTTTTGTTCTTTACATCTCTTTCATGCTTTCCCTCTCTGTCTCGCACATTATCCCTTTCTCTCTAGTATGTTTTCCTCTCTGTCTAGCATATGGCCTTTTTCTGTCATATGTACGCCTTCCCTCTCTGCCATTGTCACTCATGCTTTCTCTCTCACACATGCTCTTCTGCTCTGTTGTGCACTTCCGTCTCCATCTCATGTGCTTTCCTGTTCTTGGACTTTCCATCTCTCATATGTTTTACCTCTTCCTTACACATGCTTTCCTTTTGTTGTGGGTATGCTGCAACATGCTTCCTCTCACTCTCATGCACGCTTTTCCTCTTTCTTGCACATTCACGTGCTTGCTCTCTCACATGTGCTTTCCCGCTTACTTATGTTTTCTCTCCTGCATGCCCCCCCATGTGTTCTTGCTCTTTCATGTCCTTTTCCTCTCTTGTGCACTTGCTCTCTCAATCTTTCTTGCTCTCTCAATCTTTCTTGCTCTCTCAATCTTTCTTGCTCTCTCAATCTTTCTTGCTCTCTCAATCTTTCTTGCTCTCATGCTTCTGCAGGCTTTCCTGCTCTCACACTTTTTTCTTACTGTGTGGTTTTCCTGTCTCGTGTGTGGTTTTCCTGTCTCGTGTGTGGTTTTCCTGTCTCGTGTGTGGTTTTCCTGTCTCGTGTGTGGTTTTCCTGTCTCGTGTGTGGTTTTCCTGTCTCGTGTGTGGTTTTCCTGTCTCGTGTGTGGTTTTCCTGTCTCGTGTGTGGTTTTCCTGTCTCGTGTGTGGTTTTCCTGTCTCGTGTGTGGTTTTCCTGTCTCGTGTGTGGTTTTCCTGTCTCGTGTGTGGTTTTCCTGTCTCGTGTGTGGCCTCTCTGTGTTACTCTCACTTTTCCTGTCTCGTGTACTTTCCCTCTCCCTTGCAGTTTCCCTCTCTGTGTTACTCTCACCGTCTCATTCCTTCTCTCTTGCTCTTTCCCCATTTTAATTTCTCAAACTTTTCCACTTTCTCTTGGATGCTTTTCCATTCTTGTGCTTGCACCTTTCCCTCTCCCATGCGTTTTGTCTTGCATACTTTCCCAATCTCGTGCCTTTTTTCTTATGTCTCTCTTTCGCTTTCCTTCTCACACAAGCTTTCTCTCTTGTGCACTTTTTGATCTGTCACTCTTTTCTTGTTGTTGTTGTGCTATTCCATCTTTCTTGGACTCCTGAGCTTTACCTCTTTTGTGTGCTTTGCCTCCCACTCATGATGTCTTTTCCTTGCTCACACTGTCCCTCTCTCATGCTTTCCTTCTGTATTGCATGCTTTGCTTACCTCACCCGTTCATGTTTTCCCTTACTTGCTCTTTCTTGTGTGTTGTTTTCCTCTTTTGCATGCTTTCCCTTTTCTGGGAGGCATTTCCCATATCTCTCCCCCTTACATGCTCCTTCCCTCTCTTGCATGCTTTTTCCTTCTCACTGTCTTGTGCTTTTTCTCTGCCTCCTGTACTTTTCCTTTCTCACTGATGTGCTTTCTATACGCGCTCACCCCCACGCCCCTCAAACACTTTCCTTTTCTGTCTTGCCTTCTCTCTCACACACCCCTTCCCTCCCTGGTACTCTTTCTCTTGCTGCTTCCCCCCTCTATCTTGTGGTTTGTCTCTCAGTGATGGACTTTCCCGCTTTCTTTTTGCCACACTTCCTTGCATGTGTGTTCATGTCTTCTCAGGCATGTCCCCTCTCTCTTGCATGTTCTGTCCCACTTTATCTTTTCCCTTGTGTGCAATTTTGCTTTCCCTCTTTGTCACGTGCTTTCTCTCTCTCTGTTGTGGCCTTTACCTCTGTCTTGTGTTTTCCCTTTCCCATCTGCAGATGTGCTTCCCGCCTCTGTCTTGCTTTTCCCCTTTTCTCCCTATCTTGAGCATTCTTTCCTTCTCTTGTGAACACACGATCGTTCTCTGTTGCTCTCAGTCTCACACGCTTTCCTTCTCTCTGCTAGGCTTTCCCCTTCTTGCAAGCTTCCCCTTATAGACATGCTCTCCTCTTCTTGTTTGTGCCTTTTCTCTTGCATGTTTTCCCTCTCTCTTTCATTGGCTTTCTCTCTCTTTGTGTGTCCCTTCTCTCTCTTGCATGCACCTCCCCCTGCTCTCCTGTTCATGCTTTTCCACACTCATGCACTTTCCCACTTGTATGTGCTTTTTCTTATTCTGGCAATTAAAAAATTTCCCTCTCAGTCTTTCACTCTTTTCATCTTGCTGTCTCGCTTCCTTTCTTTTGCTTTTTCCCTCTTCTTTGATCTCTTGAGCTTTCCTTCTTTCTCATGTGCATATTCTGTCATGCACTTTTCCCCCCTTATTCAAATCTTCCTCTCTTGCCCATGCTTTTCGCCTTTCTCACATGCTTTCCCTTTCTTGTACTTTCCTTCTCATGCAGTTTCTTGTGTGTGCTCTTCCCCTCTCTTGCATGTTCTTGCCCTCTCTCTTACATACCCTTTCCTTTTTTTCACGAATGCTTACCCTGCCTGTTACATGCTGTCCCTCTGTCATACATGGTTTCCCTCTCCTGCACATGTACTTTCCCTTGCTCTTTTCTTCTCTTTTTCTTGATCTCTTGAGTTTTCTCTCTCTGTTTTTCCCACTTGCTTTATCTTACACAGTCTTTATTCCTTATGTGTGCTTTGTCTCATAAGCATGCTCTCTGCCTTGCAGATGCTTACCCTCTCTGGTGTGCTTTCCCTTTTCTCATTGCTTTCCCTCTTTCTTTCATACTCA
>NW_008825499.1:697358-697623 GCF_000699105.1 Pygoscelis adeliae
TAATACCCCCCTGCAATGTGCTTTCCCTCTCTCTCCTTTCTCTCACTCCCTCTTTTCCTTCTTACTTCCCCTCTAGTCTTCTCTCACACTGCACCCCTCTTGCTGGCTCTCTGTCCTTGTCTCTCACTCATTCCCCCTTGCTCTTACCCCCTTGCTTATTTTTCCATCTTTCTTTCCCTCTTTTGCTTGCTTTCCCCTCTTTCGTTTTCCCTATTGTTTGCTGTCTTTCCCTCTTGCTTTTCTTTGCTCTCACTTTCTTTCCATC
>NW_008825499.1:697767-698525 GCF_000699105.1 Pygoscelis adeliae
CTCAGCTGCTCTCTTTCCTTCTACTTGTCTGCCTCTTGCTCTCTTCTATACCCACTTACTTGCTCTCTTTTACTCTTCCCTTCTTTCTTCCCTGTCACTCTTTTATGCTATTTTGCCTCCCCCCCCTTTTCCTCTTGCTTGATCTCTTTTGCTTTCACGTGTTGGTTTTCTTTTTAATTTTTTCCCTCTGTCTCAGCTCACCTCTTGCTCAGTGTCCTTCCCTCACTCTGTCTTTTTGTTTCACTTTCCCTCCTGATTGCTCTGACTCACACAATCTCTCCTGTATGCGTCTCATTGCCTCTCGCTCCCTTTGTTTATCTCTCTCTCTCTCTGTCCCTTGCACTTGCTTTCTCTCTTTCCTTCTGTCTCTGTCCCTATTGCTGTTTCACTTTCTCACTTACCATCTTTTCCACTGATTTTTCTTTCACATCCATTTTCGCCTTCCCACTTGCTTGGCCTCTTTCTCTTATCATCTCTTTTCCTCTCAATTGCTGTCATTCCTCCACTCTTGCACTCTTCCCTTCTGTCTCTCCCTTTCTATCTCTTTTCCTCCCTGTCCTGATCACTTTTCCCCTCTTGCTTGCTCTTTCGTCTGCCTCTCTTCCATTCTTGCTCACTCTTCCCCCCTCTAGCTACCTTTTCCTATTCCTGTCTTTCAATCCTGATTGCTCCTTTTGACACTCACTCCCTTTCCCTCTTGCTCTTTCCTTCTGCCTCTTTCTCTCTCAACTGCTTTCTTTCCCTCTACCTCAGTGCCC
>NW_008825499.1:698737-701966 GCF_000699105.1 Pygoscelis adeliae
CTTGCTCCTTTCCTTTCTCATACTCGCTTCACAGAATCACACAATGGTTGAGGTTGGAAGGGACCTCTGGAGGTCATCTTGTCCAACTCCCCTGCTCTAGCAGGGCCACCTAGGGCTTCTTGCTGAGGACCATGTTCAGATGGCTTTGAATATCTCCAAGGATGGAGACTCCATAAACTCTCTGGGCAACCTGTGCCAGTGCTTGAGTCATCTCAGTAAAAAGGTGTTTCCTGATGTTCAGAGGGAACCTCCTGTGTTTGTGCCCATTGCCTCTTGTCCTGTCACTGGGCACCATGAGCCTGGCTCCATGCTCTTTGCAGCCTCCCTTCAGGTATTTATATACTTCGATAAGATCCTCCCCAAGTCTTCTCTTCTCTAGGCTAAACAATCCCAGCTCTCTCAGCCTTTCCTCATAGGAGAGATGTTCCAGTCTCTTCATCATCTTAATGGCCCTTCACTGGACTCTTTCCAGTAGCTCCATATCTCTCTTGTAGTGATGAACCCAGAACTGGACACAGTACTCCAGGTGTGGCCTCACCAGTGCTGGATAGAGGGCAAGAATCACCTCCGTCAACCTGCTGGCAACACTCCTCCTAATGCAGCCCAGGATACCATTGGCTTCTGCCGCAAGGGCATATTGCTGGCTCCTGACAACTTGGTGTCCACCAGGCCCCCAGGTCCTTTTCTGTCAAGCTGCTTTCCAGCTGGGTGTCCCCCAGCATGTACTGGTGCATGGGGTTGTTCCTCGCTGGGTGCGGGACTTTGCACTTCCTTTTGTTGAACTTCTTGAGGTTCGTGTTGGCCCATTTCTCCAGCCTGTTGAGGTCCCTCTGAATGGCAGCACAGCCTTCTGGTCTATCAGCCTCTCCTCCTAGTTTTGTATGATCAGCAAACTTGCTGAGGGCACACTCTGCCCCATCATCCAGATCATTAACAAAATGTTGAACAGTATTGGACCCTGTGTTGATCCTTACAGCACTAGTCACTGGCCTCCAGCTAGACTTTTTAACACTGTTCACCACCCTCTGGGCTTGGCCATTAAGCCAGTTTTCAGTCCCCCCTCACTGTCTGCTTTTCCAGCACACATTTACTAGCTTCTCTGTGATGATCTTATGGGAGACAGTGTCAAAAGCCTTACTGAAGTCTAGGTAAGCTATATCCGCTGCTCCCCTCTCATCTACTAAGCCAGCCGTTTCATTGTAGAAGGTTATCAGGTTGGTCAAGCATGATTTCCCCTTGGTGAATCCATGTTGACTACTCCTGATCACCTTCTTGTCCTTCATGAGCCTGGAAATGGGTTTCCAGGAATAGTTGTTCCATCACCTTCCCAGGGATCAAGGTGAGGCTGACTGGCCTGCTGTTCCCTAATCTTTCTTTTTGAAGATAGGAGTGACAGTTGCTTTCCTCCAGTTCTCAGGCACCTTTCTCAATTCCCATGCTCATTCGAAGATTGAGTGTGCCCTTGCAATGACATCAGGCGGCTCCCTCAGTATTTATGGGTGCATCCCATCAGGGCCCATGAACTTCTATGTCCAGTTTGCTTCAGTATTCTCTAACCTGATCCTCTTCCACCACGGGTGAGTATTCCTTGCTGTCTACTTTCTCTGGGTCTGTGAGTGCTTAGATTTCTGAAGAACGGTCTTATTAGCAAAGACTGAGGTGAAGAAGGAATTCAGTACGTCAGCATTTTCCATGTTTTGTGTCACCAGGTTGCCTGCTGCCTTTAGCAACAGGGACACATTTTCCCCAGTCATTCTTTTCCCATTCATGTACTTGTATAGAAGCCCTTCTTGTTGCATTTGACAACCCTTGCCAGATTCAATTCCAGGTGGGCTTTGGCTTTTCTAACTACATCTCTGTATGCTCAGACAGTGTCTCTGTATTCCTTCCAGGTTACCTGTCCCTGCTTCCACTTTCTGTATGCTTCCTTTTCATGTTTGACTTTTGCCAGGAGCTCTATGTTCATCCATGCAGGCCTCCTGGCGTTTGTACCTGAATTCCTACTCACTGGGATGAACTGCTCTTGAGCTTGGAGGAGGTGATCCTCAAATAACAGCCAGTTTTCTTGCACCCCTCTTCCCTCCAGGATTTTTTTGCATAGGATTTTCAAGCAGATCCCTGGAGAGGCCAAAATCTGTTTCCTGGAGTCAGGAAACAAGTCACAACAAGGGTTGTGATCTTGCTTTTTGCCCTCTTCCCTCCTCTCAGGAGTCCCCATCTCATGGTCACTGCAGCCAAGGCTGCCTTTGAATTTCACAACCCCAACAAGTCCTTCCCTGTTTGCGAAAACCCTAACCCTAACCCTAACCCTAGTTGGGTCAGGAAGTTGTTACTGATGCTCTCCAGGAACTTCCTGGATTGCTTGTGCCCTGCTGTATTGTCCCTCCAGCAGATGTTGGGGTGGTTGAAGTATGTTGTGAGGACGACGGCCTGCAAACTTGAGGCTACTTACAGCTATCTGTAGTAGGTGTCATCTATTTGTTCTTCCTGGTCAGGCAGCCTATAGCAGACATCCATTACAACGTCACCTGTACTGGTCCACTCTTTAATTCTTACCCATAAGCTCTCTTGAAACCACACCCAGATCCTCCTCCGTTTTGAAGACAGTGAAGCTGTTCCATAGTTTAAAGCCTTCGGGTGGAGCAGGAATCCTGTTGGTACCAGAAATCACCATCTTCCAGCCTTGGCCTTCCACAGAGTTTTCACTTACCATTCTGCTAGGGACAGACTTTTTCCTGTGTCTGCACTACAGTTGAGGTCCAGGGCCCTTCAGGCTATAGGGTCTCTGAGAAGATCATGTCTCTCTTTCATCCTCTCTGATGCTGCAAAGCCTGCTCACTTCGTCCCATAACTCTACCACTTGGTGACACAGCTCTCCAACAACAGTGTTATCTGCTGCAGGAAGGAAGACCATCTCTGCAAGCCCTAGGGAGAGGCCCTGCGCAATTCCTGCAGCTGGGAACTTGCAGGCCTGCATCCGCTATCCAAAACTCAGTCTGGGACAGCTACTCCAAGAGCTGCTGGAGAATGTGCTCTGGTGCATCACTACCATGCCTGAGAATATTTAGGCTGGTCTGAACTGAGATGAGGATCCATTCATTGCACCCTTCTGCACAAACTGCTTGCTCTTTTGCTCCTTCTCTCATGCTAGTTGTCTTTCCTTCTCCTCTCTCTGTTGGTCTTTGTTCCTCTTGCTCTTCCCTTTCTTCACACTCATTCCCTCAGCCAC
>NW_008825499.1:702001-702312 GCF_000699105.1 Pygoscelis adeliae
TTCACTGTCTTTGCCGCTCTCTCTTTTTTCCTCTGCCTCCCTACCTGTTGCTGTCTTTCCCTCTCCAATATTTTCTCTTTCTCTCCTAATAAGTCTTTCCAAGTCACACTTTCCCTTTGTCTTCTCTCCTGTTCTGTTTCCCCCTTATTCTTTTCCCCTCTCCCTTGCTGTCCTTACCTCTGCCTTTTGCCTCCTTGCTCACACTTTCCTCTTCAGTTGCCTGCTCCCCTCTCTTGTTCTTGCTCTCTCGATCCCTGTTGCTGTCCCTTTCTTCCCTTGTCACTTTGAATCTGTCCCACTGCGTCTCTTTC
>NW_008825499.1:702630-702868 GCF_000699105.1 Pygoscelis adeliae
TTTCCCTTTGCCTATCTTTTTGTCTTGCTTGCTCTTTCTTTCTGCCTTTCGTGTCTTGCTCCACCTTTGTCTCTTCCTCTTTATTCCTCTCTCTCTCAATCCTGTTTTCTCTCCTCCTTCCCACTCAGTCCCCTCATCTCTCACACTCCCCCTCTGCTCACTCCTCATCTCTCCCGATGTCACACTGCCCATTGTGCTCTTTTTTGTTCTTTTCCCTTTCTTTCTCTGCCTGCCTATC
>NW_008825499.1:702882-703188 GCF_000699105.1 Pygoscelis adeliae
TCCCTTCTTTCTCGGTCTCTGTCTCCACCTCATCTCTCTCTCATGCCAACATGTGCTCTTTTGCTGTCTTTCCTTCTTTCTCTCTCCAACCCTCTCCCCCCCCCTCACCTGCCCAGCTTCTCCCCTTTCCTTCTCTTTCATTTCCCTTGCACATGTAGTTTCCTTCATGCACGTTCTCTTTCCACCTTTGTCTTTTCCTCTTTCCTGCTCTTTCCCCTACTGTTTTCCCTTCTCTTCCCCTTGTCTCTTTTTCTTTCTCACTCCCCTTGTCTCTCTCATGCTGTCCCCATTCCCTCTTTCCATTTC
>NW_008825499.1:703236-708174 GCF_000699105.1 Pygoscelis adeliae
ATTCTCTTGCTCCCTCTCTTCCTCTCCCTCACTTCCCCCCTTCTGCCTTTCTTGTCAATTTTCTCTTCCCCATTCTCCCCCCGCCCCCGTTCTCTGTCCCTCTTTTCTTTGTCCTCTTTGTCTCTTTTTCTACTCCACCCCCCTTTCTTGATCTCTTTGCCTTTATCATACTTTCTTTGTCTTTCTGTCTTCCTTTTCTGTCCTCCCCCTTTCTCTCCCCCCTTTCTCCTTTTCTCTCTTTCTCAACCACCTTTTTCTCCTTTTCCCTTTCCCTTGCCTTTTTAGTCAATCTCTCTTTATCACGCTCTCAATTTCTTGCTCAGTGTCTTTGAGTCTCTCCCCCCATTGCTCTCTCCCTGCCATCCCCTTCTGTCTTTTCCCTTCCCTGTCACTCTCTTGACCCTTTTCTGTCTTTTTCACTCCACACCCTTATCTCTCTTCTCTCCCATTTGCTTTCACACTCTCTTTCTCCATAAAGCCCCCAGCCTTTTGTCTCTTTCCCATTCTCTTTCCTGTCCCTCCTCTCTCTTCCTCCCTTTGTGTGGGTCTCTCCCTCTGTGTCTGTCTCTCTCTTTAGGCTTCCTTTCTGTCTCTCCATGCCTCTCCCTTTTTTGTTCTTACCCTGCCTTTCTCTCTTGCTCTCTGTTTACCTCCTTTTGTCTCTCCCTTTCTCTCTTTTCCTCTCCCCATGCGCTCTCTTTCTTTCTCTCTGTGTCTCCATCTCGCTCCATCTCTCCCTCTTTCTCCTGTGTCCCCTCTCTTCCTGTCTCTGCCCTTCTCTCTCTCCCCTCTTTCATCCTGCTTGTTCCCTGTATCTCACCCTGTCTCCTCACTTACACTCCCTTTCTCTTACTTTTGCTTATTTTCTCCTTCTCACTTCTCCTGCTTCCCCTCTCTCTCCCTTGCCTTCCCCCTCCTGCACTCTCAGCTGTCTCTGGTCTTCTCTCTCCCTGCTTTTTGCGTTCAATCTCTCCTTTTTCCTATCGTCCTCATTCTCTGTCTCTTTTTCTCTCTCTTGCTCTCTCTGTCTGACAGGTGATGTCCACATTTTCCTCAAACTGCAACGTAACACCTGCAATCTTCTGAAAGTTATGTCCTGTCTGTTTACTTTATATTTTCTGTGTCAGAGCCAAGATTAGCATTACAGTATCACCAAAGCTACGGCATGAAAAATCCTGTGCTGATTTTTCCGCATTCTCCTCAGCTAGAGCCTGGTGAGGAAGAGAGTCTGCAGCTAGTATACCAAGGTGTCTTCCTCAAAAATCAGATTGGTCTTGCTCTTAATTTCTTGCCAAGTGACACCGTTTTTGTTTACTGTTCCTTTTGTGCTTCATGGTATTAGCATTGTCTCATCCTTTGCAGAGATCCTAGGGTATGGGTTTACAGATCCTGCTGTAATCCATTTTGCTCGCAAGAGAAAGCAAGTGGGACTCTACAATCTTTATGCTAACGTTGAGTATGGTTGTTTTTAATTATTCAACTTCATGCAAATTATTTGTAAGTCCAACACTCCTAGAAACTTGCCAAAGTAAAATGTATGATACTTGGGCTCAGTAAGAGTATCCTTGCATAATCCCAGAAGTCATCTCATTGCACCACAAGGAATAATGAGTCTGTGAAGATGAATCTGCTGCACATTGCACCAGAAAAGCTATGAAGAAAGTTGGGGGCAATATTCTGATACACTGCATGAAGTATACACAGTGCACTGAAGGCATTCTCTCCCCTTTCTCTTCAGTACTTTGAATATTCCTTCCTCTTAATTCTGAAACAGAAATCTTCAGATTGAAGCATAGTACCAACTTTATTTCTTCTCTGCAATTAGTAAGGGCTGGATGATGATGCTGGGTTCTCAGTGGTTTATGTTACTGCTCAAGCAGGAGCAGGGCCATCCAGAGGGGCACTTCTGGAAGCAGAGGACCATATTTGTAGACTTCTGCTTACATACTTCTTTTTTGTAGAAATGTTTCTAGATGTAACCTGTACTTTTTGCTGTTATTGGCCTTGTCTTACTGTTCTTACTTGCAGTTTTTTTGCTTTTTCACATTAGTTTTCTGTCCTTCTGTGGCCAACATAAGCTGACTTCTTGGTTCTGGTAGCTGTGGCTAGGACCGTACATGGGATACTGTCCTTCTGTATTTATCCAGGATTTTTCTATCTTCTTTTCTCACACCTTTTCTTGAAGTGTACAAGTTCTTCTCAAATGTGTATGTTATTGGGGTGGCAAGAGTAATTTGAGGAGAGAGCTGTTATTTTACTTTAGTCACAAGTTTAAAAATAGTTACTGTAATGGAAAAATACAAGAAAGAACTGACTCTGCCCTCAGTGCAGAAGAGCGAGCATTGTTTCACAGAAACATAGAACAGCCCAGGTTGGAAGGGACCTCGAAAGATCATCTTGTCCAACCTTTCATGGGAAAGGGAGCCTCCATGAAATCATCTAGCACCCCATCCAGTCGCATCTTGAAAAACTCCAGTGATGGGGACTCTACCACATCCCTGGGGAGATTGTTCCAGTGATTGATCGTTCTCACTGTAAAAAATGTCTTTCTTATACTGAGATGAAACCTCTCCCAGTGCAACTTGTACCTATTGCCTCTTGTCTTCTCCATATGGTACCTGGTGAAGAGACCACCTCTGTCCTCTTTGTAGCCACCCTTTAAGTACGGGAATACTGTGATGAGGTCTCCCTGAGCTTTCTCTTCTCCAGGGAGAAGAGACCTAACTCCTACAGTCTTACCTTGTAGGGCAGGCTTTCCAGCCCTTTGATCATCTCGGGCCCTCCTTTGGACCCTCTCCAGCCTGTCCACATCTTTTTTGATTTGTGGGGACCAGAACTGAACACAGTACTCGTGGTGTGGCTTGACAAGCACTGAGTAGAGTGGGATGATCACATCTCTGTCTGCTAGTAATGCTCCTATGGATGCAGCCCAGGACCCAATTTGCCTTTGTTGCTGCAGTGGCACTCTGATGACTCATGTTCAGCTTGTTGTCCACCAGAACCCCCAGGTCCCTTTCAGCAAGGCTGTTCCCCAGCCACACAGATCCTAGCCTGTACTGGGCCCTTTGGTTATTCTGTCCCAGGTGCAGGACTTTGCACTTGTCTTTGTTAAACTTCAAACAGTTCTTGCTAGCCCACTCTTCCAGCCTGTCCAGGTCTGTCTGTAAGATGGCTTTCCCTTCTGATGTATCCACCTCGCCACCCAGTCATCAGCAAACTTGGTGAAGGTGCTTTCAATCCCATCAACCAGATCATTTATGAACATGTTGAACAGCTTGGGACCCAGTATCAATCCCTGGGGGACCCTACTTGTGACAGGCTACCAGCCTGAGTAAAAACCATTGATCACCACCCTCTGAGTGTGGCCTTGTTGGCCAGTTTCCTACCCATACTTAAATAACTTCCTACCCATTACTTAAATAATTTGTGCCTCACCTGTCTAGAAATGCCTTGTGACACTTTCACGTGTCCAGTTAGAGTGGTATATTCTAAACTGGTAAGTTTGAATTTAATTAAATAACATGGTAACAGTCTATTTTAAAGTCTCATCAGAGCCTGCCTGTCCAGAACAATCATCGGATGCAATTTTTCTTTACACCTTTAGCTAAGATGATGAAGAAGAGCTGTTTGTTTACAAAGGTGGACAGGAAAACCTGTAGATGCATCTTAACAGAAAATCAAGCTATAAGTTTCCTTGTTATTCCCTGTATGTATGACGCTGATGTAAAATGCTTCAGGCTTTTTTCTACCTGAAGTCTTCAGAAGTGCTAAGCGGGTTTTGGAAGAATACTTGCAAAAAATTGTTTAATGCTCGGCTTTGAAGTAATTATGATTCATGTTTTGCTTGTTAGGAATTTTAATGATTTGGTTATATCTTGTTGCTTTAAAGTCTGGGCCAGTGTCAACAGGAATAGACTGATTTAACTTTTTTGGTTTTCTTGGATCCAGTGCTAAGGATTAACCTGAACAGAGCCTTATGGGAAAGCCTGAGGCAGTGATAACAGGCAGGAACAGTTACAGCATATACACCAGTATGGCCTGCCACAGAAGTACTGAGGAAAAACATATCAAGCAGAGCACTCGGGATTGTATGCAAATCCTGTCTTTGAAGAATGGCTGGAACTCATCAATAGCCATCATAGCTTACATGGAGAAAGCTCGTTTCTTGAGTCAAAGGTACCTACTGAAAAGGAGTAGCTTCTTTGTGGTGAAGAGATCTAGAGATTACGTGGCCATGTTGCCTAGAGTGCAGTTCAGCTACCTCTTTGCCTGCAATCCTGAAATAGACACAGATGTTTGAGTTTGTGAAGTGTTTTCTCTTTTCTGTAAGGGAAGGTGAGGACTGATCAAGTGAAGCTGAAAAGCAGAGAGTTTCTAGTCCTTTGTAAGTTGATTGCCACGGGATCGGTATTTTGGGAAACAAGTATGTGCAGGGGATGAATTGGATCTAGTGGACATCTTTCCAGTTAGGTTGCCAAGGTCTTTAGAAGCCTTTACTAAAGGTAGTTGATTTCTTGCCCTAGCAGTTAAATGATGATGGTAGTCATTCAGACCTTGTGGCCCAGTGCCAGCATAATTGCATTCCTACTTGCAATCTAATACAAATTTTTGTTAGGTATCCAATTTAGGGAGTTCCTCTGGAACTATTTTCAGGCACCAAGCCTGACTGAAGAAGGGAAAAAGGAATCTGAAACTTAATCGATATATGCCCTGTGTTTTAGATAGAGCTCTGTTCTAAGCAGGTTAGCTAGTAATGGATTCCAATGAGAAGAGTTACCTCTGCTGGGTGACTGAGACTACTTCTCTTTCTGACAGGAAGCTCCCAGCACAACTGATTATGCCAGCAGTGAAAACAGGCAGAAATATTGATAGGATCCTATTCTTCCTGCTCTTGATGCTGAAATGGATACCTGAAGTTTCAGGTCTTAATAGCCTTTT
>NW_008825499.1:708247-715607 GCF_000699105.1 Pygoscelis adeliae
ACCCTATACTATGGTCCACCCGTACTACAGTCCACTGTTACTTACTGCCACAGACACTTGGCCTTGCTCAGGTAGTTGTAGCTTCTCCGCCTTCCTTACTGGGAAAGAGGATGCACAGGAAAATCAATGGTCATCCTCAAGTTCCTTCATATCCATGGCTGTAGAATATACTTGACAACCCTTTTAGCTTGCTGGCAACTGCCCTTTTTGACATCTGTCCATTGATAGGGTTTGGTGTCAAAAATTGTGACCACAGAATTAATGCTGTTCTGATTGATAGTCTATATCGGGGTTGATCATGTAAATTTCCAGAAGACTCTTGGTTCCCTTGGGTCTGCTAAAAATATAAAGTGTTTTTGCATGACAATGCAGGATTGTATGCTATAATCTAAAATAGCACTGTAAGAATTATACTAGGTGAGAGAAGGGCATGTGGGAGAGACATAGCAAATTTGTTCTTACTGCTAAACTAATTGATATTTGCTTAGATCAGAGGAATTTTTTATAGATTGCAAATACTCTAAGATGTCGCAGACAGACACTTGGAGTGCTACAGAGTTTGTTTCTGACTGCAACCCTTTATTAATATATACAGGACAGATTAACAAAGTGCCAACTATTTTTCAGAGAGCACTAAAGAGGGAGATCTTGCAAACTGAAAATGCAGAAAGCCTAGAAAGAAAAGTGCCACTAATACAGTAAAAAATGTTAATACAGTAAAAATTGCCTTCAAATATGCAAATTCAGTATCCCCAATAAGAGGTAATCTAAGCAGTGATATTCAGCTAGAAAAGAGGAGCTGGAAGGGCAGAAATGCTGGAGAATAACGTTCGTTGAAAGAATTCAGCACATTTCATACTGAAACCCTCCAGACGTGACCCCCCTCCCCCAATCCCATAAAAATGGCAATCCTGGGGTATTCCTCACTTGTATGCTTGCATATTTCTAAAATGTTTATTTAATTTGTGGGTTAGAACAAGGGTTGGAACAATGTAAAGTAGTGTATTTTAAAATTCCTTGTGGAAGCATTTGTAGGGCTGTCTGTGGAAGTTTTTTGCTTGATTTTTAAACTACAAAACTTGTGCCACCATCTGCCAAGTATTCTATATAACTGCGAGACATGCTTTCACAAGAAAAGAGTAATTTTCCTTTCATGTTTTTGGCATCATAATTTTTTCATTTCACAAACCGTGTATTACCCATTTTAATAGCACCTTAGAGATTGATTGGGAGGTGAAAGATTTGTTGACAAGACATCGGCAATTAGGATTTAGGAGATCCAAAGAAGCAAAAAACCTATTAATAGCACAATTTCTTGGCCATATATTTCTGCATATTAAATATTCAATTGAAAGAGAGGATTTTTGTTGAAAGCCTATATGTGCTCTAGACTATACTTAAAGTTTGCAGTCTGAATACAGTGTGTTCAGTGACATGAATCTGTAGTGTTCTTTGCTTCAAAAGTCTCCGAAGGCATTGCTTTTTCTGGATCTAGCAATCTTCAGCATCAATCTCGCATGAAGTTTATGGATATGCTTTGTCATCTTTAAGACACGTGGATTTCTCATTTAAGTCCCCAGAAGCTAACTTGCTAAACGAGCTCAGTATTAGAGGCTGAGTACTTATTTTTTTACCTCTGCATTATGCAGAGGCCTTAATATTGGGCTGGTTCTGTCAGAACGTGGAGTTAGCGTGTACAGTTTACATCCCTCTATGCTCTTCTCCTTTAAATAAGAAAAGGCATTAACTGTTGCAGAGACAGTTCAGTATGGAGTAGTTACAGGTTGATGCTTTAGATGTGTCCTGTAATCTTCCGTTGTTTTCACTGACACAGCACTGGGAGCTTGCAAGGTTATTCATTACTGGCTGATCCAGCTCGTAAACAGTAGGATACATGAGTGGCATGCCACAGCCAGCTTTCTGTGCTCTCCTGGTGACTTCTTTTGGAATAACTTGGGAACCAGCTGAACTATGTGGATTGTCTGGGTCACGTTAGCAGCAGCAGCCTGATCCCTGGCCACTGCGTTCCTTGTGGCCTGGTGAAGCCCTGTAGCCTGTGGTCTCTCTATGTCTGTAGAATGAGCAGAAGGAGCGCACAAAGTCGTCATTGTTAGCTATTCAGCAATTTAGGTGCCCAGCAGAAACAAGAAGAAAGAATGGTGCTGTGCTCGAAGAACTAAGTCGTTGCCTTAGCATCAGAATAGCCGAGTAGGTCTAAGTGCTTGTGCTCAGTCATTCCAGTGCTGTTTCTGCAACAACACGCATGTGAACTCTTATACCAGCTCCAAAATAAACGGAATTATCCTACTATTGAACCCCACTAACAGTTTAACTTTGTGGATACAGTGTGCTTCTCTTGCCTTCTCTAAATTGCACCGCTACGTTATACTGTGAAACTGTCCAAGATTTCCCTCTGCAGGTAGGTGTCTATGTTTTCTTGAGAGATGAAGTGAGTGCTGAGACCTTTTGGAAGTAAAAGTATTATATAAGTAGAAAACAGTTCATTATTTTTGCTATTTCAGAATACAAAAAGAATTATACCATTTACTTATTGACTTAGTGATTCTTTGCTAGTAATCATAATGTGAAAATGTAGAATTTAAATGTTACTAGTAAACATTTCTATGTGCTCTCATTCCAGTATAAAATGTATCTAAAATATTATGTCTGCCTAATTTTTGAGCCAAAGAAGTGAACACACACAGATTCGATTCAAAATAATCCTCCAGCCAGTTTCTTCATAATTGAAAAAGTAGCCATTTTTTAAATTTATGCTTAGGAGCTTTCTCACAATAGGGTACTAAATGTGGTATTAGGTGAGCACAAACTAGGGAAAAAGATGTGAACTGAAATCTAAATTTAGAATGTAGGGCTCTTGAAAGACCTGGATGCATAAGTTCATAGACACTCTCACTTCTCTCTTTTAGGATTCCCTTGAAAATCCCATCATTGAGTTTTATAAATGTGATAGCTACAACCAGCCTTCTTCTAGCTGGTCTATCAAGTGCATTTTTTTACTCTAGAGAATGGTTTAAAAATTACCTGTTTGCCTATCTGACTCAAAAACCATTTCCTCAGTTTTTCAGTTGTATCATCTAACTACTACAAATACTGTTTTTAGTCATATTGGCATGAAAACAGCTAAGACTGAGTGAACTGCAGTTTGTTTAATCCTTGTCAACAAAATCAGATATTAAACATAAAGCTGGTTATTTACACAAGCTCACTGAAGACTAAGATAGTTACACAAAAGCAGGGAGCAGCCTAGTTCACGCCCAAGTCACAGTTTCCTTGGCTAAGCAGCGAGGGAAATAGTTTTCTGTGAACTGAATGTATGTTTTGCAATCATTCACACCCGCTGTTCTTAGCTGATTTTTCAACTCTGCTTTCATGACCTGTTCTTCCTTCCACTGAAAGCCTTGGGAATTTTGCTCTTGACTTCACTGCAAAACAGGACTGTATCCTAATTATTTTGATTTAAAGAATAGTAAGTTTAATGGTTTATGTAAAATACTACATTCTGCAGCTTACTTAGTCATAAGTGACTAATTTACATCTCACAGAAGTGCTAGACATCTTAAATTTTTATTACTTGGAACAAGATCAGAATTAAAAACCGGGAGGAGCAGAATAGATTCTCAGATCAGGATTTCAGTGTAAATAATTTCTGCTTTTTGCCGATGTGTTCTTTTGGGAACTGGTGATGTAAAATATTTTGATGGGGAGAGGAAAATGTTCTGCTTATTAATCCAGTGAAATAGCTTTATTCCTTCCTTCTGTCTGAACAGGTAAGCATCTGAATTTGGTGTGAATTAGTTTTTGCAGATGTGGTTTGGGGAAGGTGGACACGTGCCAACCCAGCATCATTACTGCGAGTTGGCACCTCAGGGAAGGGAGAATAATTGAAGTGCAGAAAACCCTTTCACGTCCATTTTCATCTGACTCCTATCACCCACCAGAATACCTCAGTGTGGCAGATTTGGACCGTGTAGGTTCCATATGGGGCAGACATTTCTTGCAATACAGTGGGCACAGCTGAGCTAAGCTGCTGTGACAGGAATGCGATGGATTGCTCATGTAAGCCTAAGAATATGGTGTTCTTCGGAGAATGTTATGTTAGCTAGCTTTGCAAAGTTTTCTAATAGCACAATTTTTATGTTGCTTTGTACAATGTTACTGGCTACGGGCAGCAGAGTACTCTGGCAAGTTTTATGCCCTTCACAAGGGGAGCAGACTCCATCTGATTATCCACTGTACAGGTTAGGCAGCTTTGTGAAGAGTACTGAAGTCTTTCTTCTCTGCCTCTTACCATCCAGATTCTGTGGAAAGGCACTGGAAGGCCAACAGGAGATGAAGCTATCTTGAAACTGCTTAATGGAGACTTTTAACAATTAGAACAAAGTATATTAAAGCACAGAACCTTCTAACTTTGAGGTGAACTACTGGGTGCCTTTATTGCGGTGACAGTTGCTATGCTTACACTTAACATACTTAACATTATAGGATATATAGAGGTGATAAGGACAAGCTTTATTAGTTACATCATTGCATCAATAATCAGTTTTCTAACACAATCACATCTGTGAGTATTCTTTGTGTTGTGGAATAATGCTAAAGAGTGGATGAACTCGGATGTCTTTACTAAGTTTGCTTGAGAATGAACTCCTCTGTTTTTGTTACCAGGGATTCAGCGGCAGTGGGTCACGGCTGTTTCTGCTACGCTCTAATGCGTTCAATTCCAGTTGCCATCTACATTGTTTTGGTAACAGGTCTGCGTTACCACCTGTTCATATGGAGCGTCTTCTCACCAAAACTACTTTATGAGGGAGTGCATGTGTTCATCACAGCTGCTATCTGCCTGTTCTTCACAGCCATGGATCAGAACCACTCTCACAAAGTGCAAGATTGAAAATATGTGTGCGGTACGCAGTTCTACATTGCAATGTCCAGTGTGTCAATGGAATGGAAGAAGGAAAATAATGGCTTTAAATTGTGCAGAATTTGAAGAGAAACCTTGTTTAGTTTAGTCAAGATCAGCATTTGAAGGGCCTGTCCTGTTTTAAAACTGAGTTTGCTTTGAAAATGTTGAATTGAAATAAACTGTTTTTTCATGGATAACTTTTGTTCTATAGCTGTCATTATAGTACTTTCCAAATAACAGAATGGCAATATTACATTTTTTGAATTTAAAAATGTACATCTTAATATAAATACAGAGCAGTGCCTCACGGGCACTGAAAAAATTGTTTGCACATAGAATTTTTTTTACCTTCTTAGACTACAGAATCCTAAAAATATGCAGGATTTCTTGGTGCTGTTCACAAGATCTTATATTCATTAGCCTTGGGGTGGGGGGGTTGTTTGTTTTGTTTCTAGCGTGTGCACTGAAATTATTATTAAATTATTGAATTACTGTACAAATATCCCAGGTAAGAGATTTTTTTTGTTTGTTTTGCATAGGCAGCATTTCTATTTAAAGGCAGTATTTTCTTTGTAAGATGAGTGCAATCATAATCTGTAATGGATTTCGATTTGCACTTCAGGCACTGGATAAGAAATGCTAATGGGCTAACAAAGTAATGAATCTTCTATGGAGTCCATTCACTGCTAAAATGTTGTGTTTCTTTTTATTAATGTATAAATGTTAAATCAGATTGGTGGCAGCTGCGCTGAACATTTGATCATGTTTTCCACACTAGGATAGAGAGTTATGAGCCATGAGCAGGAAAATAGGTTAATGGGCTAAGTTACCAGCAGAATAAAAGGTGTCTTTGTATCACCTTCCCCCTAGTGACCTGTCTAGGCACCTCACTTGAATGTGCTATAACAACGTTATTCCTAACAATGTTGTTTTCCTTGTTTCTGTCAAGAAGATACACATTGATGACTATCCTGAGTATCAGTATTCTTTATGTGGGGTTTTTTGCCTCATATTTTTGTCCACGTTAGCAGCCAGTAGGATTTAATCTAAATGTATTAGAGATGTAGCAGAAGAGCAGCATACAGGGAACTTTAACTTTTTTTATAAATCTGAAAATAGAAAAGCTTTTAAGCCCTATGTAGCTGACAGCACATTTGTTAGGATCACTGGTACACTTTTCATCTCGTTTCAGATAGAGCGAATCTCAAAAAGTAGACCTTTAGTTTTTATACATTAATAATAGGCCATCTTGTTCACTAATAATGAATTTTTTTTCAACTGTGAAACAACAAAATTTTCAGTACCCTGGCCACATGTTGCCGTTCATCTGGAGAAGAGACTACTGGATCTTAATGTCATTCACTGTGACCTGTTGGAAGTTTGAAAATTAAATACTTCTAATAAATTGTTTTTCACTGCAGATTATGGAATATTTAAAACAGTTTGTACTTGTGAATGTTGTACACATTTACCATTTTCATCATTCTCAGTATTTTTCTGGTTATCTGTTGCCTAGCAACCATATGGGGATCGACATCATCTCTGTTTGCTTACTTGGTTAATTCCTAAGCAATGATCCCTACTGTTCGTACAGAATATGTTTATGAGAGAGTTGACTCAGAGAGAAAGGGTGCTAATAAAGAGATGGAAGGGGTGGAGGGGAAGTTGCTTCTGGGGTACAGAATCCTAAAACAATGTGGGGTGACATTCACAAGATCTTTTATTCCTTCCTTCTGATATTTTTTGCTTCTAGTTTGGACATTTTATCAAATATGGACATTTTATCAAATTTTTTACATTTTATCAATTTTATCTCTTGGACATTTTATCAAACAGTGGAATCTAAACTATTGTGTGTGTATTAAGGTGGCATGTCTTCAGATTACTTAGTTAATAATCGTAGTGTCCCCTTTCTCCTCCGAAGTTGAAAGATGTCCAGACTGAATCCAGGAGAAAATAAATGGCTTGGAAAAACTCTGTTACTTAGGTCTTCAAGACCAGGAAAGGAAGGAAGAAGGAGGAACTTAGACTGCATCTTTGTCTCGACTTTACACATGAGTTTGGGTGATACCTCAAGAAAACATGGTGCATTCAACTTCAGAATTGCCATTTTAATTCTTTTTCACCCTTTCTCTTTGGGTATAAGCAAATGAAATACTATTTTAACTTCATCAGCTTTTGGGCTATGGCAATGCAAAGCTGAGGCAGTGAAGAAATGAGTTGGTTCTTGCTGCAGGCAAAGAGACTTGAACTGGGGAGTTATGTAAAAATCATTTTATTTTAAATCAACATGAAGTTTTGGCAATTGATTTGAATGCACAGGGAAAGCAAATGCCTGAATGCAAATTCTCATCTCACTAGTTAGCTGCTCCCCTTCCCTCCTCATCCCAGCTCCCCTTGTCACGTTCAGCATGTCCCAAACATTCAGACAAGGAGATA